>NC_088408.1:99117988-99262988 GCF_034236695.1 Oncorhynchus nerka | reverse complement strand
GCAGGGGTGATATACTAGTTTTGACAGGGGTGATATACTCGTTTTGACAGGGGTGATATACTCGTTTTGACAGGGGTGATATACTAGTTTTGACAGTTGTGATGTACTAGTTTTGACAGGGGTGATGTACTAGTTTTGACAGGGGTGATATACTAGTTTTGACAGGGGTGATGTACTCGTTTTGACAGGGGTGATATACTAGTTTTGACAGGGGTGATATACTAGTTTTGACAGGGGTGATATACTAGTTTTGACAGGGGTGATATACTCGATTTGACAGGGGTGATATACTAGTTTTGACAGGGGTGATATACTCGTTTTGACAGGGGTGATATACTCGTTTTGACAGGGGTGATATACTAGTTTTGACAGGCGTGATATACTAGTTTTGACAGGGGTGATATACTAGTTTTGACAGGGGTGATATACTAGTTTTGACAGGGGTGATATACTAGTTTTGACAGGAGTAATATACTAGTTTTGACAGGGGTGATATACTAGTTTTGACAGGAGTGATATACTAGTTTTGACAGGGGTGATATACTAGTTTTGACAGGGGTGATATACTAGTTTGACAGGGGTGATATACTCGTTTTGACAGGGGTGATATACTAGTTTTGACAGGGGTGATATACTAGTTTTGGCAGGGGTGATATACTATTTTGACAGGGGTGATATACTAGTTTTGACAGGGGTGATATACTAGTTTTGACAGGGGTGATATACTAGTTTTGACAGGGGTGATATACTCGTTTTGACAGGGGTGATATACTCGTTTTGACAGGGGTGATATACTCTTTTTGACAGGGGTGATATACCAGTTTTGGCAGGGGTGATATACTAGTTTTACAGGGGTGATATACTCGTTTTGACAGGGGTGATATACTCGTTTTGACAGGGGTGATATACTAGTTTTGACAGGGGTGATATACTAGTTTTGACAGGGGTGATATACTAGTTTTGACAGGGGTGATATACTCGTTTTGACAGGGGTGATATACTAGTTTTGACAGGGGTGATATACTCATTTTGACAGGGGTGATATACTCGTTTTGACAGGGGTGATATACTCGTTTTGACAGGGGTGATATACTAGTTTTGGCAGGGGTGATATACTATTTTGACAGGGGTGATATACTAGTTTTGACAGGGGTGATATACTAGTTTTGACAGGGGTGATATACTAGTTTTGACAGGGGTGATATACTCGTTTTGACAGGGGTGATATACTCGTTTTGACAGGGGTGATATACTCGTTTTGACAGGGGTGATATACTAGTTTTGACAGGGGTGATATACTAGTTTTGACAGGGGTGATATACTAGTTTTGACAGGGGTGATATACTAGTTTTGACAGGGGTGATATACTCGTTTTGACAGGGGTGATATACTCGTTTTGACAGGGGTGATATACTCGTTTTGACAGGGGTGATATACTCGTTTTGACAGGGGTGATATACTAGTTTTGACAGGGGTGATATACTCATTTTGACAGGGGTGATATACTCGTTTTGACAGGGGTGATATACTAGTTTGACAGGGGTGATATACTCGTTTTGACAGGGGTGATATACTAGTTTTGACAGGGGTGATATACTCGTTTTGACAGGGGTGATATACTCGTTTTGACAGGGGTGATATACTCATTTTGGCAAGGGTGATATACTAGTTTTGACAGGGGTGATATACTAGTTTTGACAGGGGTGATATACTCGTTTTGACAGGGGTGATATTCTCGTTTTGACAGGGGTGATATACTAGTTTTGACAGGGGTGATATACTCATTTTGGCAAGGGTGATATACTAGTTTTGGCAGGGGTGATATACTAGTTTTGACAGGGGTGATATACTAGTTTTGACAGGGGTGATATACTCATTTTGGCAGGGGTGATATACTAGTTTTGACAGGGGTGATATACTAGTCTTGGCAGAGGTGATATACTAGTCTTGGCAGGGGTGATATACTAGTTTTGACAGGGGTGATATACTAGTTTTGACAGGGGTGATATACTAGTTTTGACAGGGGTGATATACTAGTTTTGACAGGGGTGATATACTCATTTTGGCAGGGGTGATATACTAGTTTTGACAGGGGTGATATACTAGTTTTGACAGGGGTGATATACTAGTTTTGACAGGGGTGATATACTAGTTTTGACAGGGGTGATATACTAGTTTTGACAGGGGTGATATACTCGTTTTGACAGGGGTGATATACTAGTTTTGACAGGGGTGATATACTAGTTTTGACAGGGGTGATATACTCGTTTTGACAGGGGTGATATACTAGCCCTAAGCCTTAGCTTTCTGGGATTTCTCTCGCCCCTCGTTCTTTCTTTCTGGTCATGGAAGACATTATAATAGTTTTGCCAACAGATAAATCAATAGATAGATAGACAAGGCATTCCATGTGTGTGTGTGTGTGTGTGTGTGTGTGTACCTGTGGTAGGACCGATGCCGTGGCTCCCCTCGTTACACAGCCACGCCAGTAGGCTGCTCTTGCCGGCCCCGGTCAGTCCGATACACACCACATCATACTCTGGTCTGGACGGGGGAGGTCCTTTACAGCACAGTGTCCGGAAACACTACAGAGAAACAAGAACACAGAACATGTTAATAATCATCACAGCGTCTTCTATTAGACAATGGTAATATTAATAGCTGGTGGTAGGGGGAACGGTTTCACAAAACTCCTATCTCCTTGTCAAGTGAGATCTGTGTGTGTGTGTGTGTGTGTGTGTGTGTGTGTGTGTGTGAGTGTGAGTAGAGGCTGGTGGGAGGAGCTATATGATGCTGGTGGGAGGAGCTATAGGAGGACGGGCTCCTCCCACCAGCATCATATAGCTCCTCCCACCATCATTGTATAGCCCCTCCCACCAGCCTCCTATAGCTCCTCCCACCAGCATCATATAGCTCCTCCCTCCAGCCTCCTATAGCTCCTCCCACCAGCATCGTATAGCCCCTCCCACCAGCCTCCTTTGGCTCCTCCCACCAGCCTCCTATAGCTCCTCCCTCCAGCCTCCTATAGCTCCTCCCACCAGCCTCCTATAGCTCATCCCACCAGCCTCCTATAGCTCCAATGACCATGTCCTCATATAGCTCCTCCCACCAGCATCCTATAGATCCTCCCACCAGCATCCTATAGATCCTCCCACCAGCCTCCTATAGCTCATCCCACCAGCCTCCTATAGCTCCAATGACCCTGTCCTCCTATAGCTTCTCCCACCAGCATCCTATAGATCCTCCCACCAGCATCCTATAGATCAGTCCCTCGCTGTGGTCATGGCCTCTTCTCTCATCTTCACTGTCAACCTGCAGATATCTCTGGAGACGTCATACTGGACCTTTGTGAACTGCTTCGGCGTCCTCTGCAGTATAGCCATATACTTCGGCATCATGTTCGATATCCACAGTGCAGGAATCCACGTCATCTTCCCATCAACCTTCACTTTCACCGGTGTAGCCCCTAACGCGCTCAGACAGCCCTATCTGTGGCTGACCATCATCCTGACTGTGGGAATCAGCCTGCTACCTGTCATCTTCATTCAGTTCCTCTGCAAAACCATATGGCCGTCCGTTGGAGACAACGTCCAGAGGAACAGGAAGAAGTATGAGGAGGAAGAGGAGGAGGAGAAGAAGAAACCGGCTCCGTTCCAGCGCGACAGACGCTCCCGCCGCTCGGCCTACGCCTTTTCTCACTCCCGGGGTTACGCCGACCTCATCGCGTCAGGCCGCAGCATCCGACGGCGGCCTGCTGTAGCTCGCCCCGACCCAAGGGACAGTATTACAGAGGTCCCCCCAAGCCAGTAACATATGAGGGGGACTCAACGGCCTGGCACTAGACTGGTCCCAGATCTGTTTGTGCGGTCTTGTCTACTCATAGACGTGCATATGGAAAGAATAGGTATAAAAATGTATAGATGTAAAATTACACGATGTCTATGGTGACAATGACCAGAGGAGTTGGCAGGACAACACAAACAGATCTGGGATCAGGCTAGTCCCTATTTTTTTTTAAATTTTACCTTTATTTAACTAGGCAAGTCAGTTAAGAACAAATTCTTATTTTCAATGACGGCCTAGGAACTATGCATCTGGAACTGAGAACATACCGCTGGGCCTCATCTCACCGACCTGGCACGGTCGGAATCTATGCAAAGACTCTACCCATCCAAAAGCTCACTGAAGCACTACTGTTGGGGTTCATGTTTTATACGGTTTATTGTGAAAACAAAAACCAATGTTTTAATCTCCAGGAATTTTTAAAAGTCTTATTTTAGTTCTCCTCACCTGGATGGTTGGAGCATTGCTCGTCATCATTGGGTACTCCTGACATACCTTGGCCCGTATTCATGAAGCCTCAAGGGTTAGAGCGTTGATCTAGGACCAGGTCCCCCTCCCCCCCCTCCTCCCGTACATGTCATCTTATTCATATGATCAAAAAGGGGAAATATATGTTTGAGCAGCACTTTGTGAATACGGGCCATGGAGTACTTGGTTATGTTGCCTATCACGGTGTAATAATGCTATCTATTGCAAGGGGTTGCATTTCATCTGGATCTTGGGAGTTTTACTTCTTTTATTTTTTTCCGTCTTAATTTAATATATTGATTATTGTTGGTTTGGATTTAAATTTACTGGATCCGTTTTTAAATGCGTACTTGCAGTCAGAAGGGTGTCATAATCAATCATATTTTATTAATGCTCAAGAATTTCAGCTTTTTTTTTTTTTTTGTCGGCTCATAAGGAAGCTCCTAACTAGATGATACATTTTATTTTTCATTTTATGGTTTCTCTTTTCTGCTGTAAGTCATTTGACATACTTCATATGGACATGGTTGTATTGTATACATGCTTTTTAAAGATGAACCAGTTGTTTACATCAGCCCCTATAGAACCACGCTGCACCTCTGGACATGCGCTAGCTGTTGTTTTACCTGAGCCAAATAACCCCCTTTTCAAAATCAAAACCGGATGCTAGTCGCCTGCTAGTAGTATTCTGAGATGCCAGTAGACATACTTCATAGATTAAAATTAGAGAGTTATGAATGGATTTGATGATTTGCCATTTTAATGCGGTCTTTCTATTGACTTGACATTTCATAACATTTTATATAGTCGGACCATAGAAAAAGAACTCATTCTGGTTCACTGTCTCAGTCTACAAGGATGCGGGCATTTGCATTGAGACTCAGCCATGGTTATTTGCCAAATACACAATTTTCCTTTTATATATCAGCCTTGAATCAATATGACCCTTCAACTGAAACAATACTCTGCGAGTGTGTCAGAAAGTGCACTATATAGGGATTAAAGTTTGTAAGTCGCTCTGGATAAGAGCGTCTGCTAAATGACTTAAATGTAAAATGTAAATGTAATCCTCCCACCAGCATCCTATAGATCCTCCCACCAGCATCCTATAGCTCCCCCCACCAGCCTCCTATAGCTCCAATGAGCCAGTCCTCATATAGCTCCTCCCACCAGCATTCTACAGCTCCAATGAGCCAGTCCTCCTATAGCTCCTCCCACCAGCATCCTACAGCTCCAATAAACCCGTCCTCCTATAGCTCCTCCCACCAGAATCCTATAGCTCCAATGAGCCCGTACTCCTACAGCGCCTCCCATCAGCATCATATAGCTCCTCCCATCAGCAACCTATAGCTCCTCCCACAAGCATCCTATAGCTCCAATGAGCCCGTCCTCCAATAGCTCCTCCCACCAGCATCCTATTGCTCCAATGAGCCCGTCCTCCTATAGCTCCTCCCACCAGCATCCTATTGCTCCAATGAGCCCATCCTCCTATAGCTCCTCCCACCAGCATCCTATAGCTCCAATGAGCCCGTCCTCCTATAGCTCCTCCCACCAGCATCCTATAGATCCTCCCACCAGCATCCTATAGATCCTCCCACCAGCATCCTATAGCTCCCCCCACCAGCCTCCTATAGCTCCAATGAGCCTGTCCTCCAATAGCTCCTCCCACCAGCATCCTATAGCTCCAATGAGCCCGTCCTCCTATAGCTCCTCCCACCAGCATCCTATTGCTCCAATGATCCCATCCTCCTCTTGCTCCTCCCATCAGTGTGCAGGTGAATGACCACTAGTGGCTCTATGCTGTAACACATTAAGAGGTACTGGGAACTGTGATTGTTTAAAGCAGCTCAGGACAGTTGTATTAACTAAACCAGACACCTATACCCCCTTGTCTCTCTTTGCCTTCGGAAAGAATTCAGACCCCTAATTTGTTACATTGTTACATTACAGCCTTATTATTAAATCCCCCCCCCCTCATCAACCTATACACAATACCCCATAATGACAAAGCGAAAACAGGTTTTTAGACATTTTGGGGAGAATTTTTTAAATAATAATAAGTTATTTACATGTACATTGTATTCAGACCCTTTGCAGGTGCATCCTGTTTCCATTGATCATCCTTGAGATGTTTCTACAACTTGGAGTCCACCTGTGGTAAATTCAATTGATTGGACATGATTTTGAAAGGCACACAACGGTCTATATAAGGTCCCACAGTTGACAGTACATGTCAGAGCAAAAACCAAGCCATGAGGTTGAAGGAATTGTCCGGAGAGCTCCAAGACAGGATTGTGTCGAGGCACAGATCTGGGGAAGGGTACGAAAACTTTTCCGCAGCATTGAAGGTCCCCAAGAACACAGTGGCCTCCATCATTCTTAAATGGAAGAAGTTTGGAGCCCCCAAGACTCTTCTTAGAGCTGGCCTCCGGGCCGAACTGAGCAATCGGCAGAGAAGGGCCTTGGTCAGGGAGGTGACCAAGAACCTGATGGTCACTCTGACAGAGCTCCAGAGTTCCTCTGTGGAGATGGGAGAACCTTCCAGAAGGATAGGTATCCCCGCAGCACTCCACCAATCAGGTCTCTATGGTAGAGTAGCCAGACGGAAGTCACACCTCAGTAAAAGACACATGACGCATGAATTTTTCAAAATCTTGAAACCAAGATTGAACTCTTCAGCCTGAATGCCGAGCATCACATCTGGAGGAAGCCGGGCACCATCCCTACGGTGAAGCATGGTGGTGGTAGAATCATTATATATTTTTTTTTATTTAACTAGGCAAGTCAGTTAAGAACACATTTTTACTTACGATGACGGCCTACCCTGGCCGAACCCGGCCGACGTTGGGACAATTTTGTGCCGCCCTATGGGACTCCCAATCACAGCCAGATGTGATACAGTCTGGATTCGAACCAGACTGTATCACTGGTGTGATGCCTCTTGCACTGAGATGCAGTGCCTTAGACCACCACAGTGCCTCAGACCACCACAGTGCCTTAGACCACCACAGTGCCTCAGACCACCACAGTGCCTCAGACCACCACAGTGCCTCAGACCGCCTCAGACCACCGCAGTGCCTCAGACCACCACAGTGCCTCAGACCACCACAGTGCCTCAGACCACCACAGTGCCTCAGACCACCACAGTGCCTCAGACCACCACAGTGCCTTAGACCACCACAGTGCCTCAGACCACCACAGTGCCTTAGACCACCACAGTGCCTCAGACCACCACAGTGCCTCAGACCACCACAGTGCCTCAGACCACCACAGTGCCTCAGACCACCACAGAGCCTCAGACCACCACAGTGCCTCAGACCACCACAGTGCCTCAGACCACTGCAACAGTCGGGAGCAGAACTCTGGAACTCAGAGTGACCATCAGGGACTGGGAGACTAGTCGGGATCGAGGGAAATATTAACGGAGCGATGTACAGAAAGATCCTTGATGAAAGACCTGCTCCAGAGCGCTCAGGACCTCAGACTGGGGAAAAGGTTCACCTTCCAACAGGACAACAACCCTAAGCACACAGCTTCAGAACAAGTCACTGAATGTCCTTGAGTGGCCCAGTCCGAGCCCGGACTTGAACCCGATCGAACAGCCCTGGAGACACCTGATTCTACAAGCTAGGCATTATCTGTTCTATACAATAGGTTTCTATCTGAACGTTTTATAACCAGAAAGACATTTGGTGTGGTAAACAGCCTAACGAAACCCAGCCGCTTTAAGCATGGGGATCAGTAGCAGAACATGGTTCCTTCCTCAGACATAACAGAGTCCTCTGGTCTAGGAGCCCCAGCCAGCCAGCCAGATAGCAAAGCAGCCAGACAGACAAACAAGACATCAATGAACCAGGGTCTATCTGCAACAAACACCTCTCTCTCTCTCTCCCTAACCCCCCCTGGTTCCCGTCCCTTCCCCAGAGCCCTCTGATCTAGTAGCCTGTGAACCAGGGTCACCCTGCCAAAACACGCTTCCTGTTTGAAGGAGACATGGAGAATCTGTTTGAAGGAGACATGGAGAATCTGTTTGAAGGAGACATGGAGAATCTGTTTGAAGGAGACAAGGAGAATCTGTTTGAAGGAGACATGGAGAATCTGTTTGAAGGAGACAAGGAGAATCTGTTTGAAGGAGACATGGAGAATCTGTTTGAAGGAGACATGGAGAATCTGTTTGAAGGAGACATGGAGAATCTGTTTGAAGGAGACATGGAGAATCTGTTTGAAGGAGACATGGAGAATCTGTTTGAAGGAGACATGGAGATTCTGTTTGAAGGAGACATGCAGAATCTGTCCGACCAACGGAATCAGACAAGGCAACAGCCGGCCGATGTAGACCTAGCAACACGACTCTTTGGTGTCTGTGTGTGTGTGTGTGTGTGTGTGTGCGTGTGTGTGTGTGTGTGTGGCAATCCGACCCCCCCCCCTGCTTCCCTGTGACCCCTCTTCAGAGTCTGCTGCTACCCTGAGACAGGAAACAGAATATCAGAATATCAGAATAACAGAATATCACTTGTGTGTGTGTGTGTGTGTGTGCGTGCGTGTGCGTGTGCGCGTGTGTGTGTGTGTGTGTGTGTGTCATACAGGAGCCAGGATAGGGAACTAAAGCTGCTGGGCTTGTTTGAGGAGCCCCTGCCTAGAAAACAACCAATAATTGTCGGGCCGATATTGGACTTTTTCCTAGTCTATCAAAACTGCTACTGTGCCAGAAGCCATTCACCTCCTGAGCCACAAACACTGTCCTGCTGAGGAATGTCTAGCAGCTCATTATCCAAAAAGGAAGGTGCAGTACTGAGAAAACAGATGAATTGGACACAATAACCAAAACCCTGATGCAAATATTACTTTAAATCACTAATAATAATGCTTGTGTTGACATGCACGGACACTCATGTCATAACCTAGCTAGAGCAGTAGAGCTGGGACTATAAACCGAACATTACCAACACTGTCACGACTTCCGCCGAGGTTGGCTCTCCTGCCCGTTCGGGCGGTGCTCGGCGGTCATCATCACCGTCCTACTAGCCACTACCGATCCCTTTTCGTGTATCTGTTGGTTTTGTCTGATTGGTTTCACCTGTGTGTTGTTTAGTTAATTAGTGTCAGTATATAATGTAGGTTGTCCCACCCTTGTTTTGTGTGGGATTGTTTATTGTTGTCATTCATTTCGTCTATCTGTGTTTTTGTGTTTCTTATTCTCCGGTTAGTCTGTTATCCTGTGTTGGATAATTTCACCCTGTGTATGTTTGGGTTCACCGTGTTTGTTTTGTTCACCGGAGAATAAACTTTATATCGCTATCTGCTCTCTGCGCCTGATTCCACCCACCTTGATTAGACGTGACAAACACCCACATTTCTAACTCATAACGAAGCTATTTTTATGTTGGTAATTATTCTGTGTTCCAGCCTGCGTTAAACAATAGCATACGGAGCGACGCGGGAGGTATGAATGTGAAACAGCACAGGAAAAAAGCATTGGCTCCCAGATCCAACCAGAGCCGAGTTCTATCACTTCCTACACCTGTTGTGGGCAGTTCTCTCAAGTGATGTTGCGAGTAGCCTCGTTCATTAGTGATGTTGTAGTAGCCTCGTTCATTAGTGATGTTGCAGTAGCCTCGTTCATTAGTGATGTTGCAGTAGCCTCGTTCATTAGTGATGTTGCAGTAGCCTCGTTCATTAGTGATGTTGCAGTAGCCTCGTTCATTAGTGATGTTGCAGTAGCCTCGTTCATTAGTGATGCTGCCAGAAGCCTCGTTCATTAGTGATGTTGCAGTAGCCTCATTCATTAGTGATGCTGCCAGAAGCCTCGTTCATTAGTGATGTTGAAGTAGCCTCGTTCATTAGTGATGTTGCAGAAGTGATGCTGCCAGTAACCTCGTTCATTAGTGATGTTGCAGTAACCTCGTTCATTAGTGATGTTGCAGTAGCCTCGTTCATTAATGATGCTGCAGTAGCCTCGTTTATTAGCAGGGGAAATGAACAAAGACAAAGAGAACGCAGGCCCAGCAATCCAAGAACAATTACCACCAAAGAAGGACGTAGTGTCTGCTGTTTAGGCATATTATGGTTTTAAGTCTAGTGACATGGAACATAGTGTTATAAACCTAGTGACATGGAGCAGAGTGAGGCAGTGTTATAAACCTAGTGACATGGAACAGAGTGTTATAAACCTAGTGACATGGAGCAGAGTGAGGCAGAGTGTTATAAACCTAGTGACATGGAGCAGAGTGTTATAAACCTAGTGACATGGAGCAGAGTGTTATAAACCTAGTGACATGGAACAGAGTGTTATAAACCTAGTGACATGGAGCAGAGTGAGACAGAGTGTTATAAACCTAGTGACATGGAGCAGAGTGTTATAAACCTAGTGACATGGAACAGAGTGTTATAAACCTAGTGACATGGAGCAGAGTGTTATAAACCTAGTGACATGGAGCAGAGTGTTATAAACCTAGTGACATGGAGCAGAGTGAGACAGAGTGTTATAAACCTAGTGACATGGAGCAGAGTGAGACAGAGTGTTATAAACCTAGTGACATGGAGCAGAGTGTTATAAACCTAGTGACATGGAGCAGAGTGAGACAGAGTGTTATAAACCTAGTGACATGGAGCAGAGTGAGGCAGAGTGTTATAAACCTAGTGACATGGAGCAGAGTGTTATAAACCTAGTGGCATGGAGCAGAGTGAGGCAGAGTGTTATAAACCTAGTGACATGGAGCAGAGTGTTATAAACCTAGTGACATGGAGCAGAGTGAGGCAGAGTGTTATAAACCTAGTGACATGGAGCAGAGTGAGGCAGAGTGTTAAAAACCTAGTGACATGGAACAGAGTGTTATAAACCTAGTGACATGGAACAGAGTGTTATAAACCTAGTGACATGGAGCAGAGTGTTATAAACCTAGTGACATGGAGCAGAGTGTTATAAACCTAGTGACATGGAGCAGAGTGTTATAAACCTAGTGACATGGAACAGAGTGTTATAAACCTAGTGACATGGAGCAGAGTGTTATAAACCTAGTGACATGGAGCAGAGTGTTATAAACCTAGTGACATGGAGCAGAGTGAGACAGAGTGTTATAAACCTAGTGACATGGAGCAGAGTGAGACAGAGTGTTATAAACCTAGTGACATGGAGCAGAGTGTTATAAACCTAGTGACATGGAGCAGAGTGAGACAGAGTGTTATAAACCTAGTGACATGGAGCAGAGTGAGGCAGAGTGTTATAAACCTAGTGACATGGAGCAGAGTGTTATAAACCTAGTGGCATGGAGCAGAGTGAGGCAGAGTGTTATAAACCTAGTGACATGGAGCAGAGTGTTATAAACCTAGTGACATGGAGCAGAGTGAGGCAGAGTGTTATAAACCTAGTGACATGGAGCAGAGTGAGGCAGAGTGTTAAAAACCTAGTGACATGGAACAGAGTGTTATAAACCTAGTGACATGGAACAGAGTGTTATAAACCTAGTGACATGGAGCAGAGTGTTATAAACCTAGTGACATGGAGCAGAGTGTTATAAACCTAGTGACATGGAGCAGAGTGAGGCAGTGTTATAAACCTAGTGACATGGAGCAGAGTGTTATAAACCTAGTGACATGGAGCAGAGTGAGGCAGATTGTTATAAACCTAGTGACATGGAGCAGAGTGTTATAAACCTAGTGACATGGAGCAGAGTGTTATAAACCTAGTGACATGGAGCAGAGTGAGGCAGAGTGTTATAAACCTAGTGACATGGAACAGAGTGTTATAAACCTAGTGACATGGAGCAGAGTGTTATAAACCTAGTGACATGGAGCAGAGTGAGACAGAGTGTTATAAACCTAGTGACATGGAGCAGAGTGAGGAAGAGTGTTATAAACCTAGTGACATGGAGCAGAGTGAGGAAGAGTGTTATAAACCTAGTGACATGGAGCAGAGTGAGGAAGAGTGTTATAAACCTAGTGACATGGAGCAGAGTGAGGCAGAGTGTTATAAACATAGTGACATGGAGCAAAGTGAGGCAGAGTGTTATAAACCTAGTGACATGGAGCAGAGTGTTATAAACCTAGTGACATGGAGCAGAGTGTTATAAACCTAGTGACATGGAACAGAGTGTTATAAACCTAGTGACATGGAGCAGAGTGAGGCAGAGTGTTATAAACCTAGTGACATGGAGCAGAGTGAGACAGAGTGTTATAAACCTAGTGACATGGAGCAGAGTGAGACAGAGTGTTATAAACCTAGTGACATGGAGCAGAGTGAGGCAGAGTGTTATAAACCTAGTGACATGGAGCAGAGTGAGACAGAGTGTTATAAACCTAGTGACATGGAGCAGAGTGTTATAAACCTAGTGACATGGAGCAGAGTGAGACAGAGTGTTATAAACCTAGTGACATGGAGCAGAGTGAGGCAGAGTGTTATAAACCTAGTGACATGGAGCAGAGTGTTATAAACCTAGTGACATGGAGCAGAGTGTTATAAACCTAGTGACATGGAGCAGAGTGTTATAAACCTAGTGACATGGAGCAGAGTGTTATAAACCTAGTGACATGGAGTAGAGTGAGACAGAGTGTTATAAACCTAGTGACATGGAGCAGAGTGAGACAGAGTGTTATAAACCTAGTGACATGGAGCAGAGTGAGAAAGAGTGTTATAAACCGAGTGACATGGAGCAGAGTGAGACAGAGTGTTATAAACCTAGTGACATGGAGCAGAGTGTTATAAACCTAGTGACATGGAGCAGAGTGAGGCAGAGTGTTATAAACCTAGTGACATGGAGCAGAGTGAGACAGAGTGTTATAAACCTAGTGACATGGAGCAGAGTGTTATGAACCTAGTGACATGGAGCAGAGTGAGACAGAGTGTTATAAACCTAGTGACATGGAGCAGAGTGTTATAAACCTAGTGACATGGAACAGAGTGTTATAAACCTAGTGACATGGAACAGAGTGTTATAAACCTAGTGACATGGAGCAGAGTGAGACAGAGTGTTATAAACCTAGTGACATGGAGCAGAGTGTTATAAACCTAGTGACATGGAGCAGAGTGAGACAGAGTGTTATAAACCTAGTGACATGGAGCAGAGTGTTATAAACCTAGTGACATGGAACAGAGTGTTATAAACCTAGTGACATGGAGCAGAGTGAGGCAGAGTGTTATAAACCTAGTGACATGGAGCAGAGTGAGACAGAGTGTTATAAACCTAGTGACATGGAGCAGAGTGTTATAAACCTAGTGACATGGAGCAGAGTGTTATAAACCTAGTGACATGGAGCAGAGTGAGACAGAGTGTTATAAACCTAGTGACATGGAGCAGAGTGAGACAGCGTGTTATAAACCTAGTGACATGGAGCAGAGTGTTATAAACCTAGTGACATGGAGCAGAGTGAGACAGAGTGTTATAAACCTAGTGACATGGAGCAGAGTGAGGAAGAGTGTTATAAACCTAGTGACATGGAGCAGAGTGAGACACAGTGTTATAAACCTAGTGACATGGAGCAGAGTGAGGCAGAGTGTTATAAACCTAATGACATGGAGCAGAGTATTATAACCCTAGTGACATGGAGCAGAGTGAGGCAGAGTGTTATAAACCTAGTGACATGGAGCAGAGTGTTATAAACCTAGTGACATGGAGCAGAGTGAGGCAGTGTTATAAACCTAGTGACATGGAGCAGAGTGTTATAAACCTAGTGACATGGAACAGAGTGTTATAAACCTAGTGACATGGAGCAGAGTGTTATAAACCTAGTGACATGGAGCAGAGTGTTATAAACCTAGTGACATGGAGCAGAGTGTTATAAACCTAGTGACATGGAGCAGAGTGAGACAGAGTGTTATAAACCTAGTGACATGGAGCAGAGTGTTATAAACCTAGTGACATGGAGCAGAGTGAGGCAGAGTGTTATAAACCTAGTGACATGGAGCAGAGTGAGACAGAGTGTTATAAACCTAGTGACATGGAGCAGAGTGAGACAGAGTGTTATAAACCTAGTGACATGGAGCAGAGTGAGGCAGAGTGTTATAAACCTAGTGACATGGAGCAGAGTGTTATAAACCTAGTGACATGGAGCAGAGTGAGACAGAGTGTTATAAACCTAGTGACATGGAGCAGAGTGAGACAGAGTGTTATAAACCTAGTGACATGGAGCAGAGTGTTATAAACCTAGTGACATGGAGCAGAGTGAGGCAGAGTGTTATAAACCTAGTGACATGGAGCAGAGTGTTATAAACCTAGTGACATGGAGCAGAGTGAGGCAGAGTGTTATAAACCTAGTGACATGGAGCAGAGTGTTATAAACCTAGTGACATGGAGCAGAGTGTTATAAACCTAGTGACATGGAGCAGAGTGTTATAAACCTAGTGACATGGAGCAGAGTGAGACAGAGTGTTATAAACCTAGTGACATGGAGCAGAGTGAGACAGAGTGTTATAAACCTAGTGACATGGAGCAGAGTGTTATAAACCTAGTGACATGGAGCAGAGTGAGACAGAGTGTTATAAACCTAGTGACATGGAGCAGAGTGTTATAAACCTAGTGACATGGAGCAGAGTGAGGCAGAGTGTTATAAACCTAGTGACATGGAGCAGAGTGAGACAGAGTGTTATAAACCTAGTGACATGGAGCAGAGTGAGGAAGAGTGTTATAAACCTAGTGACATGGAGCAGAGTGTTATAACCCTAGTGACATAGAGCAGAGTGAGACAGTGTTATAAACCTAGTGACATGGAGCAGAGTGAGACAGAGTGTTATAAACCTAGTGACATGGAGCAGAGTGAGGAAGAGTGTTATAAACCTAGTGACATGGAGCAGAGTGTTATAACCCTAGTGACATGGAGCAGAGTGAGACAGTGTTATAAACCTAGTGACATGGAGCAGAGTGAGACAGAGTGTTATAAACCTAGTGACATGGAGCAGAGTGAGGAAGAGTGTTATAAACCTAGTGACATGGAGCAGAGTGTTATAAACCTAGTGACATGGAGCAGAGTGAGACAGAGTGTTATAAACCTAGTGACATGGAACAGAGTGAGGCAGAGTGTTATAAACCTAGTGACATGGAGCAGAGTGTTATAAACCTAGTGACATGGAGCAGAGTGTTATAAACCTAGTGACATGGAGCAGAGTGTTATAAACCTAGTGACATGGAGCAGAGTGTTATAAACCTAGTGACATGGAGCAGAGTGAGACAGAGTGTTATAAACCTAGTGACATGGAGCAGAGTGAGGAAGAGTGTTATAAACCTAGTGACATGGAGCAGAGTGTTATAAACCTAGTGACATGGAGCAGAGTGAGACAGAGTGTTATAAACCTAGTGACATGGAGCAGAGTGAGACAGAGTGTTATAAACCTAGTGACATGGAGCAGAGTGTTATAAACCTAGTGACATGGAGCAGAGTGTTATAAACCTAGTGACATGGAACAGAGTGTTATAAACCTAGTGACATGGAGCAGAGTGAGACAGAGTGTTATAAACCTAGTGACATGGAGCAGAGTGAGGCAGAGTGTTATAAACCTAGTGACATGGAGCAGAGTGTTATAAACCTAGTGACATGGAGCAGAGTGTTATAAACCTAGTGACATGGAGCAGAGTGTTATAAACCTAGTGACATGGAGCAGAGTGTTATAAACCTAGTGACATGGAACAGAGTGTTATAAACCTAGTGACATGGAGCAATGTGTTATAAACCTAGTGACATGGAGCAGAGTGAGACAGAGTGTTATAAACCTAGTGACATGGAGTAGAGTGAGACAGAGTGTTATAAACCTATTGACATGGAGCAGAGTGAGGAAGAGTGTTATAAACCTAGTGACATGGAGCAGAGTGAGGCAGAGTGTTATAAACCTAGTGACATGGAGCAGAGTGAGGCAGAGTGTTATAAACCTAGTGACATGGAGCAGAGTGAGGGAGAGTGTTATAAACCTAGTGACATGGAGCAGAGTGTTATAAACCTAGTGACATGGAGCAGAGTGAGACTGAGTGTTATAAACCTAGTGACATGGAGCAGAGTGAGACAGAGTGTTATAAACCTAGTGACATGGAGCAGAGTGTTATAAACCTAGTGACATGGAGCAGAGTGAGGCAGAGTGTTATAAACCTAGTGACATGGAGCAGAGTGAGACAGAGTGTTATAAACCTAGTGACATGGAGCAGAGTGAGGAAGAGTGTTATAAACCTAGTGACATGGAGCAGAGTGTTATAAACCTAGTGACATGGAGCAGAGTGAGGCAGAGTGTTATAAACCTAGTGACATGGAACAGAGTGTTATAAACCTAGTGACATGGAGCAGAGTGTTATAAACCTAGTGACATGGAGCAGAGTGTTATAAACCTAGTGACATGGAGCAGAGTGAGACAGATTGTTATAAACCTAGTGACATGGAGCAGAGTGAGACAGAGTGTTATAAACCTAGTGACATGGAGCAGAGTGAGACAGAGTGTTATAAACCTAGTGACATGGAGCAGAGTGAGACAGAGTGTTATAAACCTAGTGACATGGAGCAGAGTGAGGAAGAGTGTTATAAACCTAGTGACATGGAGCAGAGTGTTATAACCCTAGTGACATGGAGCAGAGTGAGACAGAGTGTTATAAACCTAGTGACACGGAGCAGAGTGAGGAAGAGTGTTATAAACCTAGTGACATGGAGCAGAGTGTTATAACCCTAGTGACATGGAGCAGAGTGAGACAGTGTTATAACCCTAGTGACATGGAGCAGAGTGTTATAAACCTAGTGACATGGAGCAGAGTGAGACAGAGTGTTATAAACCTAGTGACATGGAGCAGAGTGAGGAAGAGTGTTATAAACCTAGTGACATGGAGCAGAGTGTTATAACCCTAGTGACATGGAGCAGAGTGAGACAGAGTGTTATAAACCTAGTGACATGGAGCAGAGTGAGGAAGAGTGTTATAAACCTAGTGACATGGAGCAGAGTGTTATAACCCTAGTGACATGGAGCAGAGTGTTATAAACCTAGTGACATGGAGCAGAGTGAGGCAGAGTGTTATAAACCTAGTGACATGGAGCAGAGTGAGGCAGAGTGTTAAAAACCTAGTGACATGGAGCAGAGTGTTATAAACCTAGTGACATGGAGCAGAGTGAGACAGTGTTATAACCCTAGTGACATGGAGCAGAGTGAGACAGAGTGTTATAAACCTAGTGACATGGAGCAGAGTGAGGAAGAGTGTTATATAAACCTAGTGACATGGAGCAGAGTGTTATAAACCTAGTGACATGGAGCAGAGTGTTATAAACCTAGTGACATGGAGCAGAGTGTTATAAACCTAGTGACATGGAGCAGAGTGTTATAAACCTAGTGACATGGAGCAGAGTGAGACAGAGTGTTATAAACCTAGTGACATGGAGCAGAGTGAGGAAGAGTGTTATAAACCTAGTGACATGGAGCAGAGTGTTATAAACCTAGTGACATGGAGCAGAGTGTTATAAACCTAGTGACATGGAGCAGAGTGAGACAGAGTGTTATAAACCTAGTGACAAGGAGCAGAGTGTTATAAACCTAGTGACATGGAGCAGAGTGTTATAAACCTAGTGACATGGAACAGAGTGTTATAAACCTAGTGACATGGAGCAGAGTGAGACAGAGTGTTATAAACCTAGTGACATGGAGCAGAGTGAGGCAGAGTGTTATAAACCTAGTGACATGGAGCAGAGTGTTATAAACCTAGTGACATGGAGCAGAGTGTTATAAACCTAGTGACATGGAGCAGAGTGTTATAAACCTAGTGACATGGAACAGAGTGTTATAAACCTAGTGACATGGAGCAGAGTGTTATAAACCTAGTGACATGGAGCAGAGTGAGACAGAGTGTTATAAACCTAGTGACATGGAGTAGAGTGAGACAGAGTGTTATAAACCTATTGACATGGAGCAGAGTGAGGCAGAGTGTTATAAACCTAGTGACATGGAACAGAGTGTTATAAACCTAGTGACATGGAGCAGAGTGAGGCAGAGTGTTATAAACCTAGTGACATGGAACAGAGTGTTATAAACCTAGTGACATGGAGCAGAGTGTTATAAACCTAGTGACATGGAGCAGAGTGAGGCAGAGTGTTATAAACCTAGTGACATGGAGCAGAGTGAGGCAGAGTGTTATAAACCTAGTGACATGGAGCAGAGTGAGGGAGAGTGTTATAAACCTAGTGACATGGAGCAGAGTGTTATAAACCTAGTGACATGGAGCAGAGTGAGACTGAGTGTTATAAACCTAGTGACATGGAGCAGAGTGAGACAGAGTGTTATAAACCTAGTGACATGGAGCAGAGTGTTATAAACCTAGTGACATGGAGCAGAGTGAGGCAGAGTGTTATAAACCTAGTGACATGGAGCAGAGTGAGACAGAGTGTTATAAACCTAGTGACATGGAGCAGAGTGAGGAAGAGTGTTATAAACCTAGTGACATGGAGCAGAGTGTTATAAACCTAGTGACATGGAGCAGAGTGAGGCAGAGTGTTATAAACCTAGTGACATGGAACAGAGTGTTATAAACCTAGTGACATGGAGCAGAGTGTTATAAACCTAGTGACATGGAGCAGAGTGTTATAAACCTAGTGACATGGAGCAGAGTGAGACAGATTGTTATAAACCTAGTGACATGGAGCAGAGTGAGACAGAGTGTTATAAACCTAGTGACATGGAGCAGAGTGAGACAGAGTGTTATAAACCTAGTGACATGGAGCAGAGTGAGACAGAGTGTTATAAACCTAGTGACATGGAGCAGAGTGAGGAAGAGTGTTATAAACCTAGTGACATGGAGCAGAGTGTTATAAACCTAGTGACATGGAGCAGAGTGAGACAGAGTGTTATAAACCTAGTGACACGGAGCAGAGTGAGGAAGAGTGTTATAAACCTAGTGACATGGAGCAGAGTGTTATAACCCTAGTGACATGGAGCAGAGTGAGACAGTGTTATAACCCTAGTGACATGGAGCAGAGTGTTATAAACCTAGTGACATGGAGCAGAGTGAGACAGAGTGTTATAAACCTAGTGACATGGAGCAGAGTGAGGAAGAGTGTTATAAACCTAGTGACATGGAGCAGAGTGTTATAACCCTAGTGACATGGAGCAGAGTGAGACAGAGTGTTATAAACCTAGTGACATGGAGCAGAGTGAGGAAGAGTGTTATAAACCTAGTGACATGGAGCAGAGTGTTATAACCCTAGTGACATGGAGCAGAGTGTTATAAACCTAGTGACATGGAGCAGAGTGAGGCAGAGTGTTATAAACCTAGTGACATGGAGCAGAGTGAGGCAGAGTGTTAAAAAACTAGTGACATGGAGCAGAGTGTTATAAACCTAGTGACATGGAGCAGAGTGAGACAGGGTTATAACCCTAGTGACATGGAGCAGAGTGAGACAGAGTGTTATAAACCTAGTGACATGGAGCAGAGTGAGGAAGAGTGTTATATAAACCTAGTGACATGGAGCAGAGTGTTATAAACCTAGTGACATGGAGCAGAGTGTTATAAACCTAGTGACATGGAGCAGAGTGTTATAAACCTAGTGACATGGAGCAGAGTGTTATAAACCTAGTGACATGGAGCAGAGTGAGACAGAGTGTTATAAACCTAGTGACATGGAGCAGAGTGAGGAAGAGTGTTATAAACCTAGTGACATGGAGCAGAGTGTTATAAACCTAGTGACATGGAGCAGAGTGTTATAAACCTAGTGACATGGAGCAGAGTGAGACAGAGTGTTATAAACCTAGTGACAAGGAGCAGAGTGTTATAAACCTAGTGACATGGAGCAGAGTGTTATAAACCTAGTGACATGGAACAGAGTGTTATAAACCTAGTGACATGGAGCAGAGTGAGACAGAGTGTTATAAACCTAGTGACATGGAGCAGAGTGAGGCAGAGTGTTATAAACCTAGTGACATGGAGCAGAGTGTTATAAACCTAGTGACATGGAGCAGAGTGTTATAAACCTAGTGACATGGAGCAGAGTGTTATAAACCTAGTGACATGGAGCAGAGTGTTATAAACCTAGTGACATGGAACAGAGTGTTATAAACCTAGTGACATGGAGCAGAGTGTTATAAACCTAGTGACATGGAGCAGAGTGAGACAGAGTGTTATAAACCTAGTGACATGGAGTAGAGTGAGACAGAGTGTTATAAACCTATTGACATGGAGCAGAGTGAGGCAGAGTGTTATAAACCTAGTGACATGGAACAGAGTGTTATAAACCTAGTGACATGGAGCAGAGTGAGGCAGAGTGTTATAAACCTAGTGACATGGAACAGAGTGTTATAAACCTAGTGACATGGAGCAGAGTGTTATAAACCTAGTGACATGGAGCAGAGTGTTATAAACCTAGTGACATGGAGCAGAGTGAGACAGATTGTTATAAACCTAGTGACATGGAGCAGAGTGTTATAAACCTAGTGACATGGAGCAGAGTGAGGCAGAGTGTTATAAACCTAGTGACATGGAGCAGAGTGTTATAAACCTAGTGACATGGAGCAGAGTGAGACAGAGTGTTATAAACCTAGTGACATGGAGCAGAGTGTTATAAACCTAGTGACATGGAGCAGAGTGAGACAGAGTGTTATAAACCTAGTGACATGGAGCAGAGTGTTATAAACCTAGTGACATGGAGCAGAGTGAGGAAGAGTGTTATAAACCTAGTGACATGGAGCAGAGTGTTATAACCCTAGTGACATGGAGCAGAGTGAGACAGAGTGTTATAAACCTAGTGACACGGAGCAGAGTGAGGAAGAGTGTTATAAACCTAGTGACATGGAGCAGAGTGTTATAACCCTAGTGACATGGAGCAGAGTGAGACAGTGTTATAACCCTAGTGACATGGAGCAGAGTGTTATAAACCTAGTGACATGGAGCAGAGTGAGACAGAGTGTTATAAACCTAGTGACATGGAGCAGAGTGAGGAAGAGTGTTATAAACCTAGTGACATGGAGCAGAGTGTTATAACCCTAGTGACATGGAGCAGAGTGAGACAGAGTGTTATAAACCTAGTGACATGGAGCAGAGTGAGGAAGAGTGTTATAAACCTAGTGACATGGAGCAGAGTGTTATAACCCTAGTGACATGGAGCAGAGTGTTATAAACCTAGTGACATGGAGCAGAGTGACAGTGACATGGAGCAGAGTGAGGCAGAGTGTTATAAACCTAGTGACATGGAGCAGAGTGAGGCAGAGTGTTAAAAACCTAGTGACATGGAGCAGAGTGTTATAAACCTAGTGACATGGAGCAGAGTGAGACAGTGTTATAACCCTAGTGACATGGAGCAGAGTGAGACAGAGTGTTATAAACCTAGTGACATGGAGCAGAGTGAGGAAGAGTGTTATATAAACCTAGTGACATGGAGCAGAGTGTTATAAACCTAGTGACATGGAGCAGAGTGTTATAAACCTAGTGACATGGAGCAGAGTGTTATAAACCTAGTGACATGGAGCAGAGTGAGACAGAGTGTTATAAACCTAGTGACATGGACCAGAGTGTTATAAACCTAGTGACATGGAGCAGAGTGAGACAGAGTGTTATAAACCTAGTGACATGGAGCAGAGTGAGGCAGAATGTTATAAACCTAGTGACATGGAGCAGAGTGTTATAAACCTAGTGACATGGAACAGAGTGTTATAAACCTAGTGACATGGAGCAGAGTGTTATAAACCTAGTGACATGGAACAGAGTGTTATAAACCTAGTGACATGGAGCAGAGTGAGACAGTGTTATAAACCTAGTGACATGGAGCAGAGTGAGACAGAGTGTTATAAACCTAGTGACATGGAGCAGAGTGAGGAAGAGTGTTATAAACCTAGTGACATGGAGCAGAGTGTTATAAACCTAGTGACATGGAGCAGAGTGTTATAAACCTAGTGACATGGAGCAGAGTGAGACAGAGTGTTATAAACCTAGTGACATGGAACAGAGTGAGGCAGAGTGTTATAAACCTAGTGACATGGAGCAGAGTGTTATAAACCTAGTGACATGGAGCAGAGTGTTATAAACCTAGTGACATGGAGCAGAGTGTTATAAACCTAGTGACATGGAGCAGAGTGAGACAGAGTGTTATAAACCTAGTGACATGGAGCAGAGTGAGGAAGAGTGTTATAAACCTAGTGACATGGAGCAGAGTGTTATAAACCTAGTGACATGGAGCAGAGTGAGACAGAGTGTTATAAACCTAGTGACATGGAGCAGAGTGAGACAGAGTGTTATAAACCTAGTGACATGGAGCAGAGTGTTATAAACCTAGTGACATGGAGCAGAGTGTTATAAACCTAGTGACATGGAACAGAGTGTTATAAACCTAGTGACATGGAGCAGAATGAGACAGAGTGTTATAAACCTAGTGACATGGAGCAGAGTGAGGCAGAGTGTTATAAACCTAGTGACATGGAGCAGAGTGTTATAAACCTAGTGACATGGAGCAGAGTGTTATAAACCTAGTGACATGGAGCAGAGTGTTATAAACCTAGTGACATGGAACAGAGTGTTATAAACCTAGTGACATGGAGCAATGTGTTATAAACCTAGTGACATGGAGCAGAGTGAGACAGAGTGTTATAAACCTAGTGACATGGAGTAGAGTGAGACAGAGTGTTATAAACCTATTGACATGGAGCAGAGTGAGGAAGAGTGTTATAAACCTAGTGACATGGAGCAGAGTGAGGCAGAGTGTTATAAACCTAGTGACATGGAGCAGAGTGAGGCAGAGTGTTATAAACCTAGTGACATGGAGCAGAGTGAGGGAGAGTGTTATAAACCTAGTGACATGGAGCAGAGTGTTATAAACCTAGTGACATGGAGCAGAGTGAGACTGAGTGTTATAAACCTAGTGACATGGAGCAGAGTGAGACAGAGTGTTATAAACCTAGTGACATGGAGCAGAGTGTTATAAACCTAGTGACATGGAGCAGAGTGAGGCAGAGTGTTATAAACCTAGTGACATGGAGCAGAGTGAGACAGAGTGTTATAAACCTAGTGACATGGAGCAGAGTGAGGAAGAGTGTTATAAACCTAGTGACATGGAGCAGAGTGTTATAAACCTAGTGACATGGAGCAGAGTGAGGCAGAGTGTTATAAACCTAGTGACATGGAACAGAGTGTTATAAACCTAGTGACATGGAGCAGAGTGTTATAAACCTAGTGACATGGAGCAGAGTGTTATAAACCTAGTGACATGGAGCAGAGTGAGACAGATTGTTATAAACCTAGTGACATGGAGCAGAGTGAGACAGAGTGTTATAAACCTAGTGACATGGAGCAGAGTGAGACAGAGTGTTATAAACCTAGTGACATGGAGCAGAGTGTTATAAACCTAGTGACATGGAGCAGAGTGAGGAAGAGTGTTATAAACCTAGTGACATGGAGCAGCGTGTTATAACCCTAGTGACATGGAGCAGAGTGAGACAGAGTGTTATAAACCTAGTGACACGGAGCAGAGTGAGGAAGAGTGTTATAAACCTAGTGACATGGAGCAGAGTGTTATAACCCTAGTGACATGGAGCAGAGTGAGACAGTGTTATAACCCTAGTGACATGGAGCAGAGTGTTATAAACCTAGTGACATGGAGCAGAGTGAGACAGAGTGTTATAAACCTAGTGACATGGAGCAGAGTGAGGAAGAGTGTTATAAACCTAGTGACATGGAGCAGAGTGTTATAACCTAGTGACATGGAGCAGAGTGAGACAGAGTGTTATAAACCTAGTGACATGGAGCAGAGTGAGGAAGAGTGTTATAAACCTAGTGACATGGAGCAGAGTGTTATAACCCTAGTGACATGGAGCAGAGTGTTATAAACCTAGTGACATGGAGCAGAGTGAGGCAGAGTGTTATAAACCTAGTGACATGGAGCAGAGTGAGGCAGAGTGTTAAAAACCTAGTGACATGGAGCAGAGTGTTATAAACCTAGTGACATGGAGCAGAGTGTTATAAACCCTAGTGACATGGAGCAGAGTGAGACAGAGTGTTATAAACCTAGTGACATGGAGCAGAGTGAGGAAGAGTGTTATATAAACCTAGTGACATGGAGCAGAGTGTTATAAACCTAGTGACATGGAGCAGAGTGTTATAAACCTAGTGACATGGAGCAGAGTGTTATAAACCTAGTGACATGGAGCAGAGTGAGACAGAGTGTTATAAACCTAGTGACATGGAGCAGAGTGAGGAAGAGTGTTATAAACCTAGTGACATGGAGCAGAGTGTTATAAACCTAGTGACATGGAGCAGAGTGTTATAAACCTAGTGACATGGAGCAGAGTGAGACAGAGTGTTATAAACCTAGTGACAAGGAGCAGAGTGTTATAAACCTAGTGACATGGAGCAGAGTGTTATAAACCTAGTGACATGGAACAGAGTGTTATAAACCTAGTGACATGGAGCAGAGTGAGACAGAGTGTTATAAACCTAGTGACATGGAGCAGAGTGTTATAAACCTAGTGACATGGAGCAGAGTGTTATAAACCTAGTGACATGGAGCAGAGTGTTATAAACCTAGTGACATGGAGCAGAGTGTTATAAACCTAGTGACATGGAACAGAGTGTTATAAACCTAGTGACATGGAGCAGAGTGTTATAAACCTAGTGACATGGAGCAGAGTGAGACAGAGTGTTATAAACCTAGTGACATGGAGTAGAGTGAGACAGAGTGTTATAAACCTATTGACATGGAGCAGAGTGTTATAACCCTAGTGACATGGAGCAGAGTGAGACAGAGTGTTATAAACCTAGTGACATGGAGCAGAGTGAGGAAGAGTGTTATAAACCTAGTGACATGGAGCAGAGTGTTATAACCCTAGTGACATGGAGCAGAGTGTTATAAACCTAGTGACATGGAGCAGAGTGTTATAAACCTAGTGACATGGAGCAGAGTGAGGCAGAGTGTTATAAACCTAGTGACATGGAGCAGAGTGAGGCAGAGTGTTAAAAACCTAGTGACATGGAGCAGAGTGTTATAAACCTAGTGACATGGAGCAGAGTGAGACAGAGTGTTATAAACCTAGTGACATGGAGCAGAGTGAGGAAGAGTGTTATATAAACCTAGTGACATGGAGCAGAGTGTTATAAACCTAGTGACATGGAGCAGAGTGTTATAAACCTAGTGACATGGAGCAGAGTGTTATAAACCTAGTGACATGGAGCAGAGTGTTATAAACCTAGTGACATGGAGCAGAGTGAGACAGAGTGTTATAAACCTAGTGACATGGAACAGAGTGTGACATGGAGCAGAGTGTTATAAACCTAGTGACATGGAACAGAGTGTTATAAACCTAGTGACATGGAGCAGAGTGTTATAAACCTAGTGACATGGAACAGAGTGTTATAAACCTAGTGACATGGAGCAGAGTGAGACAGTGTTATAAACCTAGTGACATGGAGCAGAGTGAGACAGAGTGTTATAAACCTAGTGACATGGAGCAGAGTGTTATAAACCTAGTGACATGGAGCAGAGTGAGACAGAGTGTTATAAACCTAGTGACATGGAACAGAGTGAGGCAGAGTGTTATAAACCTAGTGACATGGAGCAGAGTGTTATAACCCTAGTGACATGGAGCAGAGTGAGACAGAGTGTTATAAACCTAGTGACACGGAGCAGAGTGAGGAAGAGTGTTATAAACCTAGTGACATGGAGCAGAGTGTTATAACCCTAGTGACATGGAGCAGAGTGAGACAGTGTTATAACCCTAGTGACATGGAGCAGAGTGTTATAAACCTAGTGACATGGAGCAGAGTGAGACAGAGTGTTATAAACCTAGTGACATGGAGCAGAGTGAGGAAGAGTGTTATAAACCTAGTGACATGGAGCAGAGTGTTATAACCCTAGTGACATGGAGCAGAGTGAGACAGAGTGTTATAAACCTAGTGACATGGAGCAGAGTGAGGAAGAGTGTTATAAACCTAGTGACATGGAGCAGAGTGTTATAACCCTAGTGACATGGAGCAGAGTGTTATAAACCTAGTGACATGGAGCAGAGTGAGGCAGAGTGTTATAAACCTAGTGACATGGAGCAGAGTGAGGCAGAGTGTTAGTGACATGGAGCAGAGTGTTATAAACCTAGTGACATGGAGCAGAGTGAGACAGTGTTATAACCCTAGTGACATGGAGCAGAGTGAGACAGAGTGTTATAAACCTAGTGACATGGAGCAGAGTGTTATAAACCTAGTGACATGGAGCAGAGTGAGACATGGAGTGTTATAAACCTAGTGACATGGAGCAGAGTGTTATAAACCTAGTGACATGGAGCAGAGTGAGACAGGAGTGTTATAAACCTAGTGACATGGAGCAGAGTGAGACAGAGTGTTATAAACCTAGTGACATGGAGCAGAGTGTTATAAACCTAGTGACATGGAGCAGAGTGTTATAAACCTGGAGTGATAAACCTATGACATGGAGCAGAGTGAGACAGAGTGTTATAAACCTAGTGACAAGGAGCAGAGTGTTATAAACCTAGTGACATGGAGCAGAGTGTTATAAACCTAGTGACATGGAACAGAGTGTTATAAACCTAGTGACATGGAGCAGAGTGAGACAGAGTGTTATAAACCTAGTGACATGGAGCAGAGTGTTATAAACCTAGTGACATGGAGCAGAGTGTTATAAACCTAGTGACATGGAGCAGAGTGTTATAAACCTAGTGACATGGAGCAGAGTGTTATAAACCTAGTGACATGGAACAGAGTGTTATAAACCTAGTGACATGGAGCAGAGTGTTATAAACCTAGTGACATGGAGCAGAGTGAGACAGAGTGTTATAAACCTAGTGACATGGAGTAGAGTGAGACAGAGTGTTATAAACCTATTGACATGGAGCAGAGTGTTATAACCCTAGTGACATGGAGCAGAGTGAGACAGAGTGTTATAAACCTAGTGACATGGAGCAGAGTGAGGAAGAGTGTTATAAACCTAGTGACATGGAGCAGAGTGTTATAACCCTAGTGACATGGAGCAGAGTGTTATAAACCTAGTGACATGGAGCAGAGTGTTATAAACCTAGTGACATGGAGCAGTGTTATAAACCTAGTGACATGGAGCAGAGTGAGGCAGAGTGTAAAAACCTAGTGACATGGAGCAGAGTGTTATAAACCTAGTGACATGGAGCAGAGTGAGACAGTGTTATAAACCTAGTGACATGGAGCAGAGTGAGACAGAGTGTTATAAACCTAGTGACATGGAGCAGAGTGAGGAAGAGTGTTATAAACCTAGTGACATGGAGCAGAGTGTTATAAACCTAGTGACATGGAGCAGAGTGTTATAAACCTAGTGACATGGAGCAGAGTGTTATAAACCTAGTGACATGGAGCAGAGTGAGACAGAGTGTTATAAACCTAGTGACATGGAACAGAGTGTTATAAACCTAGTGACATGGAGCAGAGTGAGACAGAGTGTTATAAACCTAGTGACATGGAGCAGAGTGAGGCAGAATGTTATAAACCTAGTGACATGGAGCAGAGTGTTATAAACCTAGTGACATGGAACAGAGTGTTATAAACCTAGTGACATGGAGCAGAGTGTTATAAACCTAAACAGAGTGTTATAAACCTAGTGACATGGAGCAGAGTGAGACAGTGTTATAAACCTAGTGACATGGAGCAGAGTGTTATAAACCTAGTGACATGGAGCAGAGTGAGAAGAGTGTTATAAACAGTGACATGGAGCAGAGTGTTATAAACCTAGTGACATGGAGCAGAGTGTTATAAACCTAGTGACATGGAGTGTTATAAACCTAGTGACATGGAGCAGAGTGTTATAAACCTAGTGACATGGAGCAGAGTGAGACAGAGTGTTATAAACCTAGTGACATGGAGCAGAGTGAGGAAGAGTGTTATAAACCTAGTGACATGGAGCAGAGTGTTATAAACCTAGTGACATGGAGCAGAGTGAGACAGAGTGTTATAAACCTAGTGACATGGAGCAGAGTGAGACAGAGTGTTATAAACCTAGTGACATGGAGCAGAGTGTTATAAACCTAGTGACATGGAGCAGAGTGTTATAAACCTAGTGACATGGAACAGAGTGTTATAAACCTAGTGACATGGAGCAGAGTGAGACAGAGTGTTATAAACCTAGTGACATGGAACAGAGTGAGGAAGAGTGTTATAAACCTAGTGACATGGAGCAGAGTGTTATAAACCTAGTGACATGGAGCAGAGTGTGACATGGAGCAGAGTGTTATAAACCTAGTGACATGGAGCAGAGTGTTATAAACCTAGTGACATGGAGCAGAGTGAGACAGAGTGTTATAAACCTAGTGACATGGAGCAGAGTGAGGAAGAGTGTTATAAACCTAACATGGAGCCTAGTGACATGGAGCAGAGTGAGACAGAGTGTTATAAACCTAGTGACATGGAGCAGAGTGAGACAGAGTGTTATAAACCTAGTGACATGGAGCAGAGTGTTATAAACCTAGTGACATGGAGCAGAGTGTTATAAACCTAGTGACATGGAACAGAGTGTTATAAACCTAGTGACATGGAGCAGAGTGAGACAGAGTGTTATAAACCTAGTGACATGGAGCAGAGTGTTATAAACCTAGTGACATGGAGCAGAGTGTTATAAACCTAGTGACATGGAGTGTTATAAACCTAGTGACATGGAGCAGAGTGTTATAAACCTAGTGACATGGAACAGAGTGTTATAAACCTAGTGACATGGAGCAATGTGTTATAAACCTAGTGACATGGAGTAGAGTGAGACAGAGTGTTATAAACCTATTGACATGGAGCAGAGTGAGGAAGAGTGTTATAAACCTAGTGACATGGAGCAGAGTGAGGCAGAGTGTTATAAACCTAGTGACATGGAGCAGAGTGAGGCAGAGTGTTATAAACCTAGTGACATGGAGCAGAGTGAGGGAGAGTGTTATAAACCTAGTGACATGGAGCAGAGTGTTATAAACCTAGTGACATGGAGCAGAGTGAGACTGAGTGTTATAAACCTAGTGACATGGAGCAGAGTGAGACAGAGTGTTATAAACCTAGTGACATGGAGCAGAGTGTTATAAACCTAGTGACATGGAGCAGAGTGAGGCAGAGTGTTATAAACCTAGTGACATGGAGCAGAGTGAGACAGAGTGTTATAAACCTAGTGACATGGAGCAGAGTGAGTGACATGAGTGTTATAAACCTAGTGACATGGAGCAGAGTGAGGCAGAGTGTTATAAACCTAGTGACATGGAACAGAGTGTTATAAACCTAGTGACATGGAGCAGAGTGTTATAAACCTAGTGACATGGAGCAGAGTGTTATAAACCTAGTGACATGGAGCAGAGTGAGACAGAGTGTTATAAACCTAGTGACATGGAGCAGAGTGAGACAGAGTGTTATAAACCTAGTGACATGGACATGGAGCAGAGTGTTATAAACCTAGTGACATGGAGCAGAGTGAGACAGAGTGTTATAAACCTAGTGACATGGAGCAGAGTGAGGAAGAGTGTTATAAACCTAGTGACATGGAGCAGAGTGTTATAAACCTAGTGACATGGAGCAGAGTGAGACAGAGTGTTATAAACCTAGTGACATGGAGCAGAGTGAGGAAGAGTGTTATAAACCTAGTGACATGGAGCAGAGTGTTATAACCCTAGTGACATGGAGCAGAGTGAGACAGTGTTATAACCCTAGTGACATGGAGCAGAGTGTTATAAACCTAGTGACATGGAGCAGAGTGAGACAGAGTGTTATAAACCTAGTGACATGGAGCAGAGTGAGGAAGAGTGTTATAAACCTAGTGACATGGAGCAGAGTGTTATAAACCTAGTGACATGGAGCAGAGTGAGACAGAGTGTTATAAACCTAGTGACATGGAGCAGAGTGAGGAAGAGTGTTATAAACCTAGTGACATGGAGCAGAGTGTTATAAACCTAGTGACATGGAGCAGAGTGTTATAAACCTAGTGACATGGAGCAGAGTGAGACAGAGTGTTATAAACCTAGTGACAAGGAGCAGAGTGTTATAAACCTAGTGACATGGAGCAGAGTGTTAGTGACATGGAACAGAGTGTTATAAACCTAGTGACATGGAGCAGAGTGAGACAGAGTGTTATAAACCTAGTGACATGGAGCAGAGTGTTATAAACCTAGTGACATGGAGCAGAGTGTTATAAACCTAGTGACATGGAGCAGAGTGTTATAAACCTAGTGACATGGAGCAGAGTGTTATAAACCTAGTGACATGGAACAGAGTGTTATAAACCTAGTGACATGGAGCAGAGTGTTATAAACCTAGTGACATGGAGCAGAGTGAGACAGAGTGTTATAAACCTAGTGACATGGAGCAGAGTGAGACAGAGTGTTATAAACCTAGTGACATGGAGCAGAGTGAGGCAGAGTGTTATAAACCTAGTGACATGGAACAGAGTGTTATAAACCTAGTGACATGGAGCAGAGTGAGGCAGAGTGTTATAAACCTAGTGACATGGAACAGAGTGTTATAAACCTAGTGACATGGAGCAGAGTGTTATAAACCTAGTGACATGGAGCAGAGTGTTATAAACCTAGTGACATGGAGCAGAGTGAGACAGATTGTTATAAACCTAGTGACATGGAAAGAGTGTTATAAACCTAGTGACATGGAGCAGAGTGAGGCAGAGTGTTATAAACCTAGTGACATGGAGCAGAGTGTTATAAACCTAGTGACATGGAGCAGAGTGAGACAGAGTGTTATAAACCTAGTGACATGGAGCAGAGTGTTATAAACCTAGTGACATGGAGCAGAGTTAGACAGAGTGTTATAAACCTAGTGACATGGAGCAGAGTGTTATAAACCTAGTGACATGGAGCAGAGTGAGACAGAGTGTTATAAACCTAGTGACATGGAGCAGAGTGAGACAGAGTGTTATAAACCTAGTGACATGGAGCAGAGTGAGGAAGAGTGTTATAAACCTAGTGACATGGAGCAGAGTGTTATAACCCTAGTGACATGGAGCAGAGTGAGACAGAGTGTTATAAACCTAGTGACACGGAGCAGAGTGAGGAAGAGTGTTATAAACCTAGTGACATGGAGCAGAGTGTTATAACCCTAGTGACATGGAGCAGAGTGAGACAGTGTTATAACCCTAGTGACATGGAGCAGAGTGTTATAAACCTAGTGACATGGAGCAGAGTGAGACAGAGTGTTATAAACCTAGTGACATGGAGCAGAGTGAGGAAGAGTGTTATAAACCTAGTGACATGGAGCAGAGTGTTATAACCCTAGTGACATGGAGCAGAGTGAGACAGAGTGTTATAAACCTAGTGACATGGAGCAGAGTGAGGAAGAGTGTTATAAACCTAGTGACATGGAGCAGAGTGTTATAACCCTAGTGACATGGAGCAGAGTGTTATAAACCTAGTGACATGGAGCAGAGTGTTATAAACCTAGTGACATGGAGCAGAGTGAGGCAGAGTGTTATAAACCTAGTGACATGGAGCAGAGTGAGGCAGAGTGTTAAAAACCTAGTGACATGGAGCAGAGTGTTATAAACCTAGTGACATGGAGCAGAGTGAGACAGTGTTATAACCCTAGTGACATGGAGCAGAGTGTTATAACCCTAGTGACATGGAGCAGAGTGTGTTATAAACCTAGTGACATGGAGCAGAGTGTTATAAACCTAGTGACATGGAGCAGAGTGTTATAAACCTAGTGACATGGAGCAGAGTGTTATAAACCTAGTGACATGGAGCAGAGTGTTATAAACCTAGTGACATGGAGCAGAGTGAGACAGAGTGTTATAAACCTAGTGACATGGAACAGAGTGTTATAAACCTAGTGACATGGAGCAGAGTGAGACAGAGTGTTATAAACCTAGTGACATGGAGCAGAGTGAGGCAGAATGTTATAAACCTAGTGACATGGAGCAGAGTGTTATAAACCTAGTGACATGGAGCAGAGTGTTATAAACCTAGTGACATGGAAGTGAGAGTTGTTATAAACCTAGTGACATGGAGCAGAGTGTTATAAACCTAGTGACATGGAGCAGAGTGAGACAGAGTGTTATAAACCTAGTGACATGGAGCAGAGTGTTTATAAACCTAGTGACATGGAGCAGAGTGAGGAAGAGTGTTATAAACCTAGTGACATGGAGCAGAGTGTTATAAACCTAGTGACATGGAGCAGAGTGTTTATAAACCTAGTGACATGGAGCAGAGTGTTATAAACCTAGTGACATGGAGCAGAGTGAGACAGAGTGTTATAAACCTAGTGACATGGAGCAGAGTGTTATAAACCTAGTGACATGGAGCAGAGTGTTATAAACCTAGTGACATGGAGCAGAGTGTTATAAACCTAGTGACATGGAGCAGAGTGTTGTTATAAACCTAGTGACATGGAGCAGAGTGAGGAAGAGTGTTATAAACCTAGTGACATGGAGCAGAGTGTTATAAACCTAGTGACATGGAGCAGAGACAGTGTTATAAACCTAGTGACATGGAGCAGAGTGTTATAAACCTAGTGACATGGAGCAGAGTGAGACAGAGTGTTATAAACCTAGTGACATGGAGCAGAGTGAGGAAGAGTGTTATAAACCTAGTGACATGGAGCAGAGTGTTATAACCCTAGTGACATGGAGCAGAGTGAGACAGAGTGTTATAAACCTAGTGACATGGAGCAGAGTGAGGAAAGTGTTATAAACCTAGTGACATGGAGCAGAGTGTTATAAACCTAGTGACATGGAGCAGAGTGTTATAAACCTAGTGACATGGAGCAGAGTGTTATAAACCTAGTGACATGGAGCAGAGTGAGACAGAGTGTTATAAACCTAGTGACATGGAGCAGAGTGAGGCAGAGTGTTATAAACCTAGTGACATGGAGCAGAGTGTTATAAACCTAGTGACATGGAGCAGTGTTATAAACCTAGTGACATGGAGCAGAGTGAGACAGAGTGTTATAAACCTAGTGACATGGAGCAGCAGAAGTGTTAGTGACATGGAGCAGAGTGTTATAAACCTAGTGACATGGAACAGAGTGTTATAAACCTAGTGACATGGAGCAGAGTGTTATAAACCTAGTGACATGGAGCAGAGTGTTATAAACCTAGTGACATGGAGCAGAGTGAGACAGAGTGTTATAAACCTAGTGACATGGAGCAGAGTGAGGACAGAGTGTTATAAACCTAGTGACATGGAGCAGAGTGTGTTATAAACCTAGTGACATGGAGCAGAGTGAGACAGAGTGTTATAAACCTAGTGACATGGAGCAGAGTGAGGAAGAGTGTTATAAACCTAGTGACATGGAGCAGAGTGTTATAACCTAGTGACATGGAGCAGAGTGAGACAGAGTGTTATAAACCTAGTGACATGGAGCAGAGTGAGGAAAGAGTGTTATAAACCTAGTGACATGGAGCAGAGTGTTATAACCCTAGTGACATGGAGCAGAGTGAGACAGTGTTATAACCTAGTGACATGGAGCAGAGTGTTATAAACCTAGTGACATGGAGCAGAGTGAGGACAGAGTGTTATAAACCTAGTGACATGGAGCAGAGTGAGGAAGAGTGTTATAAACCTAGTGAGTGTTATAACCTAGTGACATGGAGCAGAGTGAGACAGAGTGTTATAAACCTAGTGACATGGAGCAGAGTGAGGAAGAGTGTTATAAACCTAGTGACATGGAGCAGAGTGTTATAAACCTAGTGACATGGAGCAGAGTGTTATAAACCTAGTGACATGGAGCAGAGTGAGACAGAGTGTTATAAACCTAGTGACATGGAGGAGCAGAGTGTTATAAACCTAGTGACATGGAGCAGAGTGTTATAAACCTAGTGACATGGAACAGAGTGTTATAAACCTAGTGACATGGAGCAGAGTGAGACAGAGTGTTATAAACCTAGTGACATGGAGCAGAGTGTTATAAACCTAGTGACATGGAGCAGAGTGTTATAAACCTAGTGACATGGAGCAGAGTGTTATAAACCTAGTGACATGGAGCAGAGTGACATGGAGACAGAGTGTGGAGCAGAGTATAAACCTAGTGACATGGAGCAGAGTGAGACAGAGTGTTATAAACCTAGTGACATGGAGTAGAGTGAGACAGAGTGTTATAAACCTATTGACATGGAGCAGAGTGAGGCAGAGTGTTATAAACCTAGTGACATGGAGCAGAGTGTTATAAACCTAGTGACATGGAGCAGTGTTATAAACCTAGTGACATGGAACAGAGTGTTATAAACCTAGTGACATGGAGCAGAGTGTTATAAACCTAGTGACATGGAGCAGAGTGTTATAAACCTAGTGACATGGAGCAGAGTGAGACAGATTGTTATAAACCTAGTGACATGGAGCAGAGTGTTATAAACCTAGTGACATGGAGCAGAGTGAGGCAGAGTGTTATAAACCTAGTGACATGGAGCAGAGTGTTATAAACCTAGTGACATGGAGCAGAGTGAGACAGAGTGTTATAAACCTAGTGACATGGAGCAGAGTGTTATAAACCTAGTGACATGGAGCAGAGTTAGACAGAGTGTTATAAACCTAGTGACATGGAGCAGAGTGTTATAAACCTAGTGACATGGAGAGCAGAGTGAGTGACATGGAAGTGACATGGAGCAGAGTGAGGAAGAGTGTTATAAACCTAGTGACATGGAGCAGAGTGTTATAACTAGTGACATGGAGCAAGACAGAGTGTTATAAACCTAGTGACACGGAGCAGAGTGAGGAAAGAGTGTTATAAACCTAGTGACATGGAGCAGAGTGTTATAACCCTAGTGACATGGAGCAGAGTGAGACAGTGTTATAACCCTAGTGACATGGAGCAGAGTGTTATAAACCTAGTGACATGGAGCAGAGTGAGACAGAGTGTTATAAACCTAGTGACATGGAGCAGAGTGAGGAAGAGTGTTATAAACCTAGTGACATGGAGCAGAGTGTTATAACCCTAGTGACATGGAGCAGAGTGAGACAGAGTTATAAACCTAGTGACATGGAGCAGAGTGAGGAAGAGTGTTATAAACCTAGTGACATGGAGCAGAGTGTTATAACCTAGTGACATGGAGCAGGCACATGGAGCAGAGTGTTATAAACCTAGTGACATGGAGCAGAGTGTTATAAACCTAGTGACATGGAGCAGAGTGAGGCAGAGTGTTAAAAACCTAGTGACATGGAGCAGAGTGTTATAAACCTAGTGACATGGAGCAGAGTGAGACAGTGTTATAACCCTAGTGACATGGAGCAGAGTGAGACAGAGTGTTATAAACCTAGTGACATGGAGCAGAGTGAGGAAGAGTGTTATATAAACCTAGTGACATGGAGCAGAGTGTTATAAACCTAGTGACATGGAGCAGAGTGTTATAAACCTAGTGACATGGAGCAGAGTGTTATAAACCTAGTGACATGGAGTGTTATAAACCTAGTGACATGGAGTGAGACAGAGTGTTATAAACCTAGTGACATGGAACAGAGTGTTATAAACCTAGTGACATGGAGCAGAGTGAGACAGAGTGTTATAAACCTAGTGACATGGAGCAGAGTGAGGCAGAATGTTATAAACCTAGTGACATGGAGCAGAGTGTTATAAACCTAGTGACATGGAACAGAGTGTTATAAACCTAGTGACATGGAACAGAGTGTTATAAACCTAGTGACATGGAGCAGAGTGAGACAGAGTGTTATAAACCTAGTGACATGGAGCAGAGTGAGACAGAGTGTTATAAACCTAGTGACATGGAGCAGAGTGTTATAAACCTAGTGACATGGAGCAGAGTGAGGCAGAGTGTTATAAACCTAGTGACATGGAGTAGAGTGTTATAAACCTAGTGACATGGAGCAGAGTGAGACAGAGTGTTATAAACCTAGTGACATGGAGCAGAGTGAGACAGAGTGTTATAAACCTAGTGACATGGAGCAGAGTGAGGCAGAGTGTTATAAACCTAGTGACATGGAGCAGAGTGTTATAAACCTAGTGACATGGAGCAGAGTGTTATAAACCTAGTGACATGGAACAGAGTGTTATAAACCTAGTGACATGGAGCAGAGTGTTATAAACCTAGTGACATGGAGTAGAGTGTTATAAACCTAGTGACATGGAGCAGAGTGTTATAAACCTAGTGACATGGAGCAGAGTGTTATAAACCTAGTGACATGGAGCAGAGTGTTATAAACCTAGTGACATGGAGCAGAGTGTGACATGGAGCAGAGTGAGACAGAGTGTTATAAACCTAGTGACATGGAGCAGAGTGAGGAAGAGTGTTATAAACCTAGTGACATGGAGCAGAGTGTTATAAACCTAGTGACATGGAGCAGAGTGTTATAAACCTAGTGACATGGAGCAGAGTGAGACAGTGTTATAAACCTAGTGACAAGGAGCAGAGTGTTATAAACCTAGTGACATGGAGCAGAGTGTTATAAACCTAGTGACATGGAACAGAGTGTTATAAACCTAGTGACATGGAGCAGAGTGAGACAGAGTGTTATAAACCTAGTGACATGGAGCAGAGTGAGGCAGAGTGTTATAAACCTAGTGACATGGAGCAGAGTGTTATAAACCTAGTGACATGGAGCAGAGTGTTATAAACCTAGTGACATGGAGCAGAGTGTTATAAACCTAGTGACATGGAACAGAGTGTTATAAACCTAGTGACATGGAGCAGAGTGTTATAAACCTAGTGACATGGAGCAGAGTGAGACAGAGTGTTATAAACCTAGTGACATGGAGTAGAGTGAGACAGAGTGTTATAAACCTATTGACATGGAGCAGAGTGAGGAAGAGTGTTATAAACCTAGTGACATGGAGCAGAGTGAGGCAGAGTGTTATAAACCTAGTGACATGGAGCAGAGTGAGGCAGAGTGTTATAAACCTAGTGACATGGAGCAGAGTGAGGGAGAGTGTTATAAACCTAGTGACATGGAGCAGAGTGTTATAAACCTAGTGACATGGAGCAGAGTGAGACTGAGTGTTATAAACCTAGTGACATGGAGCAGAGTGAGACAGAGTGTTATAAACCTAGTGACATGGAGCAGAGTGTTATAAACCTAGTGACATGGAGCAGAGTGAGGCAGAGTGTTATAAACCTAGTGACATGGAGCAGAGTGAGACAGAGTGTTATAAACCTAGTGACATGGAGCAGAGTGTTATAAACCTAGTGACATGGAGCAGAGTGAGACAGAGTGTTATAAACCTAGTGACATGGAGCAGAGTGAGGAAGAGTGTTATAAACCTAGTGACATGGAGCAGAGTGTTATAAACCTAGTGACATGGAGCAGAGTGAGGCAGAGTGTTATAAACCTAGTGACATGGAGCAGAGTGTTATAAACCTAGTGACATGGAGCAGAGTGTTATAAACCTAGTGACATGGAGCAGAGTGAGACAGAGTGTTATAAACCTAGTGACATGGAGCAGAGTGTTATAAACCTAGTGACATGGAACAGAGTGTTATAAACCTAGTGACATGGAGCAGAGTGTTATAAACCTAGTGACATGGAGCAGAGTGTTATAAACTTAGTGACATGGAACAGAGTGTTATAAACCTAGTGACATGGAGCAGAGTGTTATAAACCTAGTGACATGGAGCAGAGTGTTATAAACCTAGTGACATGGAGCAGAGTGTTGTAAACCTAGTGACATGGAGCAGAGTGAGACAGAGTGTTATAAACCTAGTGACATGGAACAGAGTGTTATAAACCTAGTGACATGGAACAGAGTGTTATAAACCTAGTGACATGGAGCAGAGTGTTATAAACCTAGTGACATGGAGCAGAGTGTTATAAACCTAGTGACATGGAGCAGAGTGAGGCAGAGTGTTATAAACCTAGTGACATGGAGCAGAGTGTTATAAACCTAGTGACATGGAGCAGAGTGAGGCAGAGTGTTATAAACCTAGTGACATGGAGCAGAGTGTTATAAACCTAGTGACATGGAGCAGAGTGAGACAGAGTGTTATAAACCTAGTGACATGGAGCAGAGTGTTATAAACCTAGTGACATGGAACAGAGTGTTATAAACCTAGTGACATGGAGCAGAGTGTTATAAACCTAGTGACATGGAGCAGAGTGTTATAAACCTAGTGACATGGAGCAGAGTGAGACAGATTGTTATAAACCTAGTGACATGGAGCAGAGTGAGACAGAGTGTTATAAACCTAGTGACATGGAGCAGAGTGAGACAGAGTGTTATAAACCTAGTGACATGGAGCAGAGTGAGACAGAGTGTTATAAACCTAGTGACATGGAGCAGAGTGAGGAAGAGTGTTATAAACCTAGTGACATGGAGCAGAGTGTTATAACCCTAGTGACATGGAGCAGAGTGAGACAGAGTGTTATAAACCTAGTGACACGGAGCAGAGTGAGGAAGAGTGTTATAAACGTAGTGACATGGAGCAGAGTGTTATAACCCTAGTGACATGGAGCAGAGTGAGACAGTGTTATAACCCTAGTGACAAGGAGCAGAGTGTTATAAACCTAGTGACATGGAGCAGAGTGAGACAGAGTGTTATAAACCTAGTGACATGGAGCAGAGTGAGGCAGAGTGTTATAAACCTAGTGACATGGAACAGAGTGTTATAAACATGGAGCTATAAACCTAGTGACATGGAGCAAGTGTTATAAACCTAGTGACATGGAGCAGAGTGTTATAAACCTAGTGACATGGAGCAGAGTGTGTTATAAACCTAGTGACATGGAGCAGAGTGAGACAGAGCAGAGTGAGACAGAGTGTTATAAACCTAGTGACATGGAGCAGAGTGAGACATAAACCTAGTGACATGGAAAGTGTTAGTGACATGGAGCAGAGTGAGACAGAGTGTTATAAACCTAGTGACATGGAGCAGAGTGAGGAGAAGAGTGTTATAAACCTAGTGACATGGAGCAGAGTGTTAGAGGAACAGAGTGTTATAAACCTAGTGACATGGAGCAGAGTGTTATAGACAGAGTGTTATAAACCTAGTGACATGGAGCAGAGTGAGGAAGAGTGTTATAAACCTAGTGACATGGAGAGTGAGGAAGAGTGTTATAAAGAGTGACATGGAGCATGTTATAAACCTAGTGACATGGAGCAGAGTGAGACAGTGTTATAAACCTAGTGACATGGAGCAGAGTGTTATAAACCTAGTGACATGGAGCATGGAGACAGAGTGTTATAAACCTAGTGACATGGAGCAGAGTGTTATAAACCTAGTGACATGGAGCAGAGTGAGACAGAGTGTTATAAACCTAGTGACATGGAGCAGAGTGAGGAAGAGTGTTATAAACCTAGTGACATGGAGCAGAGTGTTATAAACCTAGTGACATGGAGCAGAGTGTTATAAACCTAGTGACATGGAGCAGAGTGATAAACCTAGTGACATGGAGCAGAGTGAGACAGATGTTATAAACCTAGTGACATGGAGTGTGTATAAACCTAGTGACATGGAGCAGAGTGAGGAAGAGTGTTATAAACCTAGTGACATGGAGCAGAGTGTTATAAACCTAGTGACATGGAGCAGAGTGAGAAGAGTGTTATAAACCTAGTGACATGGAGCAGAGTGTTATAAACCTAGTGACATGGAGCAGAGTGAGACAGAGTGTTATAAACCTAGTGACATGGAGCAGAGTGAGGAAGAGTGTTATAAACCTAGTGACATGGAGCAGAGTGTTATAACCCTAGTGACATGGAGCAGAGTGAGACAGTGTTATAAACCTAGTGACATGGAGCAGAGTGTTATAAACCTAGTGACATGGAGCAGAGTGAGGCAGAGTGTTATAAACCTAGTGACATGGAGCAGAGTGAGGCAGAGTGTTAAAAACCTAGTGACATGGAGCAGAGTGTTATAAACCTAGTGACATGGAGCAGAGTGAGACAGTGTTATAACCCTAGTGACATGGAGCAGAGTGTTATAACCAGAGTGTTATAACCCTAGTGACATGGAGCAGAGTGAGACAGAGTGTTATAAACCTAGTGACACGGAGCAGAGTGAGGAAGAGTGTTATAAACCTAGTGACATGGAGCAGAGTGTTATAACCCTAGTGACATGGAGCAGAGTGAGACAGTGTTATAACCCTAGTGACATGGAGCAGAGTGTTATAAACCTAGTGACATGGAGCAGAGTGAGACAGTGTTATAACCCTAGTGACATGGAGCAGAGTGTTATAAACCTAGTGACATGGAGCAGAGTGAGACAGAGTGTTATAAACCTAGTGACATGGAGCAGAGTGAGGAAGAGTGTTATAAACCTAGTGACATGGAGCAGAGTGTTATAACCCTAGTGACATGGAGCAGAGTGTTATAAACCTAGTGACATGGAGCAGAGTGAGGCAGAGTGTTATAAACCTAGTGACATGGAGCAGAGTGAGGCAGAGTGTTAAAAACCTAGTGACATGGAGCAGAGTGTTATAAACCTAGTGACATGGAGCAGAGTGAGACAGTGTTATAACCCTAGTGACATGGAGCAGAGTGAGACAGAGTGTTATAAACCTAGTGACATGGAGCAGAGTGAGGAAGAGTGTTATATAAACCTAGTGACATGGAGCAGAGTGTTATAAACCTAGTGACATGGAGCAGAGTGTTATAAACCTAGTGACATGGAGCAGAGTGTTATAAACCTAGTGACATGGAGCAGAGTGTTATAAACCTAGTGACATGGAGCAGAGTGAGACAGAGTGTTATAAACCTAGTGACATGGAGCAGAGTGAGGAAGAGTGTTATAAACCTAGTGACATGGAACAGAGTGTTATAAACCTAGTGACATGGAGCAGAGTGAGACAGAGTGTTATAAACCTAGTGACAAGGAGCAGAGTGTTATAAACCTAGTGACATGGAGCAGAGTGTTATAAACCTAGTGACATGGAACAGAGTGTTATAAACCTAGTGACATGGAGCAGAGTGAGACAGAGTGTTATAAACCTAGTGACATGGAGCAGAGTGAGGCAGAGTGTTATAAACCTAGTGACATGGAGCAGAGTGTTATAAACCTAGTGACATGGAGCAGAGTGTTATAAACCTAGTGACATGGAGCAGAGTGTTATAAACCTAGTGACATGGAGCAGAGTGTTATAAACCTAGTGACATGGAACAGAGTGTTATAAACCTAGTGACATGGAGCAGAGTGTTATAAACCTAGTGACATGGAGCAGAGTGAGACAGAGTGTTATAATATATGATATAAAATGCTAACCTCCCCTGTTATTGTAAGGAGAGGTTAGCATGTCTTGGGGGTATGATATAAAATGCTAACCTCTCCTGTTATTGTAATGGTGAGAGGTTAGCATGTCTTGGGGGTATGATATAAAATGCTAACCTCTCCTGTTATTGTAATGGTGAGAGGTTAGCATGTCTTGGGGGGTATGATATAAAATGCTAACCTCCCCTGTTATTGTAAGGAGAGGTTAGCACGTCTTGGGGGACTGACACAATACATAATTTACCATTTAGTAAAATTGGGCACAAAATAATCTGAAACACAACCAAAACAAACAGCAAACGCATCCAACCAATTTGTAGAGTCACAAGCAATGATGTAGTCATTGCGTGCTAGGAACGTGGGACCAAATACGATTTACTACCTTAATACACAATTTATCTCGTCCCAATACTTTTGGTCCCCTAAAATGAGGGGGGTAACAATGTATGAAAAGTGTTATAAATCATTCATAAATGGTTGACCAGATATGGATGAAAATAACAAATCAAATTAATGGTGACAATCTGCACTTTAACTTCATAGTGATTGTTTGGTCCAAACATTTGGAGTTTAGAGCCAAAAGAAGAACAAATGCTTCACTGTCTCGTTAATTACAGAGGGCACTGTAATTCATATCATAGGCCTTAATAGTACTGTATAGATCGTTTTACTTACACACAATATAGCTGGATCACCTTGTTCTGCCCCTAGGGGTCCACGGCTCTGCAGCGCCCCAACCCAACACACCTCACTCAGATTTAGGATCTTAGTGAAACATTCCTTTTTGGTTTCAGGTGTGTTAGGCCAAGGCAAGACAAGCCACAGGACGGTAGAACCCCAGGGCCAGGACTGAGCAACCCAGCAGCTGCCTAAATAGGTATCTCCCCTGACGTGGGCATGTTTTCAATACAGACTCCTTTTGTCGTACAGTATTCCATATAAGGCTTCCAGACCTTATGAAAGTTGCCCAGTAAAACCCTTAATCTGGTAATAAATCACATCCAGTCATACATAACTTGACATCTCTGCTATCCATTGTGACATTGTGGGAGGATAACCAACCTTCCAATTAAGGGCAATGCATTTCCTAGCCACTATAAATGCTGGGTTACACAGTTTCTTCTGAAAACAGTCTCCAGTATCGACATTTCCAAGCAAACAAAAAGGAAGAAGGGGGAGAATCTGTAGACATGCTGAGATTAAAGAACATACTCGTTGTCAGAATTCAGCCAGCCTTCCCAAAACTATAGTACATGTAAATATGTCCCGTTGTGTTTTACACCTCCAAGCAGAGGAATGACATTTCTGAGGGCATGATATTCTGTTTCACTGGCATATAGAACGTTCTATGGATGGTCTCAAACTGCAGTCATTTATGTCTGAGATGATATGAACATGACTGGGGATTCAAACATACAGTAGCTGTATCTATTCATCATCATCATCAATAGTGTCTCCCAGGTGTTCTTTTTTACCTTTATTTAACCAGGCAAGTCAGTTAAGAACAAATTGTTATTTTCAATGACGGCCTAGGAACAGTGGGTTAACTGCCTGTTCAGAGGCAGATCAGATTTGTACCTTGTCAGCTCGGGGGTTTGAACTTGCAACCTTCCGGTTACTAGTCCAACGCTCTAACCACTAGGCTACCCTGCCTCCTCTACACTCTAACCACTAGGCCACCCTGCCTCCTCTACACTCTAACCACTAGGCTACCCTGCCTCCTCTACACTCTAACCACTAGGCTACCCTGCCTCCTCTACACTCTAACCACTAGGCTACCCTGCCTCCTCTACACTCTAACCACTAGGCCACCCTGCCTCCTCTTCACTCTAACCACTAGGCTACCCTGCCTCCTCTACACTCTAACCACTAGGCTACCCTGCCTCCTCTACACTCTAACCACTAGGCTACACTCTAACCACTAGGCCACCCTGCCTCCTCTACACTCTAACCACTAGGCTACCCTACCGCCTCTACACTCTAACCACTAGGCCACCCTGCCTAGTATTGTTTTACATGTTTTACATGTTTTGTGTCATCGGGAAAAGTCTCCATTAACCCTTGATATAGTTCGGAAATCAACTTTGGAGGTTTGTCAGATTGACTTAAAATAGTTTCAATCTTTGAAGCTTCTGGCTTATCCAGTGTTTCCATACACACAACAGCTGTTAGAAACTGCTACCTGGCAGATATTGAGATAGCTAGAGGCTAGAGGTGAACTGGGTGTGGTAGCTACTAGCTAGCTACTGTAGCTAGTTCATTCACTTCAGTCAAGAGGGGATGAAACATTAGCTAATGTTACATGTCAGTTAGCTACACTACTAGCTCAACACTGGGAATAAATACTTATCTTTCCTCTTAAGTCAAACAGCAGTTACCCTTGAATGAGCCAAATAAAAAGTAGCCAGTTTCTGCTCTGCTTGCTTTTACAACTCAGAGAAAAGGACCTGCCTCTGTTAATCTCTCCTGTGACAGTCCTATAAACCAGCCTTTCGGAAGCTTTGCCTCCACACAGCCTGTCCACATGCTCTGTGGTGTCCCCGTGGTCCTAAATCAAGCCGGATGAAAACACCAAAGAGCCTACCCGCCTCTCTGATGGGCCCGCATGGTCCGAAAGCACACCACTACTGCTTTTTGTCGGGGGGGGGACGACGACGACAAAAATGCAATTTCAGAATGTCCCCAGTGAAAGTTGCGCCACTGGTATATTTACAGTTGATAGTCAGATTAGATAATTGTTGTAATATGGAAAGAAATATGTTTTAAAATGCAGGAAGTCAGTTAAGGATGTCAGTCAGTTAAGAACAAATTCTTATTTACAATGACGTCCTACCTGCACAGAGCCATCGAACACCTTTGGGATGAATTGGAAAGCAGACTGCGAGCCAGGCCTAATCGCCCAACATGACTCATGTTCTTGTGGCTGAATGGAAGCAATGTCACCACGGCAATGTTCCAACGTCTAGTGGAAAGCCTTCCCAGAAGAGTGGAGTCTGGGGGGACCAACTCCATATTAAAGTGTTTATGTAAAGTATTGTCATAGAGTTTAACTTGAATGATAACATTTGCCTAGGAACTCACTTGCTGAAAGCCACAGGCCTTTAAAAGGAAAGAATTTAACAACCATGTCTCTGTCACTAACAAATACAGGCACGGGTGTTATAACTCTGCAATTTACTCAAAAAGAAAAGGCATCCTGGTAAATATGCAAATTCGTTTTTTACACCATATAGTGTTAAAACAAAACCCCACAATGATTTACTGTAACACTACAGGTGTTCAATTTCTTACACTGAGAAAGTGTAACAGCGTCAACACTAAGCAGAGTCCAGTTTGCTATAAATCAAGTGTTATGTTTAACTCTGTAGGTGTTGTGTGTTAATCTACAGTAGAGCTATGCTAACACCACATGCTAACACCACATGCTAACACCACATGCTAACACCACATGCTAACACCACATGCTAACACCACATGCTAACACCACATGCTAACACCACAGTCAAGTTCATTTCAACACGCCCTGACCTTAGATATCTGTTTTTTTATATATATTTTGGTTAGGTCAGGGTGTGACTAGGGTGGGTACTCTAGTTTTTTGTATGTCTAGAGTTTTTGTATGTCTAGGGGTTTTTGTATGTCTAGGGTTTTTGTATGTCTAGGGGTTTTTCGTATGTCTAGGGTTTTTGTATGTCTAGGGTTTTTGTATGTCTAGGGTTTTAGTAGGTCTAGGGGTTTTTGTATGTCTAGGGTTTTTGTAGGTCTAGGGGTTTTTGTATATCTATGTTGGCCTGATATGGTTCCCAATCAGAGACAGCTGTTTGGGGATTTGAACTTGCAACCTTTCGGGTACTAGTCCAACGCTCTAACCACTAGGCTACCCTGCCACCCCAAGAGATACGCCATATCCCGTGTTAATTACATAAAATCCTGCTTCGACCTGTTCCTGACAGAGTCAATTAATGCATGTTCAGGAGCAGAACGACAGATTTGTACCTTGTCAGTTTGGGGATTTAAACTTGCAACCTTTCGGTTACTAGTCCAACGCCATAACCACTAGGCTACCCTAGTGATAAACATGGCCAACTTGGAGGGGAGACGTGTTTACAAAGACAACTGGAAGGAGGTGGACCGGACAGACGTCCAAGCATACGCGGATCTCTTGATTTTGGCTGGTGTGTACAGACCCAGAAACTAATCTACCACCACATTATGGGATGCAAGAGTCTGGTCTGGCAATTTTTCGTGCCACTATGTCACTCCAGACATTTCACGTGTTGTCACGGGTGATTCGCTTCGACAACCGTGATACAAGACCAGGCCGCCGTCAACAAGACGGCAACGATCAGAGAGGTTTGGCACCATAAAAATAAGACATGTTGTTTGGTGAAAATAAGACATGTTGTTTGGTGAAAATAAGACATGCTGTTGTTTGGTGAAAATAAGACATGCTGTTGTTTGGTGAAAATAAGACATGCTGTTGTTTGGTGAAAATAAGACATGCTGTTGTTTGGTGAAAATAAGACATGTTGTTTGGTGAAAATAAGACATGCTGTTTGGTGAACATAAGACATGCTGTTGTTTGGTGAAAATAAGACATGCTGTTGTTTGGTGAAAATAAGACATGCTGTTGTTTGGTGAAAATAAGACATGCTGTTTGGTGAACATAAGACATGCTGTTGTTTGGTGAAAATAAGACATGCTGTTTGGCGAACATAAGACATGCTGTTGTTTGGTGAAAATAAGACATGCTGTTTGGTGAAAATAAGACATGCTGTTGTTTGGTGAAAATAAGACATGCTGTTGTTTGGTGAAAATAAGACATGCTGTTGTTTGGTGAAAATAAGACATGTTGTTTGGTGAAAATAAGACATGCTGTTGTTTGGTGAAAATAAGACATGCTGTTGTTTGGTGAACATAAGACATGCTGTTGTTTGGTGAAAATAAGACATGCTGTTTGGTGAAAATAAGACATGCTGTTGTTTGGTGAAAATAAGACATGCTGTTGTTTGGTGAAAATAAGACATGCTGTTGTTTGGTGAAAATAAGACATGCTGTTGTTTGGTGAAAATAAGACATGCTGTTGTTTGGTGAAAATAAGACATGCTGTTGTTTGGTGAAAATAAGACATGCTGTTGTTTGGTGAAAATAAGACAGTCAATTCTATTCATTTGAATATGTAAATATGTTTTAGATGTGATACATTAAAACAACACTTTGATGCAATTTTTCACACGTTACTACGCAAGACATGAAGTACCACTTGTATGTACTCATTCTTTTATTTACTGATTGTTGCACTTTTGCAGGTTACTGGCACATTGTAAGAGGATGACGGCACGTTGGCCCACGGTGGTGATCTTCGACATCCTAGATGTGTCGGGCCTACAACGCGTCCGTGGTGTGGATGGAGGTGAATCCAGGCTGGAAGCAGGGGAAATGTTTCAAGACGAGACTAGTCCGAGAAGAGTTGGGGGGGGAAAAAAAGACCCCTCATTCAAAGGCGCCAACACCTTCCTCCAACACCATCCTCCGCTGGCTTGGTGAGAGATATACAAGGGCCAGAAGCAAGATCTCCGGCCGCCAGAGAGAGAAGAGACAAAAGGAAGAGGGGTGATCTGTGTGCACCAAGAGATGTCAAAACGAGCATGACGTGCCATAAATGCAGTGCATATATTTGCAAGACACAAGCAACAACCACCACCAATAGTCCAACAGCACGAGAACAATACAAAAAATGGAACCACTTGATGGACAGATTGTAAACATTTTTTAAAAAAAATGTTATTGTTAATAATACTGTTATTGTAGCCTAGTGGTTAGAGCAGTTGGACTAGTAACCGGAAGGTTGCAAGTTCAAACCCCCAAGCTGACAAGGTACAAAGGTACAAGGTACAAATCTGTCGTTCTGCCCCTGAACAGGCAGTTAACCCACTGTTCCTAGGCCTTCATTGAAAATAAGAATTTGTTTCTTAACTGACTTGCCTAGTAAAATAAAGGTAAAATAAAAATACTTTTGTAATATGGTAAAGTTTTCATGTGTCGTTTCGGGCCTATGCCCTTTCTTTACTAATCCAATCATACCGGTCTGTTTTGACCGGTGAACTCAACAAATGTTATTTTTGTGACACTATTTTTTTTTAAATGTAAATGGTTTCAAAACAAATGTCCTTGTTAAACTTTGAGAGAAAAATAGTCTGTGATAAATAGCACAATATGTTTCATCTGGGTATTTGTTATAGTCTAAATAATACATACATAATGCTTTTTTTATACTCTAAACCAGTTGTATGAGCTCAGGTCAATGAGGCCTACAGGCCATAAATAGCAAATAGAAGTTCAGAACGTGTAATATTCACAATAACTTAAAAAGATCTAACAACAACATTGGGTGATAATAAATGGATTAAAATGGATTTATAATCAGCTATAATGGGGGTGGTATAATGGAGGGGGGGACAGAAAATTCATTAACATGAAACGAACACAACAGGAGGGTTAAATGTCGACCATTGATTTTGGTGTGTGTTGGATCGTCTAGCAGGGAGGCCAGTCAGACAGTAGGCTCTCTGGCTCTCTGTCTCATTGAGTCTGTGATGTATACCGGCTGGGTAACAGGAGATGTCTATAAAACCCTGAAAACTCAATGAAAGTCAACCAATTATTGTGGTTTATTGATAGACTGCCTTTTCTTTTAATGGACCCTGGTCAAAAGTACTGCACTATACTAGGAATAGGGTGCCATTTGAGATTGGGTTTCCCCTGAAAAGCCGAGTGAGACATTACCTCACTGTTGTTGTGGAGGCAGAGGAGGTATGTGTGTGTGTACGCTCGCGTGTCCTATGTAAATTAGGTGATTTCTCAGAATACCGGGAGGATAAATAGCAGTCCACTGGGCTATACTCTCAGATGAGAAATCTGTGTGATTAAGACGGTGATTGACAGAAAATAAGAGAACTCACATGAAGAAGTACTACAGTACTTACTATAGAATTCTATAATGAACTGTAGCATCCCTCAATCGTGTGTAGCACTTACTATAGAATATTGTAGTATACTGTAGAATACTATAGTAAATACTACAGTAATGTCCACAAAAACACTACAGTTTGCAAAAACACAACTTTTTATACTATAGTAAGTAGTACAGTATTTAATTTGTGTATACCCTGCCCATTCCCCTTCCCATATCCCAATCTGCGCCACCCATAAGTGAGAAACCTACATGCCAAGTATAGATGATATGGTGTCCCCTACAGGTTATAGAATGGAACCTCTGAACTCTCCATCAGCAGAACTACCTCTAATGAACTCTGAACTCTCCATCAGACCCCAGTCCTAACTACCTACAGGTAATGTAACCTCTGAACTCTCCATCAGACCCCAGTCCTAACTACCTACAGGTAATGGAACCTCTGAACTCTCCATCAGACCCCAGTCCTAACTACCTACAGGTAATGGAACTCTGAACTCTCCATCAGACCCCAGTCCTAACTACCTACAGGTAATGGAACCTCTGAACTCTCCATCAGACCCCAGTCCTAACTACCTACAGGTAATGGAACCTCTGAACTCTCCATCAGACCCCAGTCCTAACTACCTACAGGTAATGGAACCTCTGAACTCTCCATCAGACCCCAGTCCTAACTACCTACAGGTAATGGAACCTCTGAACTAACTCCATCAGACCCCAGACCCCAGTCCTAACTACCTACAGGTAATGGAACCTCTGAACTCTCCATCAGACCCCAGTCCTAACTACCTACAGGTAATGGAACCTCTGAACTCTCCATCAGACCCCAGTCCTAACTACCTACAGGTAATGGAACCTCTGAACTCTCCATCAGACCCCAGTCCTAACTACCTACAGGTAATGGAACCTCTGAACTCTCCATCAGACCCCAGTCCTAACTACCTAGGTAATGGAACCTCTGAACTCTCCATCAGACCCCAGTCCTAACTACCTACAGGTAATGGAACCTCTGAACTCTCCATCAGACCCCAGTCCTAACTACCTACAGGTAATGGAACCTCTGAACTCTCCATCAGACCCCAGTCCTAACTACCTACAGGTAATGGAACCTCTGAACTCTCCATCAGACCCCAGTCCTAACTACTACCTCTGAACTCTCCATCAGACCCCAGTCCTAACTACCTACAGGTAACCTCTGAACTCTCCATCAGACCCCAGTCCTAACTACCTACAGGTAATGGAACCTCTGAACTCTCCATCAGACCCCAGTCCTACCTAAGGTAATGGAACCTCTGAACTCTCCATCAGACCCCAGTCCTAATACCTACAGGTAATGGAACCTCTGAACTCTCCATCAGACCCCAGTCCTACAGGTAATGGAACCTCTGAACTCTCCATCAGACCCCAGTCCTAACTACCTATAATGGAACCTCTGAACTCTCCATCAGACCCCAGTCCTAACTACCTACAGGTAATGGAACCTCTGAACTCTCCATCAGACCCCAGTCCTAACTACCTACAGGTAATGGAACCTCTGAACTCTCCATCAGACCCCAGTCCTAACTACCTACAGGTAATGGAACCTCTGAACTCTCCATCAGACCCCAGTCCTGGAACTACTCCATCAGACAGGTAATGGAACCTCTGAACTCTCCATCAGACCCCAGTCCTAACTACCTACAGGTAATGGAACCTCTGAACTCTCCATCAGACCCCTAACTAATGGAACCTCTGAACTCTCCATCAGACCCCAGTCCTACCTACAGGTAATGGAACCTCTGAACTACAGGTAATGGAACCTCTGAACTCTCCATCAGACCCCAGTCCTAATGGAACCTCTGGACTACCTACAGGTAATGGAACCTCTGAACTCTCCATCAGACCCCAGTCCTAACTACCTACAGGTAATGGAACCTCTGAACTCTCCATCAGACCCCAGTCCAGTCCTACTCTACAGACCCCAGTCCTAACTACAGGTAATGGAACCTCTGAACTCTCCATCAGACCCCAGTCCTAACTACCTACAGGTAATGGAACCTCTGAACTCTCCATCAGACCCCAGTCCTAACTACCTACAGGTAATGGAACCTCTGAACTCTCCATCAGACCCCAGTCCTAACTACCTACAGGTAATGGAACCTCTGAACTCTCCATCAGACCCCAGTAATGGAACCTCTGAACTCTCCATCAGACCCCAGTCCTACAGGTAATGGAACCTCTGAACTCTCCATCAGGTAATGGAACCTCTGAACTCTCCATCAGACCCCAGTCCTAACTACCTACAGGTAATGGAACCTCTGAACTCTCCATCAGACCCCAGTCCTAACTACCTACAGGTAATGGAACCTCTGAACTCTCCATCAGACCCCAGTCCTAACTACCTGAACTCTCCAGGTAATGGAACCTCTGAACTCTCCATCAGACCCCAGTCCTAACTACCTACAGGTAATGGAACCTCTGAACTCTCCATCAGACCCCAGTCCTAACTACCTACAGGTAATGGAACCTCTGAACTCTCCATCAGACCCCAGTCCTAACTATCAGACCCCAGTCCTACAGGTAATGGAACCTCTGAACTCTCCATCAGACCCCAGTCCTAACTACCTACAGGTAATGGAACCTCTGAACTCTCCATCAGACCCCAGTCCTAACTACCTACAGGTAATGGAACCTCTGAACTCTCCATCAGACCCCAGTCCTAACTACCTACAGGTAATGGAACCTCTGAACTCTCCATCAGACCCCAGTCCTAACTACCTACAGGTAATGGAACCTCTGAACTCTCCATCAGACCCCAGTCCTAACCTACAGGTAATGGAACCTCTGAACTCTCCATCAGACCCCAGTCCTAACTACCTAGGTAATGGAACCTCTGAACTCTCCATCAGACCCCAGTCCTAACTACCTACAGGTAATGGAACCTCTGAACTCTCCATCAGACCCCAGTCCTAACTACCTACAGGTAATGGAACCTCTGAACTCTCCATCAGACCCCAGTCCTACTCTCCATCAGGTAATGGAACCTCTCTCTCCATCAGACCCCAGTCTCTCCCTCTGAACTCTCCATCAGACCCCAGTCCTAACTACCTACAGGTAATGGAACCTCTGAACTCTCCATCAGACCCCAGTCCTACAGGTAATGGAACCTCTGAACTCTCCATCAGACCCCAGTCCTAACTACCTACAGGTAATGGAACCTCTGAACTCTCCATCAGACCCCAGTCCTACAGGTAATGGAACCTCTGAACTCTCCATCAGACCCCAGTAATGGGTAATGGAACCTCTGAACTCTCCATCAGACCCCAGTCCTAACTACCTACAGGTAATGGAACCTCTGAACTCTCCATCAGACCCCAGTCCTAACTACCTACAGGTAATGGAACCTCTGAACTCTCCATCAGACCCCAGTCCCAACTACCTACAGGTAATGGAACCTCTGAACTCTCCATCAGACCCCAGTCCTAACTACCTACAGGTAATGGAACCTCTGAACTCTCCATCAGACCCCAGTCCTAACTAGGTAATGGAACCTCTGAACTCTCCATCAGACCCCAGTCCTAACTACCTACAGGTAATGGAACCTCTGAACTCTCCATCAGACCCCAGTCCTAACTACCTACAGGTAATGGAACCTCTGAACTCTCCATCAGACCCCAGTCCTACCATAATGGACCCTCAGACCCCTCTCCATCAGGTAATGGAACCTCTGAACTCTCCATCAGACCCTCCTAACTACCTACAGGTAATGGAACCTCTGAACTCTCCATCAGACCCCAGTCCTAACTACCTACAGGTAATGGAACCTCTGAACTCTCCATCAGACCCCAGTCCTAACTACCTACAGGTAATGGAACCTCTGAACTCTCCATCAGACCCCAGTCCTAACTCCATCACCTACCTACAGGTAATGGAGAACTCTCCATCAGACCCCATGGTAATGGAACCTCTGAACTCTCCATCAGACCCCAGTCCTAACTACCTACAGGTAATGGAACCTCTGAACTCTCCATCAGACCCCAGTCCTAACTACCTACAGGTAATGGAACCTCTGAACTCTCCATCAGACCCCAGTCCTAACCTACCTCCAGGTAATGGAACCTCTGAACTCTCCATCAGACCCCAGTCCTAACTACCTACAGGTAATGGAACCTCTGAACTCTCCATCAGACCCCAGTCCTAACTACCTACAGGTAATGGAACCTCTGAACTCTCCATCAGACCCCAGTCCTAACTACCTACAGGTAATGGAACCTCTGAACTCTCCATCAGACCCCAGTAATGGAACCTCTGAACTCTCCATCAGACCCCAGTCCTAACTACCTACAGGTAATGGAACCTCTGAACTCTCCATCAGACCCCAGTCCTAACTACCTACAGGTAATGGAACCTCTGAACTCTCCATCAGACCCCAGTCCTAACTAATGGAACCTCTGAACTCATCAGGTAATGGAACCTCTGAACTCTCCATCAGACCCCAGTCCTAACCTACCTCCACAGGTAATGGAACCTCTGAACTCTCCATCAGACCCCAGTCCTAACTACCTACAGGTAATGGAACCTCTGAACTCTCCATCAGACCCCAGTCCTAACTACCTACAGGTAATGGAACCTCTGAACTCTCCATCAGACCCCAGTCCTAACTACCTACAGGTAATGGAACCTCTGAACTCTCCATCAGACCCCAGTCCTAACTACCTACAGGTAATGGAACCTCTGAACTCTCCATCAGACCCCAGTCCTAACTACCTACAGGTAATGGAACCTCTGAACTCTCCATCAGACCCCCAGTCAGAATGGAACCTCTGAACTCTCCATCAGACCCCAGTAACTACTCTCCATCAGGTAAGGTGGATGGAACTCTGAACTCTCCATCAGACCCCAGTCCTAACTACCTACAGGTAATGGAACCTCTGAACTCTCCATCAGACCCCAGTCCTAACTACCTACAGGTAATGGAACCTCTGAACTCTCCATCAGACCCCAGTCCTAACTACCTACAGGTAATGGAACCTCTGAACTCTCCATCAGACCCCAGTCCTAACTACTCTACAGGTAATGGAACCTCTGAACTCTCCATCAGACCCCAGTCCTAACTACCTACAGGTAATGGAACCTCTGAACTCTCCATCAGACCCCAGTCCTAACTACCTACAGGTAATGGAACCTCTGAACTCTCCATCAGACCCCAGTCCTACAGGTAATGGAACCTCTGAACTCTCCATCAGACCCCAGTCCTAACTACCTACAGGTAATGGAACCTCTGAACTCTCCATCAGACCCCAGTCCTAACTACCTACAGGTAATGGAACCTCTGAACTCTCCATCAGACCCCAGTCCTAACTACCTACAGGTAATGGAACCTCTGAACTCTCCATCAGACCCCAGTCCTACAGGTAATGGAACCTCTGAACTCTCCATCAGACCCCAGTCCTAACTACCTACAGGTAATGGAACCTCTGAACTCTCCATCAGACCCCAGTCCTAACTACCTACAGGTAATGGAACCTCTGAACTCTCCATCAGACCCCAGTCCTAACTACCTACAGGTAATGGAACCTCTGAACTCTCCATCAGACCCCAGTCCTAACTACCTACAGGTAATGGAACCTCTGAACTCTCCATCAGACCCCAGTCCTAACTACCTACAGGTAATGGAACCTCTGAACTCTCCATCAGACCCCAGTCCTAACTACCTACAGGTAATGGAACTCTCTGACCCCACTCTCCATCAGACCCCAGTCCTAACCTACTCTCCATCAGGTAATGGAACCTCTGAACTCTCCATCAGACCCCAGTCCTAACTACCTACAGGTAATGGAACTCTCTGAACTCTCCATCAGACCCCAGTCCTAACTACCTACAGGTAATGGAACCTCTGAACTCTCCATCAGACCCCAGTCCTAACTACCTACAGGTAATGGAACCTCTGAACTCTCCATCAGACCCCAGTCCTAACTACCTACAGGTAATGGAACTCTCTGAACCTCTAATGGAACCAACTCAGACCCCAGTCCTAACTACCTACAGGTAATGGAACCTCTGAACTCTCCATCAGACCCCAGTCCTAACTACCTACAGGTAATGGAATGGAACTCTCCATCAGACCCCAGTCTCTACCATAATGGAACCTCTGAACTCTCCATCAGACCCCAGTCCTAACTAATGGAACCTCTGAACTCTCCATCAGGTAATGGAAGGTAATGGAACCTCTGAACTCTCCATCAGACCCCAGTCCTAACTACCTACAGGTAATGGAACCTCTGAACTCTCCATCAGACCCCAGTCCTAACTACCTACAGGTAATGGAACCTCTGAACTCTCCATCAGACCCCAGTCCTAACTACCTACAGGTAATGGAACCTCTGAACTCTCCATCAGACCCCAGTCCTAACTACCTACAGGTAATGGAACCTCTGAACTCTCCATCAGACCCCAGTCCTAACTACCTGAACTCTCCAGGTAATGGAACCTCTGAACTCTCCATCAGACCCCAGTCCTAACTACCTACAGGTAATGGAACCTCTGAACTCTCCATCAGACCCCAGTCCTAACTACCTACAGGTAATGGAACCTCTGAACTCTCCATCAGACCCCAGTCCTACAGGTAATGGAACAACTACAGGTAATGGAACTCTGAACTCTCCATCAGACCCCAGTCCTACACCTACAGGTAATGGAACCTCTGAACTCTCCATCAGACCCCAGTCCTAACTACCTACAGGTAATGGAACCTCTGAACTCTCCATCAGACCCCAGTCCTACCTACCTACAGGTAATGGAACCTCTGAACTCTCCATCAGACCCCAGTCCTACCTACCTACAGGTAATGGAACCTCTGAACTCTCCATCAGACCCCAGTCCTAACTACTCCACAGGTAATGGAACCTCTGAACTCTCCATCAGACCCCAGTCCTAACTACCTACAGGTAATGGAACCTCTGAACTCTCCATCAGACCCCAGTCCTAACTACCTACAGGTAATGGAACCTCTGAACTCTCCATCAGACCCCAGTCCTACAGGTAATGGAACCTCTGAACTCTCCATCAGACCCCAGTCCTAACTACCTACAGGTAATGGAACCTCTGAACTCTCCATCAGACCCCAGTCCTAACTACCTACAGGTAATGGAACCTCTGAACTCTCCATCAGACCCCAGTCCTATCAGACCCCAGTACCTAAGGTAATGGAACCTCTGAACTCTCCATCAGACCCCAGTCCTAACTACCTACAGGTAATGGAACCTCTGAACTCTCCATCAGACCCCAGTCCTACAGGTAATGGAACCTCTGAACTCTCCATCAGACCCCAGTCCTACAGGTAATGGAACCTCTGAACTCTCCATCAGACCCCAGTCCTACAGGTAATGTAACCTCTGAACTCTCCATCAGACCCCAGTCCTAACTACCTACAGGTAATGGAACCTCTGAACTCTCCATCAGACCCCAGTCCTAACTACCTACAGGTAATGTAACCTCTGAACTCTCCATCAGACCCCAGTCCTAACTACCTACAGGTAATGTAACCTCTGAACTCTCCATCAGACCCCAGTCCTAACTACCTACAGGTAATGGAACCTCTGAACTCTCCATCAGACCCCAGTCCTACAGGTAATGGAACCTCTGAACTCTCCATCAGACCCCAGTCCTACAGGTAATGGAACCTCTGAACTCTCCATCAGACCCCAGTCCTACAGGTAATGGAACCTCTGAACTCTCCATCAGACCCCAGTCCTACAGGTAATGGAACCTCTGAACTCTCCATCAGACCCCAGTCCTAACTACCTACAGGTAATGGAACCTCTGAACTCTCCATCAGACCCCAGTCCTAACTACCTACAGGTAATGGAACCTCTGAACTCTCCATCAGACCCCAGTCCTAACTACCTACAGGTAATGTAACCTCTGAACTCTCCATCAGACCCCAGTCCTAACTACCTACAGGTAATGGAACCTCTGAACTCTCCATCAGACCCCAGTCCTAACTACCTACAGGTAATGGAACCTCTGAACTCTCCATCAGACCCCAGTCCTACAGGTAATGGAACCTCTGAACTCTCCATCAGACCCCAGTCCTACAGGTAATGGAACCTCTGAACTCTCCATCAGACCCCAGTCCTACAGGTAATGGAACCTCTGAACTCTCCATCAGACCCCAGTCCTAACTACCTACAGGTAATGGAACCTCTGAACTCTCCATCAGACCCCAGTCCTAACCTCTGACTCTCCACAGGTCCTATGGTAACCTCTGAACTCTCCATCAGACCCCAGTCCTAACTACCTACAGGTAATGGAACCTCTGAACTCTCCATCAGACCCCAGTCCTAACTACCTACAGGTAATGGAACCTCTGAACTCTCCATCAGACCCCAGTCCTAACTACCTACAGGTAATGGAACCTCTGAACTCTCCATCAGACCCCAGTCCTAACTACCTACAGGTAATGTAACCTCTGAACTCTCCATCAGACCCCAGTCCTAACTACCTACAGGTAATGGAACCTCTGAACTCTCCATCAGACCCCAGTCCTAACTACCTACAGGTAATGTAACCTCTGAACTCTCCATCAGACCCCAGTCCTACCTATCGACAGATTATTGAAAATTAGTTATTTTAGTATTTTTTATTTTTTATTTCACCTTTATTTAACCAGGTATTTATATATATAACCCTAACCCTTTATTTAACCAGGTATTTATATATATAACCCTTTATTTAACCAGGTATTTATATATATAACCCTAACCCTTTATTTAACCAGGTATTTATATATATAACCCTAAACCTTTATTTAACCAGGTATTTATATATATAACCCTAACCCTTTATTTAACCAGGTATTTATATATATAACCCTAACCCTTTATTTAACCAGGTATTTATATATATAACCCTAACCCTTTATTTAACCAGGTATTTATATATATAACCTTAACCCTTTATTTAACCAGGTATTTATATATATAACCCTAAACCTTTATTTAACCAGGTATTTATATATATAACCCTAACCCTTTATTTAACCAGGTATTTATATATATAACCCTAACCCTTTATTTAACCAGGTATTTATATATATAACCCTAAACCTTTATTTAACCAGGTATTTATATATATAACCCTAACCCTTTATTTAACCAGGTATTTATATATATAACCCTAACCCTTTATTTAACCAGGTATTTATATATATAACCCTAACCCTTTATTTAACCAGGTATTTATATATATAACCCTAACCCTTTATTTAACCAGGTATTTATATATATAACCCTAACCCTTTATTTAACCAGGTATTTATATATATAACCTAACCCTTTATTTAACCAGGTATTTATATATATATAACCCTAACCCTTTATTTAACCAGGTATTTATATATATAACCCTAACCCTTTATTTAACCAGGTATTTATATATATAACCCTAACCCTTTATTTAACCAGGTATTTAAATATATAACCCTAACCCTTTATTTAACCAGGTATTTATATATATAACCCTAAACCTTTATTTAACCAGGTATTTATATATATAACCCTAACCCTTTATTTAACCAGGTATTTATATATATAACCCTAAACCTTTATTTAACCAGGTATTTATATATATAACCCTAACCCTTTATTTAACCAGGTAGGCCAGTTGAGAACAAGTTCTCATTTACAACTGCGACCTGGCCAAGATAAAGCAAAGCAGTGCGACACAAACAACACAGAGTTACACATAAACAAACGTACAGTCAATAACACAATAGAAAAAGTCTATATACAGTGTACGCAAATGAAGAAAGATTATGGAGGTAAGAAAATAAATAGGCCATAAGTGGCGAAGTAATTACAATTTAGCAATTAAACACTGGAGTGATAGATGTGCAGATGATGATGTGCAAGTAGAGATACTGGGGTGCAAAGGAGAAGAAAATAAATAACAATATGGGGATGAGGTAGAGTAGGTTTTCCTCTAAGGGAATGCCTCCACTTCTATGTCGAAGATAATTAAACAAAAGCCAAAACACTACAGTAAATACTACAGTATACTACAATCCACAAAAACACTACAGTAAATACTACAGTATACTACAATCCACAAAAACACTACAGCAAATACTACAGTATATTACAATCCACAAAAACACTACAGTAAATACTACAGTATACTACAATCCACAAAAACACTACAGTACATACTACAGTATACTACAATCCACAAAAACACTACAGTACATACTACAGTATACTAAAACCCACAAAAATACTACAGTATACTAAAACCCACAAAAATACTACAGTAAATACTCTAGTATATACTAGAATTTTCTTTAACTACAGTATTTCTACTAGAGTTAACTGTAAATACTACAGTATACTACAATAAAGTGACATCACAGGTCACACCATTCATGTCATCATCGATACGCACCATGTGACATCACAGGTCACACCATCCATGTGATCATCGATACGCACCATGTGACATCACAGGACACACCAGTCATGTGATCATCGATACGCACCATGTGACATCACAGGTCACACCATCCATGTCATCATCGATACGCACCATGTGACATCACAGGACACACCAGTCATGTGATCATCGATACCCACCATGTGACATCACAGGTCACAGTTCACAGGTCACACCATTCATACTGTCTTCATCACGGTATGATGACAAACACTGCTGAGTCACTAGTTTATAGTGTCAAAGGACACACACAGGTGTCTGATATCATTGGTTAATTCTCAGATACAAGAATATACCAAAACATGAATGGATAGTATATGATCACAGATACAATTTGGCACCATAGGCCTACAAAACATTCACAATAAATGACAAAATCCCACTAATCACTAGAATGGTTTCAGATCAAAGTCTACGTTGAGACCGAAGGGACAAAGGGTCTTTAAATTAGAGATCCAGGCAGCCTCTCGTTTGAACAATCCCTTAGATGTACCATTGTGTTAGGTTTGTTAAAATAGATGCCTTAGATGTACCATTGTGTTAGGTTTGTTAAAATAGATCCCTTAGATGTACCATTGTGTTAGGTTTGTTAAATAGATTTTTGTTGATTTCAAAAAAGCCTTTGACTCAATCTGGCATGAGGGTCTGCTATACAAACTGATGGAAAGTGGTGTTGGGGGTAAAACATACGACATTATAAAAGCCATGTACACAAACAACAAGTGTGCGGTTAAAATTGGCAAAAAACACACACATTTCTTCACACAGGGTCGTGGGGTTAGACAGGGATGCAGCTTAAGCCCCACCCTCTTCAACATATATATCAACGAATTGGCGCGGGCACTAGAAAAGTCTGCAGCACCCGGCCTCCCCCAGCTAGAATCCGAAGTCAAATGTCTGCTGTTTGCTGATGATCTGGTGCTTCTGTCACCAACCAAGGAGGGCCTACAGCAGCACCTAGATCTTATGCACAGATTCTGTCAGACCTGGGCCCTGACAGTAAATCTCAGTAAGACCAAAATAATGGTGTTCCAAAAAAGGTCCAGTCACCAGGACCACAAATACAAATTCCATCTAGACACTGTTGCCCTAGAGCACACAAAAAACTAGAAATACCTTGGCCTAAACATCAGCGCCACAGGTAACTTCCACAAAGCTGTGAACGATCTGAGAGACAAGACAAGAAGGGCATTCTATGCCATCAATAGAAACATAAATTTCAACATACCAATTAGGATTTGGCTAAAAATACTTGAATCAGTCATAGAGCCCATTGCCCTTTATGGTTGTGAGGTCTGGGGTCCGCTCACCAACCAAGACTTCACAAAATGGGACAAACACCAAATTGAGACTCTGCACGCAGAATTCTGCAAAAATATCCTCCGTGTACAACGTAAAACACCAAATAATGCATGCAGAGCAGAATTAGGCCGATACCCACTAATTATCAAAATCCAGAAAAGAGCCGTTAAATTCTACAACCACCTAAAAGGAAGCGATTCACAAACCTTCCATAACAAAGCCATCACCTACAGAGAGATGAACCTGGAGAAGAGTCCCCTAAGCAAGCTGGTCCTGGGGCTCTGTTCACAAACACAAACACACCCTACAGAGCCCCAGGACAACAGCACAATTAGACCCAACCAAATCATGAGAAAACAAAATAATTACTTAACACATTGGAAAGAATTAACAAAAAAACAGAGCAAACTAGAATGCTATTTGGCCCTACACAGAGAGTACACAGCGGCAGAATACCTGACCACTGTGACTGACCCAAAATTAAGGAAAGCTTTGACTATGTACAGACTCAGTGAGCATAGCCTTGCTATTGAGAAAGGCCGCCGTAGGCAGACATGGCTCTCAAGAGAAGACAGGCTATGTGCTCACTGCCCACAAAATGAGGTGGAAACTGAGCTGCACTTCCTAACCTCCTGCCCAATGTATGACCATATTAGAGAGACATATTTCCCCCAGATTACACAGATCCACAAAGAATTGGAAAACAAATCCAATTTTGAAAAACTCCCATATCTTTTGGGTGAAATTCCACAGTGTGCCATCACAGCAGCAATATTTGTGACCTGTTGCCACGAGAAAACAGGGCTCCGGGCAGCCGAGCGGAAATGGAGGAAAACTCGCCTCCCTGCGGACCTGGCATCCTTTCACTCCCTCCTCTCTACATTTTCCTCTTCTGTCGCTGCTGCTAAAGCCACTTTCTACCACTCTAAATTCCAAGCATCTGCCTCTAACCCTAGGAAGCTCTTTGCCACCTTTTCCTCCCTCCTGAATCCTCCTCCCCCCCCCCCCTCCTCCCTCTCTGCAGATGACTTCGTCAACCATTTTGAAAAGAAGGTCGACGACATCCGATCCTCGTTTGCTAAGTCAAACGACACCGCTGGTTCTGCTCACACTGCCCTACCCTGTGCTCTGACCTCTTTCTCCCCTCTCTCTCCAGATGAAATCTCGCGTCTTGTGACGGCCGGCCGCCCAACAACCTGCCCGCTTGACCCTATCCCCTCCTCTCTTCTCCAGACCATTTCCGGAGACCTTCTCCCTTACCTCACCTCGCTCATCAACTCATCCCTGACCGCTGGCTACGTCCCTTCCGTCTTCAAGAGAGCGAGAGTTGCACCCCTTCTGAAAAAACCTACACTCGATCCCTCCGATGTCAACAACTACAGACCAGTATCCCTTCTTTCTTTTCTCTCCAAAACCCTTGAACGTGCCGTCCTTGGCCAGCTCTCCCGCTATCTCTCTCAGAATGACCTTCTTGATCCAAATCAGTCAGGTTTCAAGACTAGTCATTCAACTGAGACTGCTCTTCTCTGTATCACGGAGGCGCTCCGCACTGCTAAAGCTAACTCTCTCTCCTCTGCTCTCATCCTTCTAGACCTATCGGCTGCCTTCGATACTGTGAACCATCAGATCCTCCTCTCCACCCTCTCCGAGTTGGGCATCTCCGGCGCGGCCCACGCTTGGATTGCGTCCTACCTGACAGGTCGCTCCTACCAGGTGGCGTGGCGAGAATCCGTCTCCTCACCACGTGCTCTCACCACTGGTGTCGCCCAGGGCTCTGTTCTAGGCCCTCTCCTATTCTCGCTATACACCAAGTCACTTGGCTCTGTCATAACCTCACATGGTCTCTCCTATCATTGCTATGCAGACGACACACAATTAATCTTCTCCTTTCCCCCTTCTGATGACCAGGTGGCGAATCGCATCTCTGCATGTCTGGCAGACATATCAGTGTGGATGACGGATCACCACCTCAAGCTGAACCTCGGCAAGACGGAGCTGCTCTTCCTCCCGGGGAAGGACTGCCCGTTCCATGATCTCGCCATCACGGTTGACAACTCCACTGTGTCCTCCTCCCAGAGCGCTAAGAACCTTGGCGTGATCCTGGACAACACCCTGTCGTTCTCAACTAACATCAAGGCGGTGGCCCGTTCCTGTAGGTTCATGCTCTACAACATCCGCAGAGTATGACCCTGCCTCACACAGGAAGCGGCGCAGGTCCTAATCCAGGCACTTGTCATCTCCCGTCTGGATTACTGCAACTCGCTGTTGGCTGGGCTCCCTGCCTGTGCCATTAAACCCCTACAACTCATCCAGAATGCCGCAGCCCGTCTGGTGTTCAACCTTCCCAAGTTCTCTCACGTCACCCCGCTCCTCCGCTCTCTCCACTGGCTTCCAGTTGAAGCTCGCATCCGCTACAAGACCATGGTGCTTGACTACGGAGCTGTGAGGGGAACGGCACCTCAGTACCTCCAGGCTCTGATCAGGCCCTACACCCAAACAAGGGCACTGCGTTCATCCACCTCTGGCCTGCTCGCCTCCCTACCACTGAGGAAGTACAGTTCCCGCTCAGCCCAGTCAAAACTGTTCGCTGCTCTGGCCCCCCAATGGTGGAACAAACTCCCTCACGACGCCAGGACAGTGGAGTCAATCACCACCTCCCGGAGACACCTGAAACCCCACCTCTTTAAGGAATACCTAGGATAGGATAAAGTAATCCTTCTCACCCCCTTAAAAGATTTAGATGCACTATTGTAAAGTGGCTGCTCCACTGGATGTCATAAGGTGAATGCACCAATTTGTAAGTCGCTCTGGATAAGAGCGTCTGCTAAATGACTTAAATGTAAAATGTAAATGTAAATGAAAAGGGCAACCAGTGAAGAACAAACACCATTGTAAATACAACCCATATTTATGCTTATTCATTTTATCTTGTGTCCTTTAACTATTTGTACATTGTATATATATATATAATATGACATTTGTAATGTCTTTACTGTTTTGAAACTTCTGTATGTGTAATGTTTACTGTTTTTGTTGTTTTTCACTTTATATATTCACTTTGTATGTTGTCTACCTCACTTGCTTTGGCAATTTTAACACGTTTCCCATGCCAATAAAGCCCTTGAATTGAAATTGAATTGAAATAGATCCCTTAGATGTACCATTGTGTTAGGTTGTTAAAATAGATCCCTTAGATGTACCATTGTGTTAGGTTTGTTAAAATAGATCCCTTAGATGTACCATTGTGTTATGTTTGTTAAAATAGATCCCTTAGATGTACCATTGTGTTAGGTTTGTTAAATAGATCCCCTAGATGTACCATTGTGTTAGGTTTGTTAAAATAGATCCCTTAGATGTATCATTGTGTTAGGTTTGTTAAAATAGATCCCTTAGATGTACCATTGTGTTAGGTTGTTAAAATAGATCCCTTAGATGTACCATTGTGTTAGGTTTGTTAAAATAGATCCCTTAGATGTACCATTGTGTTAGGTTTGTTAAAATAGATCCCTTAGATGTACCATTGTGTTAGGTTTGTTAAAATAGATCCCTTAGATGTACCATTGTGTTAGGTTTGTTAAATAGATCCCTTAGATGTACCATTGTGTTAGGTTTGTTAAAATAGATCCCTTAGATGTATCATTGTGTTAGGTTTGTTAAAATAGATCCCTTAGATGTACCATTGTGTTAGGTTGTTAAAATAGATCCCTTAGATGTACCATTGTGTTAGGTTTGTTAAAATAGATCCCTTAGATGTACCATTGTGTTAGGTTTGTTAAAATAGATCCCTTAGATGTACCATTGTGTTAGGTTTGTTAAAATAGATCCCTTAGATGTACCACTGTGTTAGGTTTGTTAAAATAGATCCCTTAGATGTACCATTGTGTTAGGTTTGTTAAAATAGATCCCTTAGATGTACCATTGTGTTAGGTTTGTTAAAAATAGATCCCTTAGATTTACTATTGTGTTAGGTTTGTTAAAATAGATCCCTTAGATGTACCATTGTGTTAGGTTTGTTAAAATAGATCCCTTAGATTTACTATTGTGTTAGGTTTGTTAAAATAGATCCCTTAGATGTACCATTGTGTTAGGTTTGTTAAAATAGATCCCTTAGATTTACTATTGTGTTAGGTTTGTTAAAATAGAGCCCTTCGAGACAAACAAACAGAAAAACAGACATGCGGCTAGCCAGCTGGCTGGTGTCTCATGTTCAGGTTTTGGCGTTTTGTCTAATTTACGAGGGCAGGAGAGTGTCTAGACTAAGAAAAAGAGAAACCTGTCCCTCTAGCACTACCAAGACTCATCCCAAATCCCTATACCCTTCAGCCTCTCCTCTCTCCCCCCTGCCCCAGCCTCTCCTCTCCCCTCCCTGCCCCAGCCTCTCCTCTCTCCTCCCTGCCCCAGCCTCTCCTCTGCCCTCCCTGCCCCAGCCTCTCCTCTACCTCCCTTCCCCAGCCTCTCCCCTTCCCTCCCTGCCCTAGCCTCTCCTCCTCCCCCCAGCCTCCCTGCCCCAGCCTCTCCTCTCCCTCCCTGCCCCAGCCTCTCCTCTCCCCTCCCTGCCCCAGCCTCTCCTCTCTCCTCCCTGCCCTCTCTCTGCCCCAGCCCCAGCCTCTCCTCTCTCCCTTCCCTCCCCAGCCTCTCCCTTCCCTCCCTGCCGCCTCTCCTCTCCTCCCTGCCCCAGCCTCTCCTCTCCCCTCCCTGCCCCAGCCTCTCCTCTCTCCTCCCTGCCCCAGCCTCTCCTCCCCTCCCTGCCCCAGCCTCTCCTCCCTGCCCCAGCCTCTCTTCCTCCCCTCTCCTGCCTCTCCTCTCTCCCCCCTGCCCCAGCCTCTCCTTCCCTCCCTGCCCCAGCCTCTCCCTCCCTGCCCCAGCCTCTCCTCTCCCCAGCCCTGCCCCAGCCTCTCTCTCCCCCCAGCCTCTACTTCTTCTTCCTCACTGCCCCAGACTCTCCTCTCCCTGCCTCTCCTCTTCCCTCCCTGACCCTGCAACAGCATCTCCTCTCCCCTCCCTGACCCTGCCACAGCATCTCCTCCCCTCCCTGCCTCAGCCTCTCCCTCCCTGCCCCAGCCTCTCCTCTCCCCTCCCTGCCCCAGCACCTCCTCTCCCTGCCCCAGCCTCTCCTCTCCTCCCCCAGCCTCTCCTCTCCCTGCCCCAGCCTCCTCCTCTCCCCTTCCCTCCTTGCCCCAGCCTCCCTCCTTGCCCCAGCCTCCTCTCCTCCCTGCCCCAGCCTCTCCCCTGCCCCAGCCTCCTCTGCCTCCCTGCCCCAGGCTCTCCTCTCCCTCCCTGCCCCAGCCTTTCCCTGCTCCAGTCACTCCCCTCCCTGCCCCAGCCTCTCCTCTCCCCTCCCTGCCCCAGCCTCTCCTCTCCCTCCTGCCTTAGCCTCCTCTCCCCTCCCTGCCCCTCCTCTCCTCCTCCCCCTGCCCCAGCCTCTCCTCTCCCCTCCATGCCCCAGACTCTCCTCTCCCCTCCATGCCCCAGACTCTCCTCTCCCCTCCTCCCTGCCCCAGTCTCTCCTCTCCTCTTCCTGACCCTACCACAGCATCACCTATCCCTCCATGCCCCAGCCTCTCCTCTCCCTCCCTGCCCCAGCCTCTCCTCTCCCCTCCCTGCCCCAGCCTCTCCTCTCCCTCCCTTCCCCAGCCTGTCCTCTCCCCTCCCTGCCTCAGCCTGTCCTCTCCCCTCCCTGCCTCAGCCTCCTCTCCCCCCCTGCCCCAGCCTCTCCTCTCCCTCACTGCCCCAGTCTCTCCTCTCCCAGCCTCTCCCCCTCCTAGCCTCTCTTCTCCCCTTTCCTTGCCCCTCCTCTCCACCCTTCTTTTCCCAGCCTCTACTCTCTTCCCTTCCTACCCCAGCCCCTTCTCTCCCAGCTTCTCCTCTCCCAGTCTCAGGCTCTCCCCCCTACCACACCCCTATACTCCCCTCTTATAGCCTCTCCTCTCCCTCCCAGCCTCTCTCCTCCTCTCCCAGCCTATCCTCTCCCATCATAGCCTCTCCTCTCTCAGCATCTCTCCTCCTCTCCCAGCTTCTCCTCTCCTCTCTCCTCCTCTCCTAGCCTCTCTTCTCCCAGCCTCTCTCCTTCTCCTCAGGCTCACCCCTCTACCCCACCCCTAGCCTCTCATCTCCTGCTCTCCAAGCCCATCCTCTCCTCTCATTTCCTCTCCTCTCTTCTCCCCTCCTGTCATAGCCTCTCCTCTCCCTTCCTTCCCCTGCCTCACCTCCTCGCCCAGCTTCTCCTCTCCCAGCTCCTCTCCCAGCCTCTCCTCTCCCCTCCCCTCCCAGCCTCTCCCCTCTACCCCACCCCCTAGCCTCTCCTCCCCCTCCTCTCACAGCCTCTCTTCTCCTCTCCCAGCCTATCCTCTCCTCTCATAGCCTCTCCTCTCTTCTCCCCTCCTCTCCTTGTCTCTCCTCTCCCTTCTCTCCCCTGCCTCACCTCCTCCTCTCCCAGCCTCTCCTCTCCCAGCCTCTTCTCTCCCCTCTCCTCCAAGCCTCAGGCTCCCCTCTACCCCACGCCTCTCCTCTCCAGGCTTCTCCTCTCCCATCCCAGTCCCTCTCCTAGCCTCTCCTCCTCTCCCAGCGTCTCCTCTCCCCTCCCAGTCCCTCTCCCAGTCTCTCCTCTCTCCTCCTCTCCCAGCCTCTCCTCCTCTCTCTCCTCTCTCCTCCTCTCCCAGACTCTCCTCTCCACTCTCCTCCCAGTCTCTCCTCTCTCATCCTCTCCCAGCGTCTCCTCTCGCCTCTTTACCTAGGACCCAGGTCTGGCCTAACATGATAGGTGTGACCCTGGGTGCAAAAGGAAGACCAGATCAAAGGGTCTGAGGAGCAGCCTTGGAAAAACATTTGGGCTGACAACCGACGGAGTATCTGTCAGGAGGGGGGTTCCCCAATGGCCCGGCCCGATCAGGTTACCTCTGCACATCCACATGAAAGAGCCACGCTAATCCACATACACGGCCCCTTTCACCCCTTCTCCCTCACTCCTCATCCTACCTCACCCCTCCTCTTCCCTTTAGAACCCCCTACACCTCCTACCTCCCCATAGAACCTTCTACACCTCATACCTCCCCATAGAACCCCCTACACCACCTACCTCCCCATAGAACCCCGTACACCTCATACCTCCCCATAGAACCCCCTACACCCCTACCTCCCCATAGAACCCACTACACCCCCTACCTCCCCATAGAACCCCTACTTCCCCATAGAACCCCGACATCTCCTACCTCCCCATAGAACCCTCTACACCTCCTAACTCCCCATAGAACCCCCTACACCTCCTACCTCCCCATAGAACCCCCTACACCTCCTACCTCCCCATAGAACCCCATACACCTCCTACCTCCCCATAGAACCCCCTACACCTCCTACCTCCCCATAGAACCCCTACACCTCCTACCTCCCCATAGAACCCCTACACCTCCTACCTCCCCATAGAACCCTCTACACCTCCTACCTCCCCATAGAACCCCGTACACCTCCTACCTCCCCATAGAACCCCCACCCCCTACCTCCCCATAGAACCCACTGCACCCCCTACCTCCCCATAGAACCCCGACATCTCCTACCTCCCCATAGAACCCCCTACACCCCTACCTCCCCATAGAACCCCCTACACCCCCTACATCCCCATAGAACCCCCGACATCTCCTACCTCCCCATAGAACCCCCTACACCCCTACCTCCCCATAGAACCCCGACATCTCCTACCTCCCCATAGAACCCCTACACCCCCTACCTCCCCATAGAACCCACTGCACCCCCTACCTCCCCATAGAACCCCCGACATCTCCTACCTCCCCATAGAACCCCTACACCCCTACCTCCCCATATAACCCCCTACACCCCCTACCTCCCCATATAACCCCGACATCTCCTACCTCCCCATATAACCCACTGCACCCCTACCTCCCCATAGAACCCCCCGACATCTCCTACCTCCCCATATAACCCCCTACACCCCCTACCTCCCCATAGAACCCCCTACACCCCTACCTCCCCATAGAACCCCCGACATCTCCTACCTCCCCATATAACCCCTACACCCCCTACCTCCCCATAGAACCCCTACACCCCTACCTCCCCATATAACCCCTACACCCCCTACCTCCCAATATAACCCCCTACACCCCTACCTCCCCATAGAACCCACTGCACCACCTACCTCCCCATAGAACCCCCGACATCTCCTACCTCCCCATATAACCCCCTACACCCCTACCTCCCCATATAACCCCCTACACCCCCTACCTCCCCATAGAACCCCCTACACCCCTACCTCCCCATAGAACCCACTGCACCCCTACCTCCCCATAGAACCCCCGACATCTCCTACCTCCCCATATAACCCCCTACACCCCCTACCTCCCCATATAACCCCCTACACCCCTACCTCCCCATAGAACCCCTACACCCCTACCTCCCCATAGAACCCACTGCACCCCCTACCTCCCCATAGAACCCCCGACATCTCCTACCTCCCCATATAACCCCCTACACCCCCTACCTCCCCATAGAACCCCCGACATCTCCTACCTCCCCATAGAACCCACTGCACCCCTACCTCCCCATATAACCCCTACACCCCCTAGAACAGGGATCATCAACTAGATTCAGCTGTGGGATGATGTTTTATGGAGTGGATGTTCGGGGGGCTGGAACATAATTCCTAATCATTGGAAGAATGCAAATTGACCGAAAGAAGCCCAAACAGACATAATATTTGACTAAACCATAATAATTTCAAAACTTCCTTAGAATTGTATATGATCATATCTATCTTATTATTATTATGGGAACACTTTGGAACCGAAATCCAAAATTAAAATCACTTGAAGCTGATGGTGATTTTATAGTCTTTTATGTCCCAATTTTTCAGGAAACAACACCCCCAACCACCCTAGATGCACTAAACCCCCCCAACCACCCTAGATGCACTAAACCCCCTAAACTACCCTAGACTCCCTACAATACTCTACACTACCCTTGACCCCCTCTAGACTCCCTACACTACCCTAGACTCCCTCTAGACCCCCTACACTACCCTAGACCCCCTCTAGACTCCCTCTAGACCCCCTACGCTACCCTAGACCCCCTACACTACCCTAGACCCCCTCTAGACTCCCTACACTACCTTAGACTCCCTCTAGACCCCCTACACTACCCTAGACCCCATCTAGACTCCCTACACTACCCTAGACCCCTACACTACCCTAGACCCCCTACACTACCCTAGAACCCCTACACTACCCTAGACCCTCTAAACCCCCTAAACCCCCAACACTACCCTAGACCCCTACACCAACCTAGACCCCTACACTACCCTAGATCCCCTACACTACCCTAGACCCCCTACACCATTCTAGACCCCTACACTACCCTAGATCCCTACACTACCCTAGACCCCTACACTACCCTACACTACCCTAGACCCCTACACTACCCTAGACCCTCTAAACCCCTAAACCCCCTAGACCCCCAACACTACCCTAGACCCCCTACACCAACCTGGACCCCTACACTACCCTAGACGCCCTACGCTGCCCTAGACGCCCTACGCTGCCCTACACTACCCTAGACGCCCTACACTACCCTAGACCCCCTACACTACCCTGGACCCCTACACTACCTGGACCCCTGCACTGCCCTAGACCCCTACACTACCCTAGACCCCTACACTACCCTAGACCCCCTACACTACCCTAGACCCCTACACTACCCTAGACGCCCTACACTACCCTAGACCCCTACACTACCCTAGACGCCCTACACTACCCTAGACCCTCTAAACCCCCCTAGACGCCAGACAGGAGTAGTATAGAGCAGTGTGTGGGGAGGTGAGTATGTGTTTGTGTGTGTGTGTGTGCGTGCGTGTGCGTGCGTGTGTGCGTGCGCGCGCGTGTGTGTGTGCGCGCATGCCTGTCTGCCTGTGTGTGGGTCAGCGGTGCTGTAAATCTCCATGTCAGTGACAGGAACATTACCATAAATCTGCCCCAACACTAATTTGATGGGATGGGCTGTATCTGTCTGGTCAGAGGGGAGAAGGGGCCAGTCTAGACAGCCCTATTGAGGAACACTGCAGCCTACTACTGGCTTGTTGTTTGTGTTCCCTGGTACCATCTGGAGTCGGCAATGATCACCCACCGGCGCGGGTCTCACCAACACACACCGCTCAGTGGGCCATTTTCACCGGCATTGTGAAGGATCTTTGCAGGCTCACTTTAAGGCCTTAGAAAGGCACAGATTTTTGTTACTGGTAAACCTCAAGGGGCCAGTTTCAGTGACCCACATTTACACTGAACAAAAGGGTTTAGCTATTTAAAGGTTAGTGTAACTTTATACACTGAACAAAATATATATCAAATGCAACATGTAAAGTGCCGGTCCCATGTTTCATGACCTGAAATAAATAAACAATTGGGGCTATACATTTGTTTACATTCCTGTTAGTGAGCATTTCTCCTTTGCTAAGATAATCCATCCATCCAGACAGGTGTGGCATATCAAGAAGCTGATTAAACAGCATGAACATTACACAGGTGCACCTTGTGCTGGGGACAATAAAAGGCCACTCTAAAATGTGCAGTTTTGTCACAAAACTCAACGCCACAGATGTCTCAAGTTTTTTGAAGGAGTACAATTGGCATGCTGACTTGCAGGAATGTTCACCAGAGCTGTTGCCAGAGAATTACATTTTAATTTCTCTACCATAAGCCGCCTCCAACGTCGTTTTAGAGAATTTGGCAGTCCAACCGGCCTCAACACGTGTAACCACGCCAGCAAAGGACCTCCACATCCGGCTTCATCACCTGTGGGATCGTCTGAGACCAGCCACCTAGACAGCTGATGAAACTGTGGGTTTTACACAACCTAAGAATTTCTTCACAAACAGTCTCATGGAAACTCAACTTCTCCATTGTTGTCGTGCCATTCATCCGCCGCCATCACCTCATGTTTCAGCATGATAAAGCACAGCCACATGTCGCAAGGATCTGTACACACTTCCCGGAAGCTGAAAATGTCCCAGTTCTTCCATGGCCTGCATACTCACCAAACATGTCACCCATTGAGCATGTTTGGGATGCTCTGGATCGACGTGTACGACAGTATGTTCCAGTTCCCACCAATATCCAGCGACTTCACACAGTCATTGAGGAGGAGTGGAACAACATTCCACAAGCCACAATCAACAGCCGGATCAACTCAGTGTGAAGGAGATGTGTCACGCTGCATGAGGCAAATGGTGGTCCCACCAGATACTGACTGGTTTTCTGATCCACACCAGATACTGACTGGTGTTCTGATCCACACCAGATACTGACTGGTGTTCTGATCCACACCAGATACTGACTGGTGTTCTGATCCACACCAGATACTGACTGGTGTTCTGATCCACACCAGATACTGACTGGTGTTCTGATCCACACCAGATACTGACTGGTGTTCTGATCCACACCAGATACTGACTGGTGTTCTGATCCACACCAGATACTGACTGGTGTTCTGATCCACACCAGATACTGACTGGTGTTCTGATCCACACCAGATACTGACTGGTGTTCTGATCCACACCAGATACTGACTGGTGTCCTGATCCACACCAGATACTGACTGGTGTCCTGATCCACACCAGATACTGACTGGTGTTCTGATCCACACCCCCTATTTTCTTTAAGGTCTTTGTGACCAACTGATTCATATCTCTATTCCCAGTCATGTAAAATCCATAGATTAGGGCCTAATTTATTCATTTTAATTGACTGATTTCCTTATATGAACTGTAACTCAGTAAAATTGTTGACATTGTTGCATGTTGCGTTTATATTTTTGTTCAGTGTAGTTTAGTTTTGGACTAACAAACACTTTCAATGATTTCCTAAAGACTCTCCATTGAAAAGTCCAGGACTACCAGCCTACAGTGTAGCTAGAGTATAGCCCATGAGCTGAGGTATGGCTGAGGCCCAACCCCCACCAGACATAGTGACCTAGCTGATGTCCTGCCTTGTGGGACACTAGTCAGTAGAGGCCCCTGTCCTGCCTTGTGGGACACTAGTCAGTAGAGGCTCCTGTCCTGCTTTGTGGGACACTAGTCAGTAGAGGCCCCTGTCCTGCTTTGTGGGACACTAGTCAGTAGAGGCCCCTGTCCTGCTTTGTGGGACACTAGTCAGTAGAGGCCCCTGTCCTGCTTTGTGGGACACTAGTCAGTAGAGGCCCCTGTCCTGCTTTGTGGGACACTAGTCAGTAGAGGCCCCTGTCCTGCCTTGTGGGACACTAGTCAGTAGAGGCCCCTGTCCTGCCTTGTGAGACACTAGTCAGTAGAGGCCCCTGTCCTGCCTTGTGAGACACTAGTCAGTAGAGGCCCCTGTCCTGTCTTGTGAGACACTAGTCAGTAGAGGCCCCTGTCCTGCCTTGTGAGACACTAGTCAGTAGAGGCCCCTGTCCTGCCTTGTGGGACACTAGTCAGTAGAGGCCCCTGTCCTGTCTTGTGGGACACTAGTCAGTAGAGGCCCCTGTCCTGCCTTGTGGGACACTAGTCAGTAGAGGCCCCTGTCCTGCCTTGTGAGACACTAGTCAGTAGAGGCCCCTGTCCTGCCCAGACCTCTCCAGGCCCAGAGAGAGCAAACCAGACCAGGGCCTGACCAGGACCTAACCAGGAGATACCAGACCAGTGCCTAACCAGGAGATACCAGACCAGTGCCTAACCAGGAGATACCAGACCAGTGCCTAACCAGGAGATACCAGACCAGAGCCTAACCAGGAATTATCAGACCAGTGCCTAACCAGGAGATACCAGACCAGTGCCTAACTAGGAGATACCAGACCAGAGCCTAACCAGGAGATACCAGACCAGTGCCTAACCAGGAGATACCAGACCAGTGCCTAACCAGGAGATACCAGACCAGTGCCTAACCAGGAGATACCAGACCAGTGCCTAACCAGGAGATACCAGACCAGTGCCTAACCAGGAGATACCAGACCAGTGCCTAACCAGGAGATACCAGACCAGAGCCTAACCAGGAGACATCAGACCAGGGCCTGACCAGGACCTAACCAGGAATTACCAGACCAGTGCCTGACCAGGACCTAACCAGGAGAGACCAGTCCAGGGCCTAACCAGGAGAGACCAGTCCAGGGCATAACCAGAAGATACCAGACCAGTGCCTAACCAGGAGATACCAGACCAGGGCCTAACCAGGAGATACCAGACCAGGGCCTAACCAGGAGACATCAGACCAGGGCCTAACCAGGAGATACCAGACCAGGGCCTAACCAGGAGATACCAGACCAGGGCCTAACCAGGAGACACCAGACCAGGGCCTAACCATGAGAGCAGCCATGCTGCTAACCACCAGGCCTCATTACACTCTTAGAAAAAAAGGTTCCAACTGGGTTCTTCAACTGTACCCAGAAGATTGGGGGGTCACAGTCACAGTCACCTTTTTTGGGGGGTCACAGTAGAACCCTTATATTCCTTGATGGCGTCCGCCTGAATGCTCCCTCTCCTCCCTCCTCCGTCCTCCCTCCCTCGCTCCTCTCCTCCCTCCTCCGCCCTCCCTCCCTCGCTCCTCTCCTCCTCCAGCCCTCCGGCCCCCTATCTACCCCCTTTCCATGTGGAGAGGATTCTACATGGAATCAAAAAGGTTCTATCTGGAACCAAAATGGTTCTACCTGGACTACAAAAACAGTTCTTAAAAGGGTTTTCCTATGGGGACAGCCGAAGAACCCTTTTAGGTTCTAAATAGCAACAGTTTTTCTAAGAGTGTACTCAGGCTGGGGTGAAGTGGAGAGTGATAGGGAGGGGCCCCGTTCACAAAGCGCATCTACTCCAGCCTGTGTGTGTCGATGAGAGAGAGAGAGAGAGAGTTCCCCCTTGGAGAACAGGTGACAGATTCAAGAGCGACAGAGCTTCCAGCCAGCACCACCACGGGCGGCTCCTTGTCACTCCTCTTCACACCGCCGGGGGCTCCAGAGGGGGTTGAGAGACGGGCGAGAGACGGGGGGGGGAGCCTGGTTTGTTGTGCTTCTTTAATTACCTTAATCTGGATGTCCCAAATGACCACGCTGCGAAGATTTCAAATGTAGGTAGCGGGACACATAGAACCTCTAAACAACCTTACCAAACAACTCCACCTACAACAAAACAACCCAGAATATCACAGTCACAAACTGATCAAATAAACCGATCAGAGGACGACAGTGTTGCTCTGCATTGACTGTAACTTGCTCTGGATGAGAGCTAAAAGGCCAACATGGAAATGTTGTTTATTATTAGTTGTTTATTGCATAAAAATACAAGAGACTTTGTGTCAATGGAGAAGAGGTCGGGAGGTCAGGAAAGCCGATGGGATAGATATGAATGGGAGCATCAGGCAGGTCCTACAGGCAGGATAGATATGATGGGAGCATCAGGCAGGTCCTACAGGCAGGACAGATATGAATGGGAGCATCAGGCAGGTCCTACAGACAGGATAGATATGAATGGGAGCATCAGGCAGGTGCTACAGACAGGATAGATATGAATGGGAGCATCAGGCAGGTCCTACAGGCAGGATAGATATGAATGGGAGCATCAGGCAGGTCCTACAGACAGGATAGATATGAATGGGAGCATCAGGCAGGTCCTACAGACAGGATAGATATGAATGGGAGCATCAGGCAGGTCCTACAGACAGGATAGATATGATGGGAGCATCAGGCAGGTCCTACAGGCAGGATAGATATGAATGGGAGCATCAGGCAGGTCCTACAGACAGGATAGATATGAATGGGAGCATCAGGCAGGTCCTACAGACAGGATAGATATGAATGGGAGCATCAGGCAGGTCCTACAGGCAGGATATATATGATGGGAGCATCAGGCAGGTCCTACAGACAGGATAGATATGATGGGAGCATCAGGCAGGTCCTACAGGCAGGATAGATATGAATGGGAGCATCAGGCAGGTCCTACAGACAGGATAGATATGAATGGGAGCATCAGGCAGGTCCTACAGACAGGATAGATATGAATGGGAGCATCAGGCAGGTCCTACAGGCAGGATAGATATGATGGGAGCATCAGGCAGGTCCTACAGACAGGATAGATATGAATGGGAGCATCAGGCAGGTCCTACAGACAGGATAGATATGAATGGGAGTATCAGGCAGGTCCTACAGACAGGATAGATATGATGGGAGCATCAGGCAGGTCCTACAGACAGGATAGATATGATGGGAGCATCAGGCAGGTCCTACAGACAGGATAGATATGATGGGAGCATCAGGCAGGTCCTACAGACAGGATAGATATGAATGGGAGCATCAGGCAGGTCCTACAGACAGGATAGATATGATGGGAGCATCAGGCAGGTCCTACAGACATAATAGATATGATGGGAGCATCAGGCAGGTCCTACAGACAGGATAGATATGAATGGGAGCATCAGGCAGGTCCTACAGACAGGATATATATGAATGGGAGCATCAGGCAGGTCCTACAGACAGGATATATATGATGGGAGCATCAGGCAGGTCCTACAGGCAGGACAGATATGAATGGGAGCATCAGGCAGGTCCTACAGACAGGATAGATATGAATGGGAGCATCAGGCAGGTGCTACAGACAGGATAGATATGAATGGGAGCATCAGGCAGGTCCTACAGGCAGGATAGATATGAATGGGAGCATCAGGCAGGTCCTACAGACAGGATAGATATGAATGGGAGCATCAGGCAGGTCCTACAGACAGGATAGATATGAATGGGAGCAACAGGCAGGTGCTACAGACAGGATAGATATGAATGGAGCATCAGGCAGGTCCTACAGACAGGATAGATATGAATGTGAGCATCAGGCAGGTCCTACAGACAGGATAGATTTGATGGGAGCATCAGGCAGGTCCTACAGACAGGATAGATATGATGGGAGCATCAGGCAGGTCCTACAGACAGGATAGATATGATGGGAGCATCAGGCAGGTCCTACAGACAGGATAGATATGATGGGAGCATCAGGCAGGTGCTACAGACAGGATAGATATGATGGGAGCATCACGCAGGTCTTTTATAATGGAAAAGGTACATCAAGTAAAGGGGGGAGGAGGGGGAGGATGGGGAAGCCACCCAGGAGAATGTTTTCATGTCTCTGAGTTCTCTTCTCTTCATCCCCCTGCAGACAAGAAGGGAGGCCCGCCAGCTGCTTTCACATACAGAGGGCACCTTGCTCCACGGGAGATAGAGAGGGATAGAGGGGTAGATAGGGGGCCGGAGGAGGAGAGGAGCGAGGGAGGGAGGACGGAGGAGGGAGGAGAGGGAGCATTCAGGCGGGCGCCATCAAGGAATATAAATCTTGTAATTGCTGAAGGGTGATTAGCTCGGCGGTATTAGCATACGGCGCCAAAAATACTTTGGTTTCCTGCCGCACAATGTTGGGGCCAAAAGATGTTTTTCTGGTCCGGTTTAGAGGATCAAAGCCAGAGGGGCCCCCTTTTGAAGGCCCTGAAGCAAATGTGCGAGGACCCAGGGGATGCTGGGGGGGTGACAGGGGCGCCCCATCCCAGACACATAAAAGGGGGGAGCCGTAGTCGCCCCACTCACCCTACTTAACATTAGTCTGGGTACCAGTCTGTTAGATAACATTCCACTCCTTGGTCTAGCCTGGGTACCAGTCTGTTAGATAACATTCCACTCCTTGGTCTAGCCTGGGTACCAGTCTGTTAGATAACATTCCACTCCTTGGTCTAGCCTGGGTACCAGTCTGTTAGATAATATTCCACTCCTTGGTCTAGCCTGGGTACCAGTCTGTTAGATAACATTCCACTCCTTGGTCTAGCCTGGGTACCAGTCTGTTAGATAACATTCCACTCCTTGGTCTAGCCTGGGTACCAGTCTGTTAGATAACATTCCACTCCTTGGTCTAGCCTGGGTACCAGTCTGTTAGATAACATTCCACTCCTCCACTCTCCCTAACATATGACAGCCCCTCCCTAACATTACTTATGACAGCCCCTCCCTAACATTACCTATGACAGCCCCTCCCTTGCCTAGTCAAATAAATGAAAAAAAATCATGAACATTGGATTGTCCCTGTTGTTATACTGGATTGTCCCTGTTGTTATACTGGATTGTCCCTGTTGTTATACTGGATTGTCCCTGTTGTTATACTGGATTGTCCCTGTTGTTATTCTGGATTGTCCCTGTTGTTATACTGGATTGTCCCTGTTGTTATACTGGATTGTCCCTGTTGTTATTCTTTATTCTGGATTGTCCCTGTTGTTATACTGGATTGTCCCTGTTGTTATACTGGTTTGTCCCTGTTGTTATACTGGATTGTCCCTGTTGTTATTCTTTATTCTGGATTGTCCCTGTTGTTATACTGGATTGTCCCTGTTGTTATTCTTTATTCTGGATTGTCCCTGTTGTTATCCTGGATTGTCCCTGTTGTTATTCTGAATTGTCCCTGATGTTATCCTGAATTGCCCCTGTTGTTATTCTTTATTCTGGATTGTCCCTGTTGTTATCCTGAATTGCCCCTGGTGTTATACTGGATTGTCCCTGGTGTTATCCTGGATTGTCCCTGTTGTTATACTGGATTGTCCCTGGTGTTATCCTGGATTGTCCCTGTTGTTATACTGGATTGTCCCTGTTGTTATTCTGGATTGTCCCTGTTGTTATTCTGGATTGTCCCTGTTGTTATTCTGAATTGTCCCTGATGTTATCCTGAATTGCCCCTGTTGTTATTCTTTATTCTGGATTGTCCCTGTTGTTATCCTGAATTGCCCCTGGTGTTATACTGGATTGTCCCTGTTGTTATACTGGATTGTCCCTGGTGTTATCCTGGATTGTCCCTGTTGTTATACTGGATTGTCCCTGGTGTTATCCTGGATTGTCCCTGTTGTTATACTGGATTGTCCCTGTTGTTATTCTGGATTGTCCCTGTTGTTATTCTGGATTGTCCCTGTTGTTATTCTGGATTGTCCCTGTTGTTATTCTGGATTGTCCCTGTTGTTATCCTGGATTGTCCCTGCTGTTATACTGGATTGCCCCTGTTGTTATACTGGAATGTCCCTGTTGTTATACTGGATTGCCCCTGGTGTTATACTGGAATGTCCCTGTTGTTATACTGGATTGACCCTGGTGTTATACTGGATTGTCCCTGTTGTTATACTGGATTGTCCCTGGTGTTATTCTGTATCCTGGATTGTCCCTGTTGTTATTCTTTATTCTGGATTGTCCCTGTTGTTATTCTGGATTGTCCCTGTTGTTATTCTGGATTGTCCCTGTTGTTATTCTGGATTGTCCCTGTTGTTATTCTGGATTGTCCCTGTTGTTATCCTGGATTGTCCCTGTTGTTATACTGGATTGCCCCTGTTGTTATACTGGAATGTCCATGTTGTTATACTGGATTGCCCCTGGTGTTATACTGGATTGCCCCTGGTGTTATACTGGAATGTCCCTGTTGTTATACTGGATTGCCCCTGGTGTTATACTGGAATGTCCCTGTTGTTATACTGGATTGCCCCTGGTGTTATACTGGAATGTCCCTGTTGTTATACTGGATTGCCCCTGGTGTTATACTGGATTGTCCCTGTTGTTATACTGGTTTGTCCCTGTTGTTATCCTGGATTGTCCCTGTTGTTATACTGGAATGTCCCTGTTGTTATACTGGATTGTCCCTGGTGTTATACTGGATTGTCCCTGTTGTTATACTGGTTTGTCCCTGTTGTTATACTGGATTGTCCCTGTTGTTATTCTTTATTCTGGATTGTCCCTGGTGTTATACTGGATTGTCCCTGTTGTTATACTGGTTTGTCCCTGTTGTTATACTGGATTGTCCCTGTTGTTATTCTGTATCCTGGATTGTCCCTGGTGTTATACTGGATTGTCCCTGTTGTTATTCTGGATTGTCCCTGGTGTTATCCTGGATTGTCCCTGTTGTTATACTGGTTTGTCCCTGTTGTTATACTGGATTGTCCCTGTTGTTATTCTTTATTCTGGATTGTCCCTGGTGTTATACTGGATTGTCCCTGTTGTTATACTGGTTTGTCCCTGTTGTTATACTGGATTGTCCCTGTTGTTATTCTGTATCCTGGATTGTCCCTGGTGTTATACTGGATTGTCCCTGTTGTTATTCTGGATTGTCCCTGGTGTTATCCTGGATTGTCCCTGTTGTTATACTGGATTGCCCCTGGTGTTATACTGGATTGTCCCTGTTGTTATACTGGATTGTCCCTGGTGTTATACTGGATTGTCCCTGTTGTTATACTGGATTGTCCCTGTTGTTATACTGGATTGTCCCTGTTGTTATACTGGATTGTCCCTGTTGTTATACTGGATTGTCCCTGTTGTTATACTGGATTGTCCCTGTTGTTATTCTGGATTGTCCCTGTTGTTATACTGGATTGTCCCTGTTGTTATTCTGGATTGTCCCTGTTGTTATTCTGTATCCTGGATTGTCCCTGGTGTTATACTGGATTGCCCTGTTGTTATACTGGAATGTCCTGTTGTTATACTGGATTGCTTCCATCTTGTTATACTGGAATGTCCCTGTTGTTATACTGGATTGACCTCTTGTTATACTGGATTGTCCCTTTGTTATACTGGATTGTCCTAGACCTGTTATTCTGTTCCTGGATTGTCCCTGTTGTTATTCTTTATTCTGGATTGTCCCTGCTTGTTATTCTGGATTGTCCCTGTTGTTATTCTGGATTGTCCCTGTTGTTATTCTGGATTGTCCCTGTTGTTATTCTGGATTGACCTGCTTCATTATTCCTGAGTAGGGATTGTCCCTGTTCCTATACTGGATTGCCCCTCTTCCTATACTGGAATGTCCATGTTCCTATACTGGATTGCCCCTGGTGTTATACTGGATTGCCCCTGGTGTTATACTGGAATGTCCCTGTTGTTATACTGGATTGCCCTTGCATGGTGTTATACTGGAATGTCCCTGTTGTTATACTGGATTGCCCCTGGTGTTATACTGGAATGTCCCTGTTGTTATACTGGATTGCCCCTGGTGTTATACTGGATTGTCCCTGTTGTTATACTGGTTTGTCCCTGTTGTTATCCTGGATTGTCCCTGTTGTTATACTGGAATGTCCCTGTTGTTATACTGTTGTTGTCCCTGGGTTATACTGGATTGACCTGGCTGTTATACTGGTTTGTCCTCTTGTTATACTGGATTGTCCTCTGTTGTAAATGACTCATTTATTCTGGATTGTCCCTGGTGTTATACTGGATTGTCCCTGCCTGTTATCACTGGTTTGTCCCTGTTGTTATACTGGATTGTCCACTGTTGTTATTCTGTATCCTGGATTGTCACTGGTGTTCATACTGGATTGTCCACACTTGTTAACTCATTGTCCCTGGTGTTATCCTGGATTGTCCTGTTGTTATACTGGTTTGTCCCTGTTGTTATACTGGATTGTCCCTGTTGAACATTCTTTATTCTGGATTGTCCCTGGTGTTATACTGGATTGTCCCTGTTGTTATACTGGTTTGTCCCTGTTGTTATACTGGATTGTCCCTGTTGTTATTCTGTATCCTGGATTGTCACCTGGTGTTATACTGGATTGTCCCTGTTAACTATTCTGGATTGTCCCTGGTGTTCATCCTGGATTGTCCCTGTTGTTATACTGGAACAACACACTGGTGTTATACTGGAACAACCCTGCCTAACTATCACTGGATTGTCCACTGCCTTAACTCATTGTCCACTGTTGTTATACTGGATTGCTCCACTGGTGTTATACTGGAACTCCCTCACACTGAGATACAAAATTGTCCCTGTTGTTATACTGGATTGTCCCACTGAGAACAACACATTGTCCTAACTCATATACTGATTGTCCCTGTTAACTCATTCTGGAACAACCCTGCCTTGTTATACTGGATTGTCCCTGTAACTGTTATACTGGATTGTCCCTGTTGTTAACTCATCACACTGGAACAACCCAGGTGTTATTCTCATACTGGATTGTTCAACACACTGTTAACTGGATTGTTCCTGTTGTTATACTGGACTGCTTCACATCTTCCTATGAGTATGGAAGCTTTATTCTGTTCCTAGACCTGCTTCACTCTTCCTATGAGTAGGGAAGCTTTATTCTGTTCCTAGACCTGCTTCATCTCTTCCTATGAGTAGGAAGCTGTATTATGTTCCTAGACCTGCTTCATCTATTCCTATGAGAGGGAAGCTTTAATCTGTTCCTAGACAACACCCTGCTTAACTCTTCCTACTGAGTAGGGAACACTTTATTCTCATCCTGAGAACAACACACTTCATCTCTTCCTACTGAGTAGAACAACACACTTAACTCATCACACTGAGAACAACACACTGCTTAACTCTTCCACTGAGAACAAACAGTTTAACTGTTCACACTAGACCTGCTTCATCTCTTCTCTTTCTTCACTGACACACCAAACATTTTGGAGAGTGCTGAAGGAGCATGTTTAACTCATCACAGAGGGAACACACTGCCTAACTCATTAAGATGTGAACAACACACTGTGTGTGTCATGTGTGTGTGTGTGTGTGTGTAACTCATCACACTGAGAACAACACACCGTGTGTGCGCTAACTCATCCGACCCCACACACCCAGCTTGTACAGGTGCAACATCTGCTCTCTTCATTGCCCCTGAGGGCATATATACATTTCTATTGAATTGAGAGGGAAAAAGTCTTAGGGTGCTGTTGTTTTAAAGGGTCTGTGATGGACCTGGCTGGTCACACCCTGAGTCCTCTCTGTCTGTCAGGACAACACTCTGTGGTAAATGACTGCATTTATAACTCAATAGAACAACACACTGCCTAACTCATCACACTGCCTAACTCATCACACTGAGAACAACACACTGCCTAACTCATCACACTGAGAACAACACACTGCCTAACTCATCACACTGAGATCAACACACTGCAACTCATCACACTGCCTAACTCATCACACTGAGAACAACACACTGCCTAACTCATCACACTGAGAACAACACACTTCCCTAACTCATCACACTGAGAACAACACACTGCCTAACTCATCACACTGAGAACAACACACTGCCTAACTCATCACACTGAGAACAACACACTGCCTAACTCATCACACTGAGAACAACACACTGCCTAACTCATCACACTGAGAACAACACATGGCCTAACTCATCACACTGAGAACAACACACTGCCTAACTCATCACACTGAGAACAACACACTGCCTAACTCATCACACTGAGAACAACACACTGCCTAACTCATCACACTGAGAACAACACACTGCCTAACTCATCACATTGAGAACAACACACTGCCTAACTCATCACACTGAGAACAACACACTGCCTAACTCATCACACTGAGAACAACACACTGCCTAACTCATCACACTGAGAACAACACACTGCCTAACTCATCACACTGAGAACAACACACTGCCTAACTCATCATCACACTGAGAACAACACACTGCCTAACTCATCACACTGAGAACAACACACTGCCTAACTCATCACACTGAGAACAACACACTTCCTAACTCATCACACTGAGAACAATACACTGCCTAACTCATCACACTGAGAACAACACACTGCCTAACTCATCACACTGCCTAACTCATCACACTGAGAACAACACACTGCCTAACTCATCACACTGAGAACAACACACTGCCTAACTCATCACACTGAGAACAACACACTGCCTAACTCATCACACTGCCTAACTGAGAGAACAACACACTGCCTAACTCATCACACTGAGAACAACACACTGCCTAACTCATCACACTGAGAACAACACACACTGAGAACAAACTCATCACACTGAGAACAACACACTGCCTAACTCATCACACTGAGAACAACACACTTCCTAACTCATCACACTGAGAACAACACACTGCCTAACTCATCACACTGCCTAACTCATCACACTGAGAACAACACACTGCCTAACTCATCACACTGAGAACAACACACTGCCTAACTCATCACACTGAGAACAACACACTGCCTAACTCATCACACTGAGAACAACACACTGCCTAACTCATCACACTGAGAACAACACACTGCCTAACTCATCACACTGAGAACAACACACTGCCTAACTCATCACACTGAGAACAACACACTGCCTAACTCATCACACTGAGAACAACACACTGCCTAACTCATCACACTGAGAACAACACACTGCCTAACTCATCACACTGAGAACAACACACTGCCTAACTCATCACACTGAGAACAACACACTGCCTAACTCATCACACTGAGAACAACACACTGCCTAACTCATCACACTGAGAACAACACACTGCCTAACTCATCACACTGAGAACAACACACTGCCTAACTCATCACACTGAGAACAACACACTGCCTAACTCATCACACTGAGAACAACACACTGCCTAACTCATCACACTGAGAACAACACACTGCCTAACTCATCACACTGAGAACAAAACACTGCCTAACTCATCACACTGAGAACAACACACTGCCTAACTCATCACACTGAGAACAACACAGTGCTTAACTCATCACACTGAGAACAACACACTGCCTAACTCATCACACTGCCTAACTCATCACACTGAGAACAACACACTGCCTAACTCATCACACTGAGAACAACACACTGCCTAACTCATCACACTGAGAACAACACACTGCCTAACTCATCACACTGAGAACAACACAGTGCTTAACTCATCACACTGAGAACAACACACTGCCTAACTCATCACACTGAGAACAACACACTGCCTAACTCATCACACTGAGAACAACACACTGCCTAACTCATCACACTGAGAACAACACACTTCCTAACTCATCACACTGAGAACAACACACTGCCTAACTCATCACACTGCAACACACTAACTCATCACACTGAGAACAACACACTGCCTAACTCATCACACTGAGAACAACACACTGCCTAACTCATCACACTGAGAACAACACACTGCCTAACTCATCACACTGAGAACAACACACTGCCTAACTCATCACACTGAGAACAACACACTGCCTAACTCATCACACTGAGAACAACACACTGCCTAACTCATCACACTGAGAACAACACACTGCCTAACTCATCACACTGAGAACAACACACTTCCTAACTCATCACACTGAGAACAACACACTGCCTAACTCATCACACTGAGAACAACACACTGCCTAACTCATCACACTGAGAACAACACACTGCCTAACTCATCACACTGAGAACAACACACTGCCTAACTCATCACACTGAGAACAACACACTGCCTAACTCATCACACTGAGAACAACACACTGCCTAACTCATCACACTGAGAACAACACACTGCCTAACTCATCACACTGAGAACAACACACTGCCTAACTCATCACACTGAGAACAACACACTGCCTAAGAACAACACACTGCAACTCACACTGAGAACAACACACTGCCTAACTCATCACACTGAGAACAACACACTGCCTAACTCATCACACTGAGAACAACACACTGCCTAACTCATCACACTGAGAACAACACACTGCCTAACTCATCACACTGAGAACAACACACTGCCTAACTCATCACACTGAGAACAACACACTGCCTAACTCATCACACTGAGAACAACACCCTGCCTAACTCATCACACTGAGAACAACACACTGCCTAACTCATCACACTGAGAACAACACACTGCCTAACTCATCACACTGAGAACAACACAGTGCTTAACTCATCACACTGAGAACAACACACTGCCTAACTCATCACACTGAGAACAACACACTGCCTAACTCATCACACTGAGAACAACACACTGCCTAACTCATCACACTGAGAACAACACACTTCCTAACTCATCACACTGAGAACAATACACTGCCTAACTCATCACACTGAGAACAACACACTGCCTAACTCATCACACTGCCTAACTCATCACACTGAGAACAACACACTGCCTAACTCATCACACTGAGAACAACACACTTCCTAACTCATCACACTGAGAACAACACAGTGCTTAACTCATCACACTGAGAACAACACACTGCCTAACTCATCACACTGAGAACAACACACTTCCTAACTCACCACACTGAGAACAACACACTGCCTAACTCATCACACTGCCTAACTCATCACAATGAGAACAACACACTGCCTAACTCATCACACTGAGAACAACACACTGCCTAACTCATCACGCTGAGAACAACACACTGCCTAACTCATCACACTGAGAACAACACCCTGCCTAACTCATCACACTGAGAACAACACACTGCCTAACTCATCACACTGAGAACAACACACTGCCTAACTCATCACACTGAGAACAACACACTGCCTAACTCATCACACTGAGAACAACACATGGCCTAACTCATCACACTGAGAACAACACACTTCCTAACTCATCACAATGAGAACAAAACACTGCCTAACTCATCACACTGAGAACAACACACTGCCTAACTCATCACACTGCCTAACTCATCACACTGAGAACAACACACTGCCTAACTCATCACACTGAGAACAACACACTGCCTAACTCATCACACTGAGAACAACACACTGCCTAACTCATCACACTGAGAACAACACAGTGCCTAACTCATCACACTGAGAACAACACACTGCCTAACTCATCACACTGAGAACAACACACTGCCTAACTCACCACACTGAAACAACACATCACACTGAAACAACACACTGCCTAACTCATCACACTGAGAACAACACACTGCCTAACTCATCACACTGAGAACAACACACTGCCTAACTCATCACACTGAGAACAACACACTGCCTAACTCATCACACTGAGAACAACACACTGCCTAACTCATCACACTGAGAACAACACACTGCCTAACTCATCACACTGAGAACAACACACTGCCTAACTCATCACACTGAGAACAACACACTGCCTAACTCATCACACTGAGAACAACACACTGCCTAACTCATCACACTGAGAACAACACACTGCCTAACTCATCACACTGAGAACAACACACTGCCTAACTCATCACACTGAGAACAACACACTGCCTAACTCATCACACTGAGAACAACACACTGCCTAACTCATCACACTGAGAACAACACACTGCCTAACTCATCACACTGAGAACAAAACACTGCCTAACTCATCACACTGAGAACAACACACTGCCTAACTCATCACACTGAGAACAACACACTGCCTAACTCATCACACTGAGAACAACACACTGCCTAACTCATCACACTGAGAACAACACACTGCCTAACTCATCACACTGAGAACAACACACTGCCTAACTCATCACACTGAGAACAACACACTGCCTAACTCATCACACTGAGAACAACACACTGCCTAACTCATCACACTGAGAACAACACACTGCCTAACTCATCACACTGAGAACAACACACTGCCTAACTCATCACACTGAGAACAACACACTGCCTAACTCATCACACACTGAGAACAACACACTGCCTAACTCATCACACTGAGAACAACACACTGCCTAACTCATCACACAACACACTGAGAGACAACACACTGCCTAACTCATCACACTGCCTAACTCATCACACTGAGAACAACACACTGCCTAACTCATCACACTGAGAACAACACACTGCCTAACTCATCACACTGAGAACAACACAGTGCCTAACTCATCACACTGAGAACAACACACTTCCTAACTCATCACACTGAGAACAACTCACTGCCTAACTCATCACACTGAGAACAACACACTGCCTAACTCATCACACGGAGAACAACACACTTCCTAACTCATCACATTGAGAACAATACACTGCCTAACTCATCACACTGAGAACAACACACTGCCTAACTCATCACACTGCCTAACTCATCACACTGAGAACAACACACTGCCTAACTCATCACACTGAGAACAACACACTGCCTAACTCATCACACTGAGAACAACACACTGCCTAACTCATCACACTGAGAACAACACACTGCCTAACTCATCACACTGAGAACAACACACTTCCTAACTCACCACACTGAGAACAACACACTGCCTAACTCATCACACTGCCTAACTCATCACAATGAGAACAACACACTGCCTAACTCATCACACTGAGAACAACACACTGCCTAACTCATCACGCTGAGAACAACACACTGCCTAACTCATCACACTGAGAACAACACCCTGCCTAACTCATCACACTGAGAACAACACACTGCCTAACTCATCATACTGAGAACAACACACTGCCTAACTCATCACACTGAGAACAACACACTGCCTAACTCATCACACTGAGAACAACACATGGCCTAACTCATCACACTGAGAACAACACACTTCCTAACTCATCACAATGAGAACAAAACACTGCCTAACTCATCACACTGAGAACAACACACTGCCTAACTCATCACACTGCCTAACTCATCACACTGAGAACAACACACTGCCTAACTCATCACACTGAGAACAACACACTGCCTAACTCATCACACTGAGAACAACACACTGCCTAACTCATCACACTGAGAACAACACAGTGCTTAACTCATCACACTGAGAACAACACACTGCCTAACTCATCACACTGAGAACAACACACTGCCTAACTCATCACACTGAGAACAACACACTGCCTAACTCATCACACTGAGAACAACACACTTCCTAACTCACCACACTGAGAACAACACACTGCCTAACTCATCACACTGCCTAACTCATCACACTGAGAACAACACACTGCCTAACTCATCACACTGAGAACAACACACTGCCTAACTCATCACACTGAGAACAACACACTGCCTAACTCATCACACTGAGAACAACACAGTGCTTAACTCATCACACTGAGAACAACACACTGCCTAACTCATCACACTGAGAACAACACACTGCCTAACTCATCACACTGAGAACAACACACTGCCTAACTCATCACACTGAGAACAACACACTGCCTAACTCATCACACTGAGAACAACACACTGCCTAACTCATCACACTGAGAACAACACACTGCCTAACTCATCACACTGAGAACAACACACTGCCTAACTCATCACACTGAGAACAACACATGGCCTAACTCATCACACTGAGAACAACACACTGCCTAACTTATCACACGGAGAACAACACACTGCCTAACTCATCACAGTGCCTAACTCATCACACTGAGAACAACTCACTTCCTAACTCATCACACTGAGAACAACACACTGCCTAACTAATCACACTGAGAACAACACACTAACTCATCACACTGAGAACACACTTCCTAACTCATCACACGGAGAACAACACACTGCCTAACTCATCACAGTGCCTAACTCATCACACTGAGAACAACACACTGCCTAACTAATCACACTGAGAACAACACACTAACTCATCACACTGAGAACACACTTCCTAACTCATCACACTGAGAACAATACACTGCCTAACTCATCACACTGAGAACAACACACTGCCTAACTCATCACACTGAGAACAACACACTGCCTAACTCATCACACTGCCGAACTCATCACACTGAGAACAACACACTGCTTAACTCATCACACTGAGAACAACACACTGCCTAACTCAGCACACTGACTACTTCATGTCTAAGACAGTTATTCTATTTCTGTTATAACTTTGCCACATCTGTCTAGATTCTTTCTCTAGCCAGGTGATATGTCGTTTTTAAGCCTCTTTATTCTCTCCCTTAAGCCTTAAAATCTATATTGCTATAGCCCTCCCCACCACTTGCAGTTTTTCAGTAATAACTAAGCTAGATTCCTTCTCTAGTCAAGGTAATATGCAAATATGCATATTGTTCCACGGGAACAGAATGATGCAACAACAAAACAAATTTAAACATACAACTATATTCACAATGACTACTTTTAAAAATGTTCACAGAAAATGTTATAAAATAAAAACGTGTTTTACTTGAAAAACGTGTGCAGATGCAAATTTTTGTAATAGAATGCCGGTTTGTTCTGTTGATGCCGGTTTGTTCTGTTGATGCCGGTTTGTTCTGTTGATGCCTTTTATTCTGTTACCATACTCTACATCTGCATTGTTTTTCAAATAAATGTTGTTGTTTTGTTTGTTTTTTTTTTTGTAAAATGTTCTGTAGAAATAGTTCAAAGTAGTCCTTTTGTTTGGCATATCTGGTGTCTCGGCATCATTGTAACGGATTTCCTCCCCTTCGTCTGAGGAAGAGTAAGGATCGGACCAAAGCGCAGCGTGGTAAGTGTTCATGATGATTTTAATTAAAGAAAGCACTGAACACTGAATCAAAACAATAAACGATGACGTGAATTTACAAAACCGAAACAGTACCGTGTGGCCCAAACACACACACGGAAACAAACACCCACAAACCAACAGTGAAACCCAGGCTACCTAAGTATGATTCTCAATCAGAGACAACTAACGACACCTGCCTCTGATTGAGAACCATACTAGGCTGAACACAAAAAGCAACATAGAAAAACAAAAACAGACTGCCCACCCCAACTCACGCCCTGACCATACTAGAACAAAGAATAAAATAACAGAACGTGACAATCATCCTGTTTAGAGGTCGACCGATTAATCGGAATGGCCGATTAATTAGGGCCGATTTCAAGTTTTCATAACAAATCGGAAATCGGTATTTTTGGACACCGATCTGCCGATAAAAAATAAAAAATGTTTACCTTTATTTAACCAGGCAAGTCAGTTAAGAACACATTCTTATTTTCAATGACGGCCTAGGAACAGTGGGTTAAATGCCTTGTTCAGGGGCAGAACGACAGATTTTCACGTTGTCAGCTCGGGGGATCCAATCTTGCAACCTTACAGTTAACTAGTCCAATGCAATAACGACCTGCCTCTCTCTCGTTGCACTCCACAAGGAGACTGCCTGTTACGCAAATGCAGTAAGCCAAAGTAAGTTGCAAGCTAGCATTAAACTTATCTTATAAAAAACAATCAATCATAATCACTAGTTAACTACACATGGTTGATGATATTACTAGATATTATCTAGCGTGTCCTGCGTTGCATATAATCTGAGCATACAAGCATACAAGTATCTAAGTATCTGACTGAGCGGTGGTAGGCAGAAGCAGGCGCGTAAACATTCATTCAAACAGCACTTTTGTGCGTTTTGCCAGCAGCTCTTCGTTGTGCGTCAAGCATTGCGCTGTTTATGACTTCATGCCTATCAACTCCCGAGATGAGGCTGGTTGTCACGGCCGTCCTCCTCTTCATCTGAAGAGGAGAGGCGAGAAGGATCGGAGGACCAAAATGCAGCGTGATATGTGTTCATGTTGAATGTTTAATTAAAGAAAAAACTGAACACTGAAACACTATACAAAAACAGTAAACAAAATAACAACCGTGACGCTAATGCGAGCTGCGCTGAAACAAGCCATCAACATAGACAATCACCCACAAACAAACAGTGCAACCCAGGCTACCTAAGTATGATTCTCAATCAGAGACAACTAATGACACCTGCCTCTGATTGAGAACCATACTAGGCCGAAACATAGAAATACCCAAATCATAGAAAAACAAACATAGACTGCCCACCCAACTCACGCCCTGACCATACTAAATAAATACAAAACAAAGGAAATAAAGGTCAGAACGTGCCACTGGTGTAATCGAAGTAAAATGGCTAGCTAGTTAGCGCGCGCTAATAGCGTTTCAAACATCACTCACTCTGAGCCTTGGGGTGGTTGTTTCCCTTGCTCTGCATGGGTAACGTTGCTTCGATGGTGGCTGTTGTTGTTGTGTTGCTGGTTCGAGCCCAGGGAGGAGTGAGAGGGACGGAAGCTATACTGTTACACTGGCAATACTAAAGTGCCTATAAGAACATCCAATAGTCAAATGTTAATGAAATACAAATGGTATAGAGGGAAATAGTCCTATAATTGCTATAATAACTACAACCTAAAACTTCTTACCTGGGAATATTGAAGACTCATGTTAAAAGGAACCACCAGCTTTCATATGTTCTCATGTTCTGAGCAAGGAACTGAAATGTTAGCTTTCTTACATAGCACATATTGCACTTTTACTTTCTTCTCCAACACTTTGTTTTTGCATTATTTAAACCAAATTGAACATGTTTCATTATTTACTTGAGGCAAAATTGATTTTATTGATGTATTATATTAAGTTAAAATAAGTGTTCATTCAGTATTGTTGTAATTGTCATTATTACAAATACATTTGTTTTTAAATCGGCCGATTAATCGGTAGTGGCCTTTTTGGTCCTCCAATAATCGGTATCGGTATCGGCGTTGAAAAATCATTATCGGTCGACCTCTAATCCTGTTACCATGGAATTACCCTTATGTTGCTGTCTCTTTAAACAAGTCTTGAAACCCACATTCGATATTCTGCTAGCTAGGCCCACTACACAAAGATCTGATCATTTTTTTTCAATATACTATAAAATAGTTTGAGCTTTGCCAGAACATCAGGCGGGGAGGGGGGGGGGCCTTCTCGCCTCCAACATGTTATTAAAAACGGATGATCTATCTAAGATCTCCCTTACTAATCTGGAGAGACAAGCAGATACATTCTCCTTTCATTCTCACTGGGAAAGTTTGGTTGATTAGTTGCATCATATCCACTGCAGTTCCAGGCAGCATTACATAATATTCCTGAAGGACCTCTTCTGTTCTGAATCCTTATCCTCAGACGACCCTGAAACACCTCTTCTGTTCTGAATCCTTATCCTCAGACTACCCATAGAGTGTAACAGAGAGCAGGCAGATATCCCCGAACTGACAAGGTAAAAATCTGTCGTTCTGCCCCTGAACAAGGCAGTTAACCCATTGTTCCTAGGCCGTCATTGTAAATAAAAATGTGTAATTAACTGACTTGCTTAGTTAAATAAAGGTTACAAAATATATATTACAGGGGGAAAGATACCATCATGATATCTAATATTTACTATCTGTAGGATATATCACGGTGGGAAAGATACCATCATAATATCCCAGCTGCCACAGAACCCCCAACCCAGCCGCCACAGAACCCCCAACCCAGCCGCCACAGAACCCCCAACCCAGCTGCCACAGAACCCCCAACCCCGCCACCACAGAACCCCCAACCCAGCTGCCACAGAACCCCCAACCCAGCTGCCACAGAACCCCCAATCCCGCCACCACAGAACCCCAAACCCAGCTGCCACAGAACCCCCAACCCAGCTGCCACAGAACCCCAACCCAGCTGCCACAGAACCCCCAACCCAGCTGCCACAGAACCCCCAACCCCGCTGCCACAGAACCCCAACCCAGTGGCCACAGAACCCCCAACCCAGCTGCCACAGAACCCCCAACCCAGCTGCCACAAAACCAGCTGCCACAGAACCCCCAACCCAGCTGCCACAGAACCAGCTGCCAGTAGAACCCCAACCCGCCAGCACAGAACCCCCAACCCCGCCACCACAGAACCCCCAACCCAGCTGCCACAGAACCCCAACCCCGCCGCCACAGAACCCCCAACCCAGCTGCCACAGAACCAGCTGCCAGAGAACCCCCAACCCAGCTGCCACAGAACCAGCTGCCACAGAACCCCAACCCCGCCGCCACAGAACCCCCAACCCAGCTGCCACAGAACCCCCAACCCAGCTGCCACAGAACCCCCAACCCAAATAGCTGCCACAGAACCCCCAACACCGCTGCCACAGAACCCCCCAACCCCGCTGCCACAGAACCCCCCCCCCAGTGGCCACAGAACCCCCCAGCTGCCACCCCCCCAACCCAGCTGTTCTGAACCCCCAACCCAGCTGCCCACAGAGGCAGAACCCCCAACCCAGCTGCCACCACAGAACCCAACCCAGCTGCCACAGAACCCCAACCCCGCTTAGCCACAGAACCCCCAACCCAGCTGCCAGGGGAACCAGCTGCCATCAATATTTAACCCAGCTGCCACAGAACCAGCTGCCACAGAACCCCCAACCCCCAGCTGCCACAGAACCCCCAACCCAGCTGCACAGAACCCCCAACCAAGCTGCCACAGAACCCCCAACCCAGCTGCCAAGAACCCCAAACCCAGCTGCCACAGCCAGCTGCCACAGAACCCCAACCCAGCGGCCACAGAACCCCAACCCCAGAACCCCAACCCAGCTGCCACAGAACCCCCAACCCGCCACCACAGAACCCCAACCCAGCTGCCACAGAACCCCCAACCCAGCTGCCACAGAACCCCAACCCAGCTGTCAGAACCCCAACCCAGCTGCCACAGAACCCCCAACCCAGCTGCCACAGAACCCCCAACCCATCTGCCACAGAACCCCCAACCCAGCTGGCCACAGAACCCCAACCCCAACCCAGCTGCCACAGAACCCCCAACCCAGCTGCCACAAACCAGCTGCCACAGAACCCCCAACCCAGCTGCCACAGAACCAGCTGCCACAGAACCCCCAACCCCGCCAGCACAGAACCCCAACCCCGCCACCACAGAACCCCAACCCAGCTGCCACAGAACCCCAACCCCGCCGCCACAGAACCCCAACCCAGCTGCCACAGAACCAGCTGCCACAGAACCCCAACCCAGCTGCCACAGAACCAGCTGCCACAGAACCCCAACCCCGCCGCCACAGAACCCCCAACCCAGCTGCCACAGAACCCCCAACCCAGCTGCCACAGAACCCCCAACCCAGCTGCCACAGAACCCCCAACACCGCGCCACAGAACCCCCAACCCCGCGCCACAGAACCCCCAACCCAGTGGCCACAGAACCCCAACCCAGCTGCCACAGAACCCCCAACCCAGCTGCCACAGAACCCCCAACCCAGCTGCCACAAAACCAGCTGCCACAGAACCCCCAACCCCGCCACCACAAAACCCCCAACCCCGCCACCACAGAACCCCCAACCCAGCTGCCACAGAACCCCAACCCCGCCGCACAGAACCCCCAACCCAGCTGCCACAGAACCAGCTGCCACAGAACCCCCAACCCAGCTGCCACAGAACCAGCTGCCACAGAACCCCAACCCCGCCGCCACAGAACCCCCAACCCAGCTGCCACAGAACCCCCAACCAAGCTGCCACAGAACCCCCAACCCAGCTGCCACAGAACCCCAAACCCAGCTGCCACAGAACCAGCTGCCACAGAACCCCCAACCCAGCGGCCACAGAACCCCAATCCTACTGCCACAGAACCCCAACCCAGCTGCCACAGAACCCCCAACCCCGCCACCACAGAACCCCCAACCCAGCTGCCACAGAACCCCCAACCCAGCTGCCACAGAACCCCAACCCCACCGCTACAGAACCCCAACCCAGCTGTCACAGAACCCCCAACCCCGCCACCACAGAACCCCCAACCCATCTGCCACAGAACCCCCAACCCAGCTGCCACCACAGAACCCCCCCCCAACCCCGCTGCCACAGAACCCCCAACCCAGCTGCCACCACAGAACCCCCAACCCCGCTGCCACAGAACCCCCAACCCAGCTGCCACCACAGAACCCCCAACCCAGCCGCCATAGAATGCAGCTGACAGGAGACGTCGGGGCGTGTCGCCACGTTTGTAGGAAGTTACCCAGACACATTCTTTTAACCTTTGCAGGCGGAGGGAGGCTGTGTCTCTGTGTCTCATTCCCATGGCTGGCTGTGTAAAAGGGTAAGTGAATTCAATAGGCCTTCATTAAAGCTCCGGTAGTGTCAATAGTTAACTATGCAAATGACCATGTGGTTTTAGAGGAGCTTCCAGCCCTCCCCCATTTCATCACTCCTCACTTCTGCCTGCCGCACAAAAACACACAGACACTGTACGTCTGGAATATCCACCAAATTACATCCCTGTCCATTTTCCTGAAGGGAACCTTCAGAACCATGCTGAGTTTCAGGGGTGTGAGTGTGAGTGTGTGTATGTGGTGTTTGTGTGTGCAGTGTTTCTTCTGGCAAAATTAGAAGAAAAGGTCGCGGGACGAGGACAGGGATGGGGACGGGATGACGGCGATTGAAAAGCTCCGTTCTGGTCCCTTTTTTAAAAGGACATTCTACTCCTAAATGAATGAAAATACGACTAATCTAACACCATCTTAAACATAGTTTCCACCTCCAGAAATGAGCCCAATAACATTTATTGGTAAAACTATTTATTAAAATAATTTGTACATATTGAACCACGCATATAGCCTAGACATTGTCTATATTATCAGGTATGATATTAGCAATAAGCATTATCACCTGTAGCCCAAATGATGCAGAGTAGTCTGAAGCATGGGGTTGTCTATCTTCCTGGGCTAATCATTAGCTAGATTCCAAATCTATATCTTTTCACTAGTTAGCATCCTATTGATGAAATTTACGTCAACCAAAGAAAAACGTACATAAATTCAGTTAATATCATGTAGGTCTCTACCTGTTAGGGTAACGTGGGGTAAACTGCCACCCGGGGTATCACACCCCTAACCTGTACTTCTCACCACTTCATGTCTTAATCCCCCCACACACACACACACACTTTTCCCTGGTTGCCACTTCTCTTGCTCAACTAAAAATGTAATCTGTCATATCACTATTTTTTTTTTTAAGTCACTCCCCCCCAAAATGATTTAGAGGTCAGGGTCACGTTGTACCCCAAGTTACCCAAAATGTACCCATGTTGACATTTAACCCCACTCTCCCTCCCTATGCACTCACAGTGAATTGCGGAGTGGTAACATGCTTTTAACCATGTCGCTACTAAAAACTCTGGGTTTAAAAAATGCAGTTTGGTGCAGTTTGCGCATATTTAGGAGTTGAGAAATAAATAAAGTAGGAATGGAGGACTGGGAACACCTTCTTTTTTTAACAAAAGGTCATTCATACTGCTGTTTTCCCCGCAATTGCAATAATTGTTGTGCATCGACTGCTTGTCCGAATGTTTCCCTCCCTATGGCCACTGGTAACTTGAATGTGCCCCCTTAGAAGGTGTATTTCTCTGGTATAGAACCTAGTGGGACTAGGTTAGGAAATAGATCCAACTATTCTACCGTCTAATTTCTCATTTTCATTTGTATAGAAAAAGTAAATGTGGACTGTTTTAGCATCTTCCAAGTGTGCACCCTGACCCTATTTTTTAATGTTGCGTGTGTGTGTGTGTGTGTGTGCATGTGCATGTGCATGTTTCAGGGGTGGCTCCTTCAGGATAAATGGGGGCCATTGTTGGACCCTGCTCCTCCACAGGCTCCTCTAACCAAAGTCCCTCCGGAAAGGCTCTTGCTGCGCTGCGGCTGAATAACCACCTCGTGGGTTAAAACAAAACTGCATCAAAACAGTCAATTAGGCAAAAATGCATGACAGCTTGATGGGTTCATTGTTTCAATGATGGTAATGACAGGCCCTTTACAACCCCTGCCACACATCAGATGGCTGGTGGCCCCTGACTCAAAGAGCAGAGAGGGAAGCCATCCATTGGCGATTAATAATCACATGGATGCTTTGGGCCCTTCAGATCTAAGGGCCCTTTGAGGACCTTTGTGGCACTTTATGATGCCCACACACACACATACTACACACACACACACACGCACACACACACACAATCCCAGCACCACCATACTCCAAGCTCCCATACCCAGTCCCATCTCAACACCAAATCAACTAACTAGCTAACTAACTAGCTAACTAACTAACTAACTAACCAACCACCACCCTCCTAGTCCCATCTCAACTCAACACCAAATCAACTAACTAACAAACCCCCAACCACCACCACCCTCCTAGTCCCATCTCAACTCAACCCCAAATCAATTAACTAACTAACTAACTAACCCCCAACCACCACCACCCTCCTAGTCCCATCTCAACCCCAAATCAACTAACCAACCCACAACCACCACCACCCTCCTAGTCCCATCTCAACTCAACCCCAAATCAACTAACTAACTAACCCCCGACCACCACCACCCTCCTAGTCCCATCTCAACTCAACCCCAAATCAATTAACTAACTAACTAACTAACCCCCAACCACCACCACCCTCCTAGTCCCATCTCAACTCAACCCCAAATCAATTAACTAACTAACTAACTAACCCCCAACCACCACCACCCTCCTAGTCCCATCTCAACCCCAAATCAACTAACCAACCCACAACCACCACCACCCTCCTAGTCCCATCTCAACTCAACCCCAAATCAACTAACTAACCCACAACCACCACCACCCTCCTAGTCCCATCTCAACCACAAATCAACTAACCAACCCACAACCACCACCACCCTCCTAGTCCCATCTCAACTCAACCCCAAATCAACTAACTAACTAACCCCCAACCACCACCACCCTCCTAGTCCCATCTCAACTCAACCCCAAATCAATTAACTAACTAACTAACCCCCAACCACCACCACCCTCCTAGTCCCATCTCAACCCCAAATCAACTAACTAACCCACAACCACCACCACCCTCCTAGTCCCATCTCAACCCCAAATCAACTAACTAACCCCCAACCACCACCACCCTCCTAGTCCCATCTCAACCCCAAATCAACTAACTAACCCCCAACCACCACCACTCTCCTAGTCCCATCTCAACCCCAAATCAACTAACTAACCCCCAACCACCACCACCCTCCTAGTCCCATCTCAACCCCAAATCAACTAACTAACCCACAACCACCACCACCCTCCTAGTCCCATCTCAACCCCAAATCAACTAACTAACCCCCAACCACCACCACCCTCCTAGTCCCATCTCAACCCCAAATCAACTAACTAACCCCAACCACCACCACTCTCCTAGTCCCATCTCAACCCCAAATCAACTAACTAACTAACCCCCAACCACCACCACCCTCCTAGTCCCATCTCAACCCCAAATCAACTAACTAACCCCCAACCACCACCACTCTCCTAGTCCCATCTCAACCCCAAATCAACTAACTAACTAACCCCCAACCACCACCACCCTCCTAGTCCCACCTCATCCCCAAATCAACTAACTAACTAACCCCCAACCACCACCACCCTCCCAGTCCCATCTCAACCCCAAATCAACTAACTAACCCCAACCACCACCACCCTCCCAGTCCCATCTCAACCCCAAATCAACTAACTAACTAACCCCCAACCACCACCACCCTCCTAGTCCCACCTCATCCCCAAATCAACTAACTAACTAACCCCCAACCACCACCACCCTCCCAGTCCCATCTCAACCCCAAATCAACTAACTAACCCCCAACCACCACCACCCTCCTAGTCCCACCTCAACCCCAAATCAACTAACTAACCCCCAACCACCACCACCCTAGTCCCAGCTCAACCCCAAATAAACTAACTAACTAACTAACTAACTAACTAACTAACCAACCACCACCCTCTAGTCCCATCTCAACTCAACCCCAAATCAACTAACTAACCCCCAACCACCACCACCCTCCTAGTCCCATCTCAACTCAACCCCAAATCAATTAACTAACTAACTAACTAACCCCCAACCACCACCACCCTCCTAGTCCCATCTCAACCCCAAATCAACTAACTAACCCCCAACCACCACCACCCTCCTAGTCCCAACTCAACTCAACCCCAAATCAACTAACCAACCCGCAACCACCACCACTCTCCTAGTCCCATCTCAACCCCAAATCAACTAACTAACCCCAACCACCCTCCTAGTCCCATCTCAACCCCAAAACAACTAACTAACTAACCCCCAACCACCACCACCCTCCTAGTCCCATCTCAACCCCAAATCAACTAACTAACCTCACAACCACCCTCCTAGTCCCATCTCAACCCCAAATCAACTAACTAACCCCCAACCACCACCACTCTCCTAGTCCCATCTCAACCCCAAATCAACATACTAACCCCCAACCACCACCACCCTCCTAGTCCCATCTCAACTCCAAATCAACTAACTAACCCCCAACCACCACCACCCTCCTAGTCCCATCTCAACCCCAAATCAACTAACTAACCCCAACCACCACCACCCTCCTAGTCCCATCTCAACCCCAAATCAACTAACTAACCCCAACCACCACCACCCTCCTAGTCCCATCTCAACCCCAAATCAACTAACTAACCCCCAACCACCACCACCCTAGTCCCAGCTCAACCCCAAATCAAATAACTAACTAACTAACTAACTAACCAACCACCACCCTCCTAGTCCCATCTCAACTCAACCCCAAATCAACTAACTAACTAACCCCCAACCACCACCACCCTCCTAGTCCCATCTCAACTCAACCCCAAATCAACTAACTAACTAACCCCCAACCACCACCACCCTCCTAGTCCCAACTCAACTCAACCCCAAATCAACTAACCAACCATCCAACCACCACCACTCTCCTAGTCCCATCTCAACCCCAAATCAACTAACTAACCCCAACCACCCTCCTAGTCCCATCTCAACCCCAAATAAACTAACTAACTAACCCTCAACCACCACCACCCTCCTAGTCCCATCTCAACCCCAAATCATCTAACTAACCCCCAACCACCACCACCCTCCTAGTCCCATCTCAACCCCAAATCAACTAACTAACCCCAACCACCACCACCCTCCTAGTCCCATCTCAACCCCAAATCAACCCCAACCAACTAACCCCAAATCAACTAACCAACCCCCAACCACCACCACCCTAGTCCCAGCTCAACCCCAAATCAAATAACTAACTAACTAACTAACTAACCAACCACCACCCTCCTAGTCCCATCTCAACTCAACCCCAAATCAACTAACTAACTAACCCCAACCACCACCACCCTCCTAGTCCCATCTCAACTCAACCCCAAATCAACTAACTAACTAACCCCCCAACCACCACCACCCTCCTAGTCCCAACTCAACTCAACCCCAAATCAACTAACCAACCCGCAACCACCACCACTCTCCTAGTCCCATCTCAACCCCAAATCAACTAACTAACCCCAACCACCCTCCTAGTCCCATCTCAACCCCAAATAAACTAACTAACTAACCCTCAACCACCACCACCCTCCTAGTCCCATCTCAACCCCAAATCATCTAACTAACCCCAACCACCACCACCCTCCTAGTCCCATCTCAACCCCAAATCAACTAACCAACCCCCAACCACCACCACTCTCCTAGTCCCATCTCAACCCCAAATCAACTAACTAACCCCAACCACCCCCTAGTCCCATCTCAACCCCAAATCAACTAACTAACTAACCCCAACCACCACCACCCTCCTAGTCCCATCTCAATCCCAAATCAACTAACTAACTAACTAACTAACTAACTAACCCCCAACCCCACCACCCTCCCAGTCCCATCTCAACCCCAAATCAACTAACTAACCCCAACCACCCTCCTAGTCCCATCTCAACCCCAAATGAACTAACTAACCCCAACCACCACCACCCTCCTAGTCCCATCTCAACCCCAAATCAACTAACCAACCCCCAACCACCACCACCCTCCTAGTCCCATCTCAACCCCAAATCAAATAACTAACTAACCAACCACCACCACCACCCTCCCAGTCCCATCTCAACCCCAAATCAACTAACTAACCCAACCACCACCACCCTCCTAGTCCCATCTCAACCCCAAATCAACTAACTAACCCCAACCACCACCACCCTCCTAGTCCCATCTCAACCCCAAATCAACTAACCAACCCCAACCACCACCACCCTCCTTGTCCCATCTCAACCCCAAATCAACTAACTAACCCCCAACCACCACCACCCTACTAGTCCCATCTCAACCCCAAATCAACTAACTAACCCCCAACCACCACCACCCTCCCAGTCCCATCTCAACCCCAAATCAACTAACTAACCCCAACCACCACCACCCTCCTAGTCCCATCTCAACCCCAAATCAACTAACTAACCCCAACCACCACCACCCTAGTCCCAGCTCAACCCCAAATCAACTAATTAACTAACTAACTAACTTCAACCAACCACCCCTCCTAGTCCCATCTCAACTCAACCCCAAATCAACTAACTAACTAACCCCAACCACCACCACCCTCCTAGTCCCATCTCAACTCAACCCCAAATCAACTAACTAACTAACTAACTAACCCCCAACCACCACCACCCTCCCAGTCCCATCTCAACCCCAAATCAACTAACTAACCCCAACCACCCTCCTAGTCCCATCACAACCCCAAATCAACTAACTAACCCCCAACCACCACCACCCTCCTAGTCCCATCTCAACCCCAAATCAACTAACCAACCCCCAACCACCACCACTCTCCTAGTCCCATCTCAACCCCAAATCAACTAACTAACCCCCAACCACCACCACTCTCCTAGTCCCATCTCAACCCCAAATCAACTAACTAACCCCCAACCACCACCACCCTCCCAGTCCCATCTCAACCCCAAATCAACTAACTAACCCCAACCCACCACTCCTAGTCCCATCTCAACCCCAAATCAACTAACTAACCCCCAACCACCACCACCCTCCTAGTCCCATCTCAACCCCAAATCAACTAACTAACCCCAACCACCACCACCCTCCTAGTCCCATCTCAACCCCAAATCAACTAACTAACCCCAACCACCACCACCCTCCTAGTCCCATCTCAACCCCAAATCAACTAACTAACTAACTAACCAACAACCACCACCACCCTCCCAGTCCCATCTCAACCCCAAATCAACTAACTAACCCCCAACCACCACCACCCTCCTAGTCCCATCTCAACCCCAAATCAACTAACTAACCCCAACCACCCTCCTAGTCCCATCTCAACCCCAAATAAACCTAACTAACCCTCAACCACCACCACCCTCCTAGTCCCATCTCAACCCCAAATCAACTAACTAACCCCCAACCACCACCACCCTCCTAGTCCCATCTCAACCCCAAATCAACTAACCAACCCCCAACCACCACCACTCTCCTAGTCCCATCTCAACCCCAAATCAACTAACTAACCCCCAACCACCACCACTCTCCTAGTCCCATTTCAACCCCAAATCAACTAACTAACTAACCCCAACCACCACCACCCTCCTAGTCCCATCTCAATCCCAAATCAACTAACTAACTAAAACTAACTAACTAACTAACCCCCAACCCCCACCACCCTCCCAGTCCCATCTCAATCCCAAATCAACTAACTAACCCCAACCACCCTCCTAGTCCCATCTCAACCCCAAATGAACTAACTAACCCCAACCACCACCACCCTCCTAGTCCCATCTCAACCCCAAATCAACTAACCAACCCCCCAACCACCACCACTCTCCTAGTCCCATCTCAACCCCAAATCAACTAACTAACCCCCAACCACCACCACTCTCCTAGTCCCATCTCAACCCCAAATCAACTAACTAACTAACCCCCAACCACCACCACCCTCCTAGTCCCATCTCAATCCCAAATCAACTAACTAACTAACTAACTAACTAACCAACCCCCACCACCCTCCCAGTCCCATCTCAACCCCAAATCAACTAACTAACCCCAACCACCCTCCTAGTCCCATCTCAACCCCAAATGAACTAACTAACCCCCAACCACCACCACCCTCCTAGTCCCATCTCAACCCCAAATCAACTAACTAACCCCAACCACCACCACCCTCCTAGTCCCATCTCAACCCCAAATCAACTAACTAACCCCCAACCACCACCACCCTCCTAGTCCCATCTCAACCCCAAATCAACTAACCAACCCCCAACCACCACCACCCTCCTTGTCCCATCTCAACCCCAAATCAACTAACTAACCCCCAACCACCACCACCCTACTAGTCCCATCTCAACCCCAAATCAACTAACTAACCCCCAACCACCACCACCCTCCAGTCCCATCTCAACCCCAAATCAACTAACTAACCCCAACCACCACCACCCTCCTAGTCCCATCTCAACCCCAAATCAACTAACTAACCCCCAACCACCACCACCTAGTCCCAGCTCAACCCCAAATCAACTAATTAACTAACTAACTAACTAACCAACCACCACCCTCCTAGTCCCATCTCAACTCAACCCCAAATCAACTAACTAACTAACCCCCAACCACCACCACCCTCCTAGTCCCATCTCAACTCAACCCCAAATCAACTAACTAACTAACTAACTAACCCCCAACCACCACCACCCTCCCAGTCCCATCTCAACCCCAAATCAACTAACTAACCCCAACCACCCTCCTAGTCCCATCACAACCCCAAATCAACTAACTAACCCCAACCACCACCACCCTCCTAGTCCCATCTCAACCCCAAATCAACTAACCAACCCCAACCACCACCACTCTCCTAGTCCCATCTCAACCCCAAATCAACTAACTAACCCCCAACCACCACCACTCTCCTAGTCCCATCTCAACCCCAAATCAACTAACTAACTAACCCCAACCATTCCACCACCCTCCCAGTCCCATCTCAACCCCAAATCAACTAACTAACCCCAACCACCCTCCTAGTCCCATCTCAACCCCAAATCAACTAACTAACCCCAACCACCACCACCCTCCTAGTCCCATCTCAACCCCAAATCAACTAACTAACCCCCAACCACCACCACCCTCCTTGTCCCATCTCAACCCCAAATCAACTAACTAACCCCCAACCACCACCACCCTACTAGTCCCATCTCAACCCCAAATCAACTAACTAACCCCCAACCACCACCACCCTCCCAGTCCCATCTCAACCCCAAATCAACTAACTAACCCCAACCACCACCACCCTCCTAGTCCCATCTCAACCCCAAATCAACTAACTAACCCCCAACCACCACCACCCTAGTCCCAGCTCAACCCCAAATCAACTAATTAACTAACTAACTAACTAACCAACCACCACCCTCCTAGTCCCATCTCAACTCAACCCCAAATCAACTAACTAACTAACCCCCAACCACCACCACCCTCCTAGTCCCATCTCAACTCAACCCCAAATCAACTAACTAACTAACTAACTAACCCCCAACCACCACCACCCTCCCAGTCCCATCTCAACCCCAAATCAACTAACTAACCCCAACCACCCTCCTAGTCCCATCACAACCCCAAATCAACTAACTAACCCCGAACCACCACCACCCTCCTAGTCCCATCTCAACCCCAAATCAACTAACCAACCCCCAACCACCACCACTCTCCTAGTCCCATCTCAACCCCAAATCAACTAACTAACCCCCAACCACCACCACTCTCCTAGTCCCATCTCAACCCCAAATCAACTAACTAACTAACCCCCAACCACCACCACCCTCCCAGTCCCATCTCAACCCCAAATCAACTAACTAACCCCAACCACCCTCCTAGTCCCATCTCAACCCCAAATCAACTAACTAACCCCCAACCACCACCACCCTCCTAGTCCCATCTCAACCCCAAATCAACTAACTAACCCCCAACCACCACCACCCTCCTAGTCCCATCTCAACCCCAAATCAACTAACTAACCCCGAACCACCACCACCCTCCTAGTCCCATCTCAACCCCAAATCAACTAACTAACTAACTAACCAACCACCACCACCACCCTCCCAGTCCCATCTCAACCCTAAATCAACTAACTAACCCCAACCACCACCACCCTCCTAGTCCCATCTCAACCCCAAATCATCTAACTAACCCCCAACCACCACCACCCTCCTAGTCCCATCTCAACCCCAAATCAACTAACCAACCCCCAACCACCACCACTCTCCTAGTCCCATCTCAACCCCAAATCAACTAACTAACCCCCAACCACCACCACTCTCTAGTCCCATCTCAACCCCAAATCAACTAACTAACTAACCCCAACCACCACCACCCTCCTAGTCCCATCTCAATCCCAAATCAACTAACTAACTAACTAACTAACTAACCCCCAACCCCCACCACCCTCCCAGTCCCATCTCAACCCCAAATCAACTAACTAACCCCAACCACCCTCCTAGTCCCATCTCAACCCCAAATGAACTAACTAACCCCCAACCACCACCACCCTCCTAGTCCCATCTCAACCCCAAATCAACTAACCAACCCCCAACCACCACCACCCTCCTAGTCCCATCTCAACCCCAAATCAACTAACTAACTAACCAACCACCACCACCACCCTCCTAGTCCCATCTCAACCCCAAATGAACTAACTAACCCCAACCACCACCACCCTCCTAGTCCCATCTCAACCCCAAATCAACTAACTAACCCCCAACCACCACCACCCTCCTAGTCCCATCTCAACCCCAAATCAACTAACCAACCCCCAACCACCACCACCCTCCTTGTCCCATCTCAACCCCAAATCAACTAACTAACCCCCAACCACCACCACCCTACTAGTCCCATCTCAACCCCAAATCAACTAACTAACCCCCAACCACCACCACCCTCCCAGTCCCATCTCAACCCCAAATCAACTAACTAACCCCAACCACCACCACCCTCCTAGTCCCATCTCAACCCCAAATCAACTAACTAACCCCCAACCACCACCACCCTAGTCCCAGCTCAACCCCAAATCAACTAATTAACTAACTAACTAACTAACTAACCAACCACCACCCTCCTAGTCCCATCTCAACTCAACCCCAAATCAACTAACTAACTAACCCCCAACCACCACCACCCTCCTAGTCCCATCTCAACTCAACCCCAAATCAACTAACTAACTAACCCCCAACCACCACCACCCTCCCAGTCCCATCTCAACCCCAAATCAACTAACTAACCCCAACCACCCTCCTAGTCCCATCACAACCCCAAATCAACTAACTAACCCCGAACCACCACCATCCTCCTAGTCCCATCTCAACCCCAAATCAACTAACCAACCCCCAACCACCACCACTCTCCTAGTCCCATCTCAACCCCAAATCAACTAACTAACCCCCAACCACCACCACTCTCCTAGTCCCATCTCAACCCCAAATCAACTAACTAACTAACCCCCAACCACCACCACCCTCCCAGTCCCATCTCAACCCCAAATCAACTAACTAACCCCAACCACCACCACCCTCCTAGTCCCATCTCAACCCCAAATCAACTAACTAACCCCCAACCACCACCACCCTCCTAGTCCCATCTCAACCCCAAATCAACTAACTAACCCCCAACCACCACCACCCTAGTCCCAGCTCAACCCCAAATCAACTAACTAACTAACTAACTAACTAACTAACTAACCAACCACCACCCTCCTAGTCCCATCTCAACTCAACCCCAAATCAACTAACTAACTAACCCCCAACCACCCTCCTAGTCCCATCTCAACTCAACCCCAAATCAACTAACTAACTAACCCCCAACCACCACCACCCTCCTAGTCCCATCTCAACTCAACCCCAAATCAATTAACTAACTAACTAACTAACTAACCCCCAACCACCACCACCCTCCTAGTCCCATCTCAACCCCAAATCAACTAACTAACCCCCAACCACCACCACCCTCCTAGTCCCATCTCAACCCCAAATCAACTAACCAACCCCCAACCACCACCACCCTCCTAGTCCAATCTCAACTCCAGGTATACTTCCGGCGCCGACAGAGATGGCCGCCTCGCTTCGCGTTCCTAGGAAACTATGCAGTTTTTTGTTTTTTTACGTGTTATTTCTTACATTAGTACCCCAGGTCATCTTAGGTTTCATTACATACAGTCGAGAAGAACTACTGAATATAAGATCAGCGTCAACTCACCATCAGTACGACCAAGAATCTGTTTTCCGCGACGCGGATCCTGTGTTCTGCCTTACAAACAGGACAACGGAATGGATCGCATGCAGCGACCCAAGAAAACGACTCCGAAAAAGAGGGAAACGTAGCGGTCTTCTGGTCAGACTCCGGACAAGGGCACATCGCGCACCACTCCCCAGCATTCTTCTTGCCAATGTCCAGTCTCTTGACAACAATTTTGATGAAATCCGAGCATGGATAGCATTCCAGAGGGACATCAGAGACTGCAACGTTCTCTGCTTCACGGAAACATGGCTTACTGGGAAGACGCTATCCGATGCGGTGCAGCCAACAGGTTTCTCCACGCATCGCGCCGACAGAAACAAACATCTTTCTGGTAAGAAGAGTGGCGGGGGCGTATGCCTCATGACTAACGAGACATGGTGTGATGAAGGAAACATACAGGAACTCAAATCCTTCTGTTCACCTGATTTAGAATTCCTCACAATCAAATGTAGACCGCATTATCTTCCAAGAGAATTCTCTTCGATTATAATCACAGCCGTATATATCCCCCCACAAGCAGACACATCGATGGCTCTGAACGAACTTTATTTAACTCTTTGCAAACTGGAAACCATTTATCCGGAGGCTGCATTCATTGTAGCTGGGGATTTTAACAAAGCTAATCTGAAAACAAGACTCCCTAAATTTTATCAGCATATCGATTGTGCAACCAGGGGTGGTAAAACCTTGGCTCATTGTTACTCTAACTTCCGCGACGCATATAAGGCCCTGCCCCACCCCCCTTTCGGAAAAGCTGACCACGACTCCATTTTGTTGATCCCTGCCTACAGGCAGAAACTTAAACAAGAGGCTCCCACGCTGAGGTCTGTCCAACGCTGGTAGGACCAAGTTGACTCCACACTCCAAGACTGCTTCCATCACGTGGACTGGGACATGTTTCGTATTGCGTCAGATAAAAATATTGACGAATACGCTGATTCGGTGTGCGAGTTCATTAGAACGTGCGTTGAAGATGTCGTTCCCATAGCAACGATAAAAACATTCCCTAACCAGAAACCGTGGATTGATGGCAGCATTCGCGTGAAACTGAAAGCGCAAACCACTGCTTTTAATCAGGGCAAGGTGTCTGGCAACATGACCGAATACAAACAGTGCAGCTATTCCCTCCGCAAGGCTATTAAACAAGCTAAGCGTCAGTACAGAGACAAAGTAGAATCTCAATTCAACGGCTCAGACACAAGAGGCATGTGGCAGGGTCTACAGTCAATCAAGGACTACAAGAAGAAACCCAGCCCAGTCACGGACCAAGGATGTCTTGCTCCCAGGCAGACTAAATAACTTTTTTGCCCGCTTTGAGGACAATACAGTGCCACTGACACGGCCTGCAACGAAAACATGCGGTCTCTCCTTCACTGCAGCCGAGGTGAGTAAGACATTTAAACGTGTTAACCCTCGCAAGGCTGCAGGCCCAGACGGCATACCCAGCCGCACCCTCAGAGCATGCGCAGACCAGTTGGCCGGTGTGTTTACGGACATATTCAATCAATCCCTATACCAGTCTGCTGTTCCCACATGCTTCAAGAGGGCCACCATTGTTCCTGTTCCCAAGAAAGCTAAGGTAACTGAGCTAAACGACTACCGCCCCGTAGCACTCACTTCCGTCATCATGAAGTGCTTTGAGAGACTAGTCAAGGACCATATCACCTCCACCCTACCTGACACCCTAGACCCACTCCAATTTGCTTACCGCCCAAATAGGTCCACAGACGATGCAATCTCAACCACACTGCACACTGCCCTAACCCACCTGGACAAGAGGAATACCTATGTGAGAATGCTGTTCATCGACTACAGCTCGGCATTCAACACCATAGTACCCTCCAAGCTCGTCATCAAGCTCGAGACCCTGGGTCTCGACCCCGCCCTGTGCAACTGGGTACTGGACTTCCTGACGGGCCGCCCCCAGGTGGTGAGGGTAGGCACCAACATCTCCTCCCGGCTGATCCTCAACACGGGGGGCCCCACAAGGGTGCGTTCTGAGCCCTCTCCTGTACTCCCTGTTCACCCACGACTGCGTGGCCACGCACGCCTCCAACTCAATCATCAAGTTTGCGGACGACACAACAGTGGTAGGCTTGATTACCAACAACGACGAGACGGCCTACAGGGAGGAGGTGAGGGCCCTCGGAGTGTGGTGTCAGGAAAATAACCTCACACTCAACGTCAACAAAACTAAGGAGATGATTGTGGACTTCAGGAAACAGCAGAGGGAACACCCCCCTATCCACATCGATGGAACAGTAGTGGAGAGGGTAGCAAGTTTTAAGTTCCTCGGCATACACATCACAGACAAACTGAATTGGTCCACTCACACTGACAGCGTCGTGAAGAAGGCGCAGCAGCGCCTTTTCAACCTCAGGAGGCTGAAGAAATTCGGCTTGTCACCAAAAGCACTCACAAACTTCTACAGATGCACAATCGAAAGCATCCTGGCGGGCTGTATCACCGCCTGGTACGGCAACTGCTCCGCCCTCAACCGTAAGGCTCTCCAGAGGGTAGTGAGGTCTGCACAACGCATCACCGGGGCAAACTACCTGCCCTCCAGGACACCTACACCACCCGATGTTACAGGAAGGCCATAAAGATCATCAAGGACATCAACCACCGAACCACAGCCTGTTCACCCCGCTATCATCCAGAAGGCGAGGTCAGTACAGGTGCATCAAAGCTGGGACCGAGAGACTGAAAAACAGCTTCTATCTCAAGGCCATCAGACTGTTAAACAGCCACCACTAACATTGAGCGGCTGCTGCCAACACACTGTCATTGACACTGACCCAACTCCAGCCACTTTAATAATGGGAATTGATGGGAAATGTTGTAAATATATCACTAGCCACTTTAAACAATGCTACCTTATATAATGTTACTTACCCTACATTATTCATCTCATATGCATACGTATATACTGTACTCTACATCATCGACTGCATCCTTATGTAATACATGTATCACTAGCCACTTTAACTATGCCACTTTGTTTACTTTGTCTACATACTCATCTCATATGTATATACTGTACTCGATACCATCTACTGTATGCTGCTCTGTACCATCACTCATTCATATATCCTTATGTACATATTCTTTATCCCCTTACACTGTGTATAAGACAGTAGTTTTAGAATTGTTAGTTAGATTACTTGTTGGTTATCACTGCATTGTCAGAACTAGAAGCACAAGCATTTCGCTACACTCGCATTAATCTGTTAGTCCTATAGGGGCAGTATTTCATTTTTGGATAAAAACACGTGCCCGTTTTAAGCACAATATTTTGTCACGAAAAGATGTTCGAATATGCTTGGAATTGATAGCTTTGGAAAGAAGACAGTCTTACGTTTCCAGAAATGCAAAGATTTTCACTGTGAGTCCCTTAGAACAAATGTTTCGGGCAAAACCAAGATGTATGACCGACCAGGAAATGCACAGGATTTCTGAGGCTACGTTTTCCATGATCGCCTTATATGGCTGTGAATGCGACAGGAATCAACGGACTCTTTCTCTTGTTTCCCCAAGGTCTCTGCAGCATTGTGACATATTTGTAGGCATATCATTGGAAGATTGACCATAAGAGACTACATTTACCAGGTGTCCCGCTAGGTGGCTGCGTGTCAATTGGTGCGCAAAAGTCAGGTCCCGGTATTTTTCCATTCAAATCTCAGAACAAACCAGGCTACAAGGACGGTGCTTTCAACGGAGAGAAATATGACAAACCACCTTCAGGATTGATTCAAACAACGTTTTCCATGTTTCAGTCAATATTATGGAGTTAATTCGGAAAAAAGTTCGACATGTAGGTGACTGAATTTTCGGTTAGTTTCGGTAGCCATATGCATAGTAACAAAAGGGAATGTGTCCTACAGGGATGTGTCCTACACAAGAATCTTTCAGGAAAAACTGGACATCTGCTATGTAACTGAGAGTCTCCTCATTGAAACATCTGAAGTTCTTCAAAGGTAAATTATTTTAGTTGATTCCTTGGCTGGTTTTTGTGAATATGTTGCGTGCTAAATGCTAATGCTAACGCTAAGCTAGCTATCACCACTCTTACACAAATTAGTGATTTTCTCTGGTTCTAAAGCATATTTTGAAAATCTGAGACGACAGGATTGTTAAGAAAAGGATAAGCTTGAGAACAGGCATATTTATTTCGTTTCATTTGCGATTTTTAAAAATCGCAAATGATGCATTATGCTAATGAGCTTGAGGCTGTAGTAACGATACCGCATGCGGGATGGGGCGGACTAAGAGGTTAACATCTGCTAACCATGTGTATGTGACAAATAAAATTTGATTTGATTTGATTAACTAACCCCCAACCACCACCACCCTCCTAGTCCCAACTCAACTCAACCCCAAATCAACTAACCAACCCCCAACCACCACCACTCTCCTAGTCCCATCTCAACCCCAAATCAACTAACTAACCCCCAACCACCACCACCCTCCTAGTCCCATCTCAACCCTAAATCAACTAACTAACCCCCAACCACCACCACCCTCCTAGTCCCATCTCAACTCAACCCCAAATCAACTAACTAACCCCCAACCACCACCACCCTCCTAGTCCCATCTCAACCCCAAATCAACTAACTAACCCCAAAAACCACCACCCTCCTAGTCCCATCTCAACCCCAAATCAACTAACTAACCCCAACCACCACCACCCTCCTAGTCCCATCTCAACCCCAAATCAACTAACTAACTAACCCCCAACCACCACCACCCTCCTAGTCCCATCTCAAACCCAAATCAACTAACTAACCCCCAACCACCACCCTCCTAGTCCCATCTCAACCCCAAATCAACTAACTAACCCCCAACCACCACCACCCTCCTAGTCCCATCTCAACACCAAATCAACTAACTAACCCCGAACCACCACCACCCTCCTAGTCCCATCTCAACCCCAAATCAACTAACTAACTAACCAACCACCACCACCACCCTCCTAGTCCCATCGCAACCCCAAATCAACTAACTAACCCCACAACCACCACCACCCTCCTAGTCCCATCTCAACCCCAAATCAACTAACTAACCCCCAACCACCACCACCCTCCTAGTTCCATCTCAACCCCAAATCAACTAACTAACCCCCAACCACCACCAACCTCCTAGTCCCATCTCAACCCCAAATCAACTAACTAACCCCCAACCACCACCACCCTCCTAGTCCCATCTCAACCCCAAATCAACTAACTAACCCCCAACCACCACCACTCTCTAGTCCCATCTCAACCCCAAATCAACATACTAACCCCCAACCACCACCACCCTCCTAGTCCCATCTCAACTCCAAATCAACTAACTAACCCCCAACCACCACCACCCTCCTAGTCCCATCTCAACTCAACCCCAAATCAATTAACTAACTAACTAACTAACTAACCCCCAACCACCACCACCCTCCTAGTCCCATCTCAACCCCAAATCAACTAACTAACCCCCAACCACCACCACCCTCCTAGTCCCATCTCAACCCCAAATCAACTAACCAACCCCCAACCACCACCACCCTCCTAGTCCAATCTCAACTCCAGGTATACTTCCGGCGCCGACAGAGATGGCCGCCTCGCCGCGTTCCTAGGAAACTATGCAGTTTTTGTTTTTTACGTGTTATTTCTTACATTAGTACCCCAGGTCATCTTAGGTTTCATTACATACAGTCGAGAAGAACTACTGAATATAAGATCAGCGTCAACTCACCATCAGTACGACCAAGAATATGTTTTCTGCGACGCGGATCCTGTGTTCTGCCTTACAAACAGGACAACGGAATGGATCGCATGCAGCGACCCAAGAAAACGACTCCGAAAAAGGAAGCGTAGCGGTCTTCTGGTCAGACTCCGGACAAGGGCACATCGCGCACCACTCCCCAGCATTCTTCTTGCCAATGTCCAGTCTCTTGACAACAATTTTGATGAAATCCGAGCATGGATAGCATTCCAGAGGGACATCAGAGACTGCAACGTTCTCTGCTTCACGGAAACATGGCTTACTGGGAAGACGCTATCCGATGCGGTGCAGCCAACAGGTTTCTCCACGCATCGCGCCGACAGAAACAAACATCTTTCTGGTAAGAAGAGTGGCGGGGGCGTATGCCTCATGACTAACGAGACATGGTGTGATGAAGGAAACATACAGGAACTCAAATCCTTCTGTTCACCTGATTTAGAATTCCTCACAATCAAATGTAGACCGCATTATCTTCCAAGAGAATTCTCTTCGATTATAATCACAGCCGTATATATCCCCCCACAAGCAGACACATCGATGGCTCTGAACGAACTTTATTTAACTCTTTGCAAACTGGAAACCATTTATCCGGAGGCTGCATTCATTGTAGCTGGGGATTTTAACAAAGCTAATCTGAAAACAAGACTCCCTAAATTTTATCAGCATATCGATTGTGCAACCAGGGGTGGTAAAACCTTGGCTCATTGTTACTCTAACTTCCGCGACGCATATAAGGCCCTGCCCCACCCCCCTTTCGGAAAAGCTGACCACGACTCCATTTTGTTGATCCCTGCCTACAGGCAGAAACTTAAACAAGAGGCTCCCACGCTGAGGTCTGTCCAACGCTGGTCAGACCAAGTTGACTCCACACTCCAAGACTGCTTCCATCACGTGGACTGGGACATGTTTCGTATTGCGTCAGATAAAAATATTGACGAATACGCTGATTCGGTGTGCTAGTTCATTAGAACGTGCGTTGAAGATGTCGTTCCCATAGCAACGATAAAAACATTCCCTAACCAGAAACCGTGGATTGATGGCAGCATTCGCGTGAAACTGAAAGCGCAAACCACTGCTTTTAATCAGGGCAAGGTGTCTGGCAACATGACCGAATACAAACAGTGCAGCTATTCCCTCCGCAAGGCTATTAAACAAGCTAAGCGTCAGTACAGAGACAAAGTAGAATCTCAATTCAACGGCTCAGACACAAGAGGCATGTGGCAGGGTCTACAGTCAATCAAGGACTACAAGAAGAAACCCAGCCCAGTCACGGACCAAGGATGTCTTGCTCCCAGGCAGACTAAATAACTTTTTTGCCCGCTTTGAGGACAATACAGTGCCACTGACACGGCCTGCAACGAAAACATGCGGTCTCTCCTTCACTGCAGCCGAGGTGAGTAAGACATTTAAACGTGTTAACCCTCGCAAGGCTGCAGGCCCAGACGGCATACCCAGCCGCACCCTCAGAGCATGCGCAGACCAGTTGGCCGGTGTGTTTACGGACATATTCAATCAATCCCTATACCAGTCTGCTGTTCCCACATGCTTCAAGAGGGCCACCATTGTTCCTGTTCCCAAGAAAGCTAAGGTAACTGAGCTAAACGACTACCGCCCCGTAGCACTCACTTCCGTCATCATGAAGTGCTTTGAGAGACTAGTCAAGGACCATATCACCTCCACCCTACCTGACACCCTAGACCCACTCCAATTTGCTTACCGCCCAAATAGGTCCACAGACGATGCAATCTCAACCACACTGCACACTGCCTAACCCACCTGGACAAGAGGAATACCTATGTGAGAATGCTGTTCATCGACTACAGCTCGGCATTCAACACCATAGTACCCTCCAAGCTCGTCATCAAGCTCGAGACCCTGGGTCTCGACCCCGCCCTGTGCAACTGGGTACTGGACTTCCTGACGGGCCGCCCCCAGGTGGTGAGGGTAGGCACCAACATCTCCTCCCGGCTGATCCTCAACACGGGGCCCCACAAAGGGTGCGTTCTGAGCCCTCTCCTGTACTCCTGTTCACCCACGACTGCGTGGCCACGCACGCCTCCAACTCAATCATCAAGTTTGCGGACGACACAACAGTGGTAGGCTTGATTACCAACAACGACGAGACGGCCTACAGGGAGGAGGTGAGGGCCCTCGGAGTGTGGTGTCAGGAAAATAACCTCACACTCAACGTCAACAAAACTAAGGAGATGATTGTGGACTTCAGGAAACAGCAGAGGGAACACCCCCTATCACATCGATGGAACAGTAGTGGAGAGGGTAGCAAGTTTAAGTTCCTCGGCATACACATCACAGACAAACTGAATTGGTCCACTCACACTGACAGCGTCGTGAAGAAGCGCAGCAGCGCCTTTTCAACCTCAGGAGGCTGAAGAAATTCGGCTTGTCACCAAAAGCACTCACAAACTTCTACAGATGCACAATCGAGAGCATCCTGGCGGGCTGTATCACCGCCTGGTACGGCAACTGCTCCGCCCTCAACCGTAAGGCTCTCCAGAGGGTAGTGAGGTCTGCACAACGCATCACCGGGGGCAAACTACCTGCCCTCCAGGACACCTACACCACCCGATGTTACAGGAAGGCCATAAAGATCATCAAGGACATCAACCACCCGAACCACAGCCTGTTCACCCCGCTATCATCCAGAAGGCGAGGTCAGTACAGGTGCATCAAAGCTGGGACCGAGAGACTGAAAAACAGCTTCTATCTCAAGGCCATCAGACTGTTAAACAGCCACCACTAACATTGAGCGGCTGCTGCCAACACACTGTCATTGACACTGACCCAACTCCAGCCACTTTAATAATGGGAATTGATGGGAAATGTTGTAAATATATCACTAGCCACTTTAAACAATGCTACCTTATATAATGTTACTTACCCTACATTATTCATCTCATATGCATACGTATATACTGTACTCTACATCATCGACTGCATCCTTATGTAATACATGTATCACTAGCCACTTTAACTATGCCACTTTGTTTACTTTGTCTACATACTCATCTCATATGTATATACTGTACTCGATACCATCTACTGTATGCTGCTCTGTACCATCACTCATTCATATATCCTTATGTACATATTCTTTATCCCCTTACACTGTGTATAAGACAGTAGTTTTAGAATTGTTAGTTAGATTACTTGTTGGTTATCACTGCATTGTCAGAACTAGAAGCACAAGCATTTCGCTACACTCGCATTAACCTGTTAGTCCTATAGGGGCAGTATTTCATTTTTGGATAAAAACACGTGCCCGTTTTAAGCACAATATTTTGTCACGAAAAGATGTTCGAATATGCTTGGAATTGATAGCTTTGGAAAGAAGAAGACAGTCTTACGTTTCCAGAAATGCAAAGATTTTCACTGTGAGTCCCTTAGAACAAATGTTTGGGCAAAACCAAGATGTATGACCGACCAGGAAATGCACAGGATTTCTGAGGCTACGTTTTCCATGATCGCCTTATATGGCTGTGAATGCGACAGGAATCAACGGACTCTTTCTCTTGTTTCCCCAAGGTCTCTGCAGCATTGTGACATATTTGTAGGCATATCATTGGAAGATTGACCATAAAGAGACTACATTTACCAGGTGTCCCGCTAGGTGGCTGCGTGTCAATTGGTGCGCAAAAGTCAGGTCCCGGTATTTTTCCATTCAAATCTCAGAACAAACCAGGCTACAAGGACGGTGCTTTCAACGGAGAGAAATATGACAAACCACCTTCAGGATTGATTCAAACAACGTTTTCCATGTTTCAGTCAATATTATGGAGTTAATTCGGAAAAAGTTCGACATGTAGGTGACTGAATTTTCGGTTAGTTTCGGTAGCCATATGCATAGTAACAAAGGGAATGTGTCCTACAGGGATGTGTCCTACACAGAATCTTTCAGGAAAAACTGGACATCTGCTATGTAACTGAGAGTCTCCTCATTGAAACATCTGAAGTTCTTCAAAGGTAAATTATTTTAGTTGATTCCTTGGCTGGTTTTTGTGAATATGTTGCGTGCTAAATGCTAATGCTAACGCTAAGCTAGCTATCACCACTCTTACACAAATTAGTGATTTTCTCTGGTTCTAAAGCATATTTTGAAAATCTGAGACGACAGGATTGTTAAGAAAAGGATAAGCTTGAGAACAGGCATATTTATTTCGTTTCATTTGCGATTTTTAAAAATCGCAAATGATGCATTATGCTAATGAGCTTGAGGCTGTAGTAACGATACCGCATGCGGGATGGGGCGGACTAAGAGGTTAACATCTGCTAACCATGTGTATGTGACAAATAAAATTTGATTTGATTTGATTAACTAACCCCCAACCACCACCACCCTCCTAGTCCCAACTCAACTCAACCCCAAATCAACTAACCAACCCCCAACCACCACCACTCTCCTAGTCCCATCTCAACCCCAAATCAACTAACTTAACCCCCAACCACCACCACCCTCCTAGTCCCATCTCAACCTGAAATCAACTAACTAACCCCAACCACCACCACCCTCCTAGTCCCATCTCAACTCAACCCCAAATCAACTAACTAACCCCAACCACCACCACCCTCCTAGTCCCATCTCAACCCCAAATCAACTAACTAACCCCCAAAAACCACCACCCTCCTAGTCCCATCTCAACCCCAAATCAACTAACTAACCCCCAACCACCACCACCCTCCTAGTCCCATCTCAACCCCAAATCAACTAACTAACTAACCCCCAACCACCACCACCCTCCTAGTCCCATCTCAAACCCAAATCAACTAACTAACCCCCAACCACCACCCTCCTAGTCCCATCTCAACCCCAAATCAACTAACTAACCCCCAACCACCACCACCCTCCTAGTCCCATCTCAACACCAAATCAACTAACTAACCCCGAACCACCACCACCCTCCTAGTCCCATCTCAACCCCAAATCAACTAACTAACTAACCAACCACCACCACCACCCTCCTAGTCCCATCGCAACCCCAAATCAACTAACTAACCCCACAACCACCACCACCCTCCTAGTCCCATCTCAACCCCAAATCAACTAACTAACCCCCAACCACCACCACCCTCCTAGTTCCATCTCAACCCCAAATCAACTAACTAACCCCCAACCACCACCAACCTCCTAGTCCCATCTCAACCCCAAATCAACTAACTAACCCCCAACCACCACCACCCTCCTAGTTCCATCTCAACCCCAAATCAACTAACTAACCCCCAACCACCACCAACCTCCTAGTCCCATCTCAACCCCAAATCAACTAACTAACCCCCAACCACCACCACCCTCCTAGTCCCATCTCAACCCCAAATCAACTAACTAACCCCCAACCACCACCACTCTCCTAGTCCCATCTCAACCCCAAATCAACATACTAACCCCCAACCACCACCACCCTCCTAGTCCCATCTCAACTCCAAATCAACTAACTAACCCCCAACCACCACCACCCTCCTAGTCCCATCTCAACCCCAAATTAACTAACTAACCCCCAACCACCACCACCCTCCTAGTCCCATCTCAACTCCAAAATCAACTAACTAACCCCCAACCACCCTCCTAGTCCCATCTCAACCCCAAATCAACTAACTAACCCCCAACCACCACCACCCTCCTAGTCCCATCTCAACCCCAAATCAACTAACTAACTAACCAACCACCACCACCCTCCTAGTCCCATCTCAACCCCAAATCAACTAACTAACCCCCAACCACCACCACCCTCCTAGTACCATCTCAACTCCATATCAACTAACTAACCCCCAACCACCACCACCCTCCTAGTCCCATCTCAACTCAATCCCAAATCAACTAACCAACCCCAACCACCACCACTCTCCTAGTCCCATCTCAACCCCAAATCAACTAACTAACTAACCCCCAACCACCACCACCCTCCTAGTCCCATCTCAACCCCAAATCAACTAACTAACCCCCAACCACCACCACCCTCCTAGTCCCATCTCAACCCCAAATCAACTAACTAACCCCCAAAAACCACCACCCTCCTAGTCCCATCTCAACCCCAAATCAACTAACTAACCCCCAACCACCACCACTCTCCTAGTCCCATCTCAACCCCAAATCAACTAACTAACCCCCAACCACCACCACCCTCCTAGTCCCATCTCAACCCCAAATCAACTAACTAACCCCCAACCACCACCACCCTCCTAGTCCCATCTCAACCCCAAATCAACTAACTAACCCCCAACCACCACCACCCTCCTAGTCCCATCTCAACCCCAAATCAACTAACTAACCCCCAACCACCACCACCCTCCTAGTCCCATCTCAACCCCAAATCAACTAACTAACCCCCAACCACCACCACCCTCCTAGTCCCATCTCAACCCCAAATCAACATACTAACCCCCAACCACCACCACCCTCCTAGTCCCATCTCAACCCCAAATCAACATACTAACCCCCAACCACCACCACCCTCCTAGTCCCATCTCAACTCCAAATCAACTAACTAACCCCCAACCACCACCACCCTCCTAGTCCCATCTCAACCCCAAATCAACATACTAACCCCCAACCACCACCACCCTCCTAGTCCCATCTCAACCCCAAATCAACATACTAACCCCCAACCACCACCACCCTCCTAGTCCCATCTCAACCTCAAATCAACTAACTAACCCCCAACCACCCTCCTAGTCCCATCTCAACCCCAAATTAACTAACTAACCCCCAACCACCACCACCCTCCTAGTCCCATCTCAACCCTAAATCAACTAACCAACCCCCAACCACCACCACCCTCCTAGTCCCATCTCAACCCCAAATCAACATACTAACCCCCAACCACCACCACCCTCCTAGTCCCATCTCAACTCCAAATCAACTAACTAACCCCCAACCACCACCACCCTCCTAGTCCCATCTCAACCTCAAATCAACTAACTAACCCCCAACCACCCTCCTAGTCCCATCTCAACCCCAAATCAACGAACTAACCCCAACCACCACCACCCTCCTAGTCCCATCTCAACCCCAAATCAACTAACTAACCCCCAACCACCACCACCCTCCTAGTCCCATCTCAACCCCAAATCAACTAACTAACCCCCAACCACCACCACCCTCCTAGTCCCATCTCAACCCCAAATCAACTAACTAACCCCCAACCACCACCACCCTCCTAGTCCCATCTCAAGCCCAAATCAACATACTAACCCCCAACCACCACCACCCTCCTAGTCCCATCTCAACCCCAAATCAACATACTAACCCCCAACCACCACCACCCTCCTAGTCCCATCTCAACTCCAAATCAACTAACTAACCCCCAACCACCACCACCCTCCTAGTCCCATCTCAACCCCAAATCAACATACTAACCCCCAACCACCACCACCCTCCTAGTCCCATCTCAACCCCAAATCAACATACTAACCCCCAACCACCACCACCCTCCTAGTCCCATCTCAACTCCAAATCAACTAACTAACCCCCAACCACCACCACCCTCCTAGTCCCATCTCAACCTCAAATCAACTAACTAACCCCCAACCACCCTCCTAGTCCCATCTCAACCCCAAATTAACTAACTAAGCCCCAACCACCACCACCCTCCTAGTCCCATCTCAACCCTAAATCAACTAACCAACCCCCAACCACCACCACCCTCCTAGTCCCATCTCAACCCCAAATCAACTAACCAACCCCCAACCACCACCACTCTCCTAGTCCCATCTCAACCCCAAATCAACATACTAACCACCAACCACCACCACCCTCCCAGTCCCATCTCAACCCCAAATCAACTAACTAACCACCAACCACCACCACCCTCCCAGTCCCATCTCAACCCCAAATCAACTAACTAACTAACCAACCTCCCAGTCCCATCTCAACCCCAAATCAACTAACTAACCCCCAACCACCACCACCCTCCCAGTCCCATCTCAACCCCAAATCAACTAACTAACTAACCAACCACCACCACCCTCCCAGTCCCATCTCAACCCCAAATCAACTAACTAACTAACCAACCACCACCACCCTCCCAGTCCCATCTCAACCCCAAATCAACTAGCTAACTAACCAACCACCACCACCCTCCTAGTCCCATCTCAACCCCAAATCAACTAACTAACCAACCACCACCACCACCCTCCTAGTCCCAACTCAACCCCAAATCAACTAACTAACCCCCAACCACCACCACCCTCCTAGTCCCATCTCAACCCCAAATCAACTAACTAACTAACCAACCACCACCACCACCCTCCTAGTCCCATCTCAACCCCAAATCAACTAACTAACCCCCAACCACCACCACCACCCTCCTAGTCCCATCTCAACCCCAAATCAACTAACCAACCCCCAACCACCACCACCCTCCTAGTCCCATCTCAACCCCAAATCAACTAACCAACCCCAACCACCACCACCCTCCTAGTCCCATCTCAACCCCAAATCAACTAACTAACCCCCAACCACCACCACCACCCTCCTAGTCCCATCTCAACCCCAAATCAACTAACTAACCCCCAACCACCACCACCCTCCCAGTCCCATCTCAATCCCAAATCAACTAACTAACCCCCAACCACCACCACCCTCCCAGTCCCATCTCAACCCCAAATCAACTAACTAACCAACCACCACCACTCTCCTAGTCCCATCTCAACCCCAAATCAACGTGACAGTAATTTTGAATTCCGTAAAATGATTGTGGAAGAGGTGGGAAAAGTGTATTATTGTTGTGTATCAACAACGACGAGCCATCGGGGTCTGACATCTGGGATGGAAAATGACTGAGGATAATAGTGGACGATATTGCCACACCTATTTGCCATGTCTTCAATCTAAGCCTACTAGAAAGCATGTGCCCTCAGGCCTGGAGGGAAGCTAAAGTCATCCAGCTAACTAAGAATAGTCAAGCCCCCTTTACTGGCTCAAATAGCCAACCAATCAGCCTGTTACCTAAGGAAAATTGCGTTTGACCAGATACATTTTTCTACTGTATTATTGACTGTATGTTTGTTTTACTCCATGTGTAACTCTGTGTTGTTGTTTGTGTCGAACTGCTTTGCTTTATCTTGGGCCAGGTCGCAATTGTAAATGAGAACTTGTTCTCAACTAGCCTACCTGGTTAAATAAAGGTGTTCTCAACTAGCCTACCTGGTTAAATAAAGGTGTTCTCAACTAGCCTACCTGGTTAAATAAAGGTGTTCTCAACTAGCCTACCTGGTTAAATAAAGGTGTTCTCAACTAGCCTACCTGGTTAAATAAAGGTGTTCTCAACTAGCCTACCTGGTTAAATAAAGGTTAAATAAATAAATACATTAAATAAATACAATGCTATTTCACAGTAAACTAATTATCAACTTGGTTAAATAAAGGCCCTCAAGATGGTTAAATAAAGGTTAAATAAATAAATACATTAAATAAATACAATGCTATTTCACAGTAAACTAATTATCAACTTGGGAAGGGCCCTCAAGGTTACGGCACTGTCACGTCTTGGTCTGTTATATAGCCAGGTTAGTCTCTGTTATATAGCCAGGTTACTGGGAAGGGCACTCAAGATGTACGGCACTTACAAATAACTGATGATTTGTCATATTTAACAAAGAGCTGCAGAGAGTTTGACAATGGGTGACAAGTAATAAGTCCTGAATATTTCAAAACCTCAAAGCATTGTATCTGGGACAAATCATTCACGAAACCCCGTAATAAAGCGTCGCTCTGCTCCGTTGACATTGCTATGAACAAAACATTTCCAACAGGCCCTAGTTTTATCACAGCTGGCCTACTGCCCAGTAATATGGTCAAGTGCCACAAAGAGCCACTTCCAATTGGCCCAGAACAGAGAATGTACCCAGTCACATCTCTTAAAATATACACAGAGAGCTAACATGAATCATATGCATGTCAATCTGTCCTGGCTCAAAATAGAGGAAAGCCTGACAGCATCAATACTTTGTATTGACATGTTGAAATAACACAAGCTATCTGTTCAAAACAACTAACACACAGCTCAGACACCCCATATCCGTACCCCAACAAGACAGTACCCTTTTTACTAACAGGGAGTCTCTTCACAGTCCCCAAGTCCAGAACAGACCGTGGAAAACACACAGTACTACATAGAGCCATGACTACACGGAACTCTATTCCACAGTATTCCACAGTACTACATAGAGCCACGACTACACGGAACTCTATTCCACAGTACTACAGAGAGCCACGACTACACGGAACTCTATTCCACAGTACTACATAGAGCCACGACTACACAGAACTCTATTCCACAGTACTACATAGAGCCATGACTACATGGAACTCTATTCCACAGTACTACATAGAGCTATGACTACATGGAACTCTATTCCACAGTACTACATAGAGCCATGACTACATGGAACTCTATTCCACAGTACTACATAGAGCCATGACTACATGGAACTCTATTCCACAGTACTACATAGAGCCATGACTGACTACTCTATTCCACAGTACTACATAGAGCCATGACTACATGGAACTCTATTCCACAGTACTACATAGAGCCATGACTACATGGAACTCTATTCCACAGTACTACATAGAGCCATGACTACATGGAACTCTATTCCACAGTACTACATAGAGCCATGACTACATGGAACTCTATTCCACAGTACTACATAGAGCCGTGACTACACGGAACTCTATTCCACAGTACTACATAGAGCCGTGACTACATGGAACTATATTCCACAGTACTACATAGAGCCGTGACTACATGGAACTCTATTCCACAGTACTACATAGAGCCATGACTACATGGAACTATATTCCACAGTACTACATAGAGCCATGACTACATGGAACTCTATTCCACAGTACTACATAGAGCCATGACTACATGGAACATCTATTCCACAGTACTACATAGAGCCATGACTACTGGAACTATATTCCACAGGAACTCTATTCCACAGTACTACATAGAGCCATGACTACATGGAACTCTATTCCACAGTACTACATAGAGCCATGACTACATGGAACTCTATTCCACAGTACTACATAGAGCCATGACTACATGGAACTCTATTCCACAGTACTACATAGAGCCATGACTACATGGAACTCTATTCCACAGTACTACATAGAGCCATGACTACATGGAACTCTATTCCACAGTACTACATAGAGCCATGACTACATGGAACTCTATTCCACAGTACTACATAGAGCCATGACTACATGGAACTCTATTCCACAGTACTACATAGAGCCATGAACTCTATTCCACAGTACTACATAGAGCCAACTCTCTATTCCACAGTACTACATAGAGCCATGACTCCACAGTGGAACTCTATTCCACAGTACTACATAGAGCCATGACTCTACACAGGAACTCTATTCCACAGTACTACATAGAGCCATGACTACATGGAACTCTATTCCACAGTACTACATAGAGCCATGACTACATGGAACTCTATTCCACAGTACTACATAGAGCCATGACTACATGGAACTCTATTCCACAGTACTACATAGAGCCATGACTACATGGAACTCTATTCCACAGTACTACATAGAGCCATGACTACATGGAACTCTATTCCACAGTACTACATAGAGCCATAGAGCCACAGTGACTACATGGAACTCTATTCCACAGTACTACATAGAGCCATGACTACATGGAACTCTATTCCACAGTACTACATAGAGCCATGACTACATGGAACTCTATTCCACAGTACTACATAGAGCCATGACTACACGGAACTCTATTCCACAGTACTACATAGAGCCATGACTACATGGAACTCTATTCCACAGTACTACATAGAGCCATGACTACATGGAACTCTATTCCACAGTACTACATAGAGCCATGACTACATGGAACTCTATTCCACAGTACTACATAGAGCCATGACTACATGGAACTCTATTCCACAGTACTACATAGAGCCATGACTACATGGAACTCTATTCCACAGTACTACATAGAGCCATGACTACATGGAACTCTATTCCACAGTACTACATAGAGCCATGACTACATGGAACTCTATTCCACAGTACTACATAGAGCCATGACTACATGGAACTCTATTCCACAGTACTACATAGAGCCATGACTACATGGAACTCTATTCCACAGTACTACATAGAGCCATGACTACATGGAACTCTATTCCACAGTACTACATAGAGCCATGACTACATGGAACTCTATTCCACAGTACTACATAGAGCCATGACTACATGGAACTCTATTCCACAGTACTACATAGAGCCATGACTACATGGAACTCTATTCCACAGTACTACATAGAGCCATGACTACATGGAACTCTATTCCACAGTACTACATAGAGCCATGACTACATGGAACTCTATTCCACAGTACTACATAGAGCCATGACTACATGGAACTCTATTCCACAGTACTACATAGAGCCATGACTACATGGAACTCTATTCCACAGTACTACATAGAGCCATGACTACATGGAACTCTATTCCACAGTACTACATAGAGCCATGACTACATGGAACTCTATTCCACAGTACTACATAGAGCCATGACTACATGGAACTCTATTCCACAGTACTACATAGAGCCATGACTACATGGAACTCTATTCCACAGTACTACATAGAGCCATGACTACATGGAACTCTATTCCACAGTACTACATAGAGCCATGACTACATGGAACTCTATTCCACAGTACTACATAGAGCCATGACTACATGGAACTCTATTCCACAGTACTACATAGAGCCATGACTACATGGAACTCTATTCCACAGTACTACATAGAGCCATGACTACAACTCTATTCCACAGTACTACATAGAGCCATGACTTCCACAGTACTACATAGAGCCATGACTACATGAACTCTATTCCACAGTACTACATAGAGCCATGACTACATGGAACTCTATTCTACAGTACTACATAGAGCCATGACTACATGGAACTCTATTCCACAGTACTACATAGAGCCATGACTACATGGAACTCTATTCCACAGTACTACATAGAGCCATGACTACATGAACTCTATTCCACAGTACTACATAGAGCCATGACTACATGAACTCTATTCCACAGTACTACATAGAGCCATGACTACATGGAACTCTATTCTACAGTACTACATAGAGCCATGACTACATGGAACTCTATTCCACAGTACTACATAGAGCCATGACTACATGGAACTCTATTCCACAGTACTACATAGAGCCATGACTACATGAACTCTATTCCACAGTACTACATAGAGCCATGACTACATGGAACTCTATTCCACAGTACTACATAGAGCCATGACTACATGGAACTCTATTCCACAGTACTACATAGAGCCATGACTACATGGAACTCTATTCCACAGTACTACATAGAGCCATGACTACATGGAACTCTATTCCACAGTACTACATAGAGCCATGACTACATGGAACTCTATTCCACAGTACTACATAGAGCCATGACTACATGGAACTTTATTCCACAGTACTACATAGAGCCATGACTACATGGAACTCTATTCCACAGTACTACATAGAGCCATGACTACATGGAACTCTATTCCACAGTACTACATAGAGCCATGACTACATGAACTCTATTCCACAGTACTACATAGAGCCATGACTACATGGAACTCTATTCCACAGTACTACATAGAGCCATGACTACATGGAACTCTATTCCACAGTACTACATAGAGCCATGACTACATGGAACTCTATTCCACAGTACTACATAGAGCCATGACTACATGGAACTCTATTCCACAGTACTACATAGAGCCATGACTACATGGAACTCTATTCCACAGTACTACATAGAGCCATGACTACATGGAACTCTATTCCACAGTACTACATAGAGCCATGACTACATGGAACTCTATTCCACAGTACTACATAGAGCCACGACTACATGGAACTCTATTCCACAGTACTACATAGAGCCATGACTACATGGAACTCTATTCCACAGTACTACATAGAGCCATGACTACATGGAACTCTATTCCACAGTACTACATAGAGCCATGACTACATGGAACTCTATTCCACAGTACTACATAGAGCCATGACTACATGGAACTCTATTCCACAGTACTACATAGAGCCATGACTACATGGAACTCTATTCCACAGTACTACATAGAGCCATGACTACATGGAACTCTATTCCACAGTACTACATAGAGCCATGACTACACGGAACTATTTTTTATTGAACCTTTATTTAAACTAGGTAAGTCAGTTAAGAACAAAAAAATCTTATTTACAATGACGACCTACCCCAGTCAAACCCAGACGGAGCTGGGCCAACTGTGCGCCGCCCTTTGGGACTCCCAATCACTGCCAGTTGTGATACAGCCTGGATTCGGAACCAGGGTGTCTGTAGTGGCGCCTCAAGCACTGAGACGCAGAGCCTTAGACCTCTGCGCCACTCAGGAGTCGTCTATTCCACATCAAGCGCAAGCAGTAAAATCTGATTTTAAAAACAGATACAACTACACCTCATGGTCACAATGCGACTGTGAGGAGACACGCACACACACACACTCTACACACACGTATGTATGGTGATATTATACATGTTGTATTTCAGATGTAGTGGTGTAATAATGTTACATGATGTACTGTTTTATTTTTTTATTTTTTTGCCTTAATTTGTTTGGACCACAGGAAGAGTAGCTTCTGCCTTGGCAGGAACTAATAGTTTAGCGCAGAAAACGTGGTAATTCATTACAATGACCATGATCCATTGAGCGCCTTATTTGTCCGGAGATGGAGAGAAGAGACAAGAACACGTGATCAAGTTGCTTCACTAGGTATCACTACCTGAAAATACCAGAGGGGTGGTGCCAGCCAATCAACAGAGACCTTTATTTACACGCCACATTTGCTGTTGGAACTCATTTTGTTTGTTATTTAAATTTTTCTTGACTTTTTTCATTTTTTTTTTGTGTTACTTCGGAGCCAGACGTCTCAAAAAACAACAAATGTATAAAATGCTTATGTGATGGTAAATAAAAAGCAGATTGCTGCCTCTCAGCCGCCAAGCACAACCAACTGGAGCTGTAGTTGGATGGATGGAAGGATATGCAGCCTGCAGTAAATCCTTCTCTATTAAAACTATTCTTTACTGCAGCTCAAGCAGCTTCAGATCAAAACCAGGGCCCGTATTCACAAAAGGTCTCAGAAGAAGAGGGCTGATCTAGGATCAGTGTTGCCTTTAAGATCATAATGAATACGATTTTATGGAAACTCATCCTAGATCTGCATTCGTACTCTGAGATGTTTTTTTTTGTGTGAAATAAAGACGTAATAATGACTTTTGGAGTTGACCACGAGGAGCCGGTATAGATTTGGCATGGGCCCTCAGACCCTCAACACGTTCTACAGCTGCACCACTGAGAGCATCTTGACTGGCTACTTCACCACTTAGTATGGCAACTGCTCGGCACCTGACCGCAAGGCGGCAGGGTAGCCTAGTGGTTAGAGTGTCGTTCTGCCCCTGAACAGGCAGTTAACCCACTGTTCCTAGGCTGTTATTGAAAATAAGAATTTGTTCTTAACTGACTTGCCTGGTTAAATAAAGGTAAAATTTTAAAAAGGCCCTACAGAGGGTGGTGGACATCCAGGACCTATATACCAGGCGGTGTCAGAGGAAGGCCCTACAGAGGGTAGTGCGTACGGCCCAGTACATCACTGGGGCCAAGCCCCCTGACATCCAGGACCTATATACCAGGCGGTGTCAAAGGAAGGCCCTACAGAGGGTAGTGCGTACGGCCCAGTACATCACTGGGGCAAAGCCCCCTGACATCCAGGACCTATATACCAGGCGGTGTCAAAGGAAGGCCCTACAGAGGGTAGTGCGTACGGCCCAGTACATCACTGGGGCCAAGCCCCCTGACATCCAGGACATCTATACCAGGCGGTGTCAAAGGAAGGCCCTACAGAGGGTAGTGCGTACGGCCCAGTACATCACTGGGGTCAAGCCCCCTGACATCCAGGACCTATATACCAGGCGGTGTCAAAGGAAGGCCCTACAGATGGTGGTGCGTACGGCCCAGTACATCACTGGGGCCAAGCCCCCTGACATCCAGGACCTCTATACCAGGCGGTGTCAAAGGAAAGCACTAAAAATGGTCAAAGACTCCAGCCACCCGTCATAGGCGGTAACGATGCACCAGACCTGGAACCAACAGGACCCTGAACAGCTTCTACCCACAACCCATAATACTGTTAAATAGTTAGTTAAGTAGTTAACTAAATAGCTACCCGGATTAACTTTTTTTTCTCATCACATACGCTGCTGCTACTGTTTATTACTGTTTATTTATTACTGCTTGTCCCTTTACCACTACCTACCTATACATATCTAGCTCAATTACCTCGTACCCCTGCACATCAACTCAGTACTGGTACCCCGTGTATATAGCCAAGTTATTACCTCGTACCCCTGCACATCAACTCAGTACTGGTACCCCGTGTATATAGCCAAGTTATTACCTCGTACCCCTGCACATCAACTCAGTACTGGTACCCCGTGTATATAGCCAAGTTATTACCTCGTACCCCTGCACATCGACTCAGTACTGGTACCCCGTGTATATAGCCAAGTTATTACCTCGTACCCCTACACATTGACTCAGTACTGGTACCCCGTGTATATAGTCAAGTTATTACCTCGTATCCCTGCACATCAACTCAGTACTGGTACCCCGTGTATATAGCCAAGTTATTACCTCGTACCCCTACACATTGACTCAGTACTGGTACTCTGTGTATACAGCCAGGTTATTACCTCGTACATCTACACATTGACTCAGTACTGGTACCCCATGTATATAGCCAAGTTATTACCTCGTACCCCTACACATTGACTCAGTACTGGTACTCTGTGTATACAGCCAGGTTATTACCTCGTACCCCTACACATTGACTCAGTACTGGTACCCCGTGTATATAGTCAAGTTATTACCTCGTACCCCTGCACATCAACTCAGTACTGGTACCCCGTGTATATAGCCAAGTTATTACCTCGTACCCCTACACATTGACTCAGTACTGGTACTCTGTGTATACAGCCAGGTTATTACCTCGTACCCCTACACATTGACTCAGTACTGGTACTCTGTGTATACAGCCAGGTTATTACCTCGTACCCCTACACATTGACTCAGTACTGGTACTCTGTGTATACAGCCAGGTTATTACCTCGTACCCCTACACATTGACTCAGTACTGGTACCCCGTGTATATAGTCAAGTTATTACCTCGTATCCCTGCACATCAACTCAGTACTGGTACCCCGTGTATATAGCCAAGTTATTACCTCGTACCCCTACACATTGACTCAGTACTGGTACTCTGTGTATACAGCCAGGTTATTACCTCGTACATCTACACATTGACTCAGTACTGGTACCCCATGTATATAGCCAAGTTATTACCTCGTACCCCTACACATTGACTCAGTACTGGTACTCTGTGTATACAGCCAGGTTATTACCTCGTACCCCTACACATTGACTCAGTACTGGTACCCCGTGTATATAGTCAAGTTATTAGTTACATCAACTCAGTACTGGTACTGTATATAGCCAAGTTATTACCTCCCTACACATTGACTCAGTACTGGTACTCTGTGTATACAGCCAGGTTATTACCTCGTACCCCTACACATTGACTCAGTACTGGTACTCTGTGTATACAGCCAGGTTATTACCTCGTACCCCTACACATTGACTCAGTACTGGTACTCTGTGTATACAGCCAGGTTATTACCTCGTACCCCTACACATTGACTCAGTACTGGTACTCTGTGTATACAGCCAGGTTATTACCTCGTACCCCTGCGCATTGACTCAGTACTGGTACCTGTTGTTTAAGAAGCATGTGACAAATAAAAATGTCATTGATTTGATACACCACTACACAGTGTGCCAAGCCGAATGCCTTTCAAGAGGGCAGCACTGAGTGTGTGGATGTGTAGGGCGAACGCTGCCACCTGGTGGCTTAATACCAAAAGTACTAACACCACTGTATCCACATGACCACCAAGACAGACCACTGAGGAAGTTAAGCATAACGATGTAGGCCATTTAAGGAGACACTTTAATTCAAAAACCCCTTATACAGTGGGAACCAATCCCACAATTCTGGTGTTTACTAACACCACGTTCTATCAATTCAGCCATACAGGGGCATATCTCTTTTCAACAGTACTGAACTAGTGCCACAAACAAGTTCTGTCTTCCTGTCAGACACCGTCCTACTATCAGAATCGTCTGTTAGCCACGAGAGACCATGTGTTGGTGCATAACTTTCAGAACAAAATGATAGAAAACAGTCTGTATCCCATCCGAACCATCTTGAATAGACGACAGAGACCAGAGGACACAAGCGTGTGGGGTCAGACAGATATACAGAACAAACAGATATATATATATATAATATATAATATATGGGTGATTGTCATGAAACCAATGAAACCATGTCTATGGTGAATTCAGCGGTATAGCCTCTAAATAATTTACTAGCATATTAAAAAGCTCACTATTCTTGGTTTCTGGCTCTTTGATTTGTTTTTGGGCTTAAATCGTATTTTTGTTGTTTTTTAAATAAAATGTTTACTAAAAAAAAATATCTCATTACCGTAATGCATATGGGTCCATTTTGTAGGACTTTACATACATTTACATGATAAAATAAAAAATAACACATTTCATTAGAACCAATGAAATATTGTTTAAAATGGTACATATATTCAAAGAAAGTTAACATTTATGGGTATTGACATGACAAACGAGTCATATTTTAGACGTGCGTCCAGGGCATAATGTTTCGTGGAGCTGGGGTGGATCTGTGGATGGGATGGGAGAGACAGCTGGTTGGGATTTGTATTTGTGGGAAGGGAAGGGGTTCATGTGATGAATATGGTTCACAATGATATATATTTTTCCGCTCTTGATGAAATAATGGGAGGGGGGTTGGGGAGTTAATGATTAATTTGTTGTTCTTCATGCGTCATATGATTAATATGGTTTTACTTTAGATTTGTGTGTATTGTTGTGAAATTGTTAGATATTACTTGTTAGATATAACTGCACTGTCGGAGCTAGAAACACAGGCATTTCGCTACACCCGCATTAACATCTGCTAAACATGTGTATGTGACAAATAAAATTTGATATGGTTCAAAATGATGTCTTTTTTTTTGCTCTTGATGAAGTACCGTTTGCTAAATTTGCTCATTGCCGTAATGCGGTCTCATCTACTGTAAACATGGATCTCATTACCGTAATGCGGTCTCATCTACTGTAAACATGGATCTCATTACCGTAATGCGGTCTCATCTACTGTAAACATGGATCTCATTACCGTAATGCGGTCTCATCTACCGTAAACATGGATCTCATTACCGTAATGCGGTCTCATCTACTGTAAACATGGATCTCATTACCGTAATGCGGTCTCATCTACTGTAAACGTGGATCTCATTACCGTAATGCAGTCTCATCTACTGTAAACATGGATCTCATTACCGTAATGCGGTCTCATCTACTGTAAACATAGATCTCATTACCGTAATGCGGTCTCATCTACCGTAAACGTGGATCTCATTACCGTAATGCGGGCTCATCTACTGTAAACATGGATCTCATTACCGTAATGCGGTCTCATCTACTGTAAACATGGATCTCATTACCGTAATGCGGTCTCATCTACTGTAAACATGTATCTCATTACCGTAATGCGGTCTCATCTACCGTAAACGTGGATCTCATTACCGTAATGCGGTCTCATCTACTGTAAACATAGATCTCATTACCGTAATGCGGTCTCATCTACCGTAAACGTGGATCTCATTACCGTAATGCGGTCTCATCTACTGTAAACATGGATCTCATTACCGTAATGCGGTCTCATCTACCGTAAACATGGATCTCATTACCGTAATGCGGTCTCATCTACCGTAAACATGGATCTCATTACCGTAATGCGGTCTCATCTACCGTAAACATGGATCTCATTACCGTAATGCGGTCTCATCTACTGTAAACATGGATCTCATTACCGTAATGCGGTCTCATCTACTGTAAACATAGATCTCATTACCGTAATGCGGTCTCATCTACTGTAAACATGGATCTCATTACCGTAATGCGGTCTCATCTACTGTAAACATGTATCTCATTACCGTAATGCGGTCTCATCTACCGTAAACATGGATCTCATTACCGTAATGCGGTCTCATCTACTGTAAACATAGATCTCATTACCGTAATGCGGTCTCATCTACTGTAAACATGGATCTCATTACCACAATTCATGATCAAATGATCAAATATTCCTAGAATACTATTAAAGAATTCAAAATATTTGAGCTGTGCATAAAATTTGTATTTTGCTAATTATTTGTGTATAGTTTTTATATTAGTAATAGTTTTAAAACATAAATCATTTTAAAATACAAGTTAAGAACATGCCACATGTTACAGTAAGGAGAAACGTAATTAAAAATGTACTTAAAATCCAAATGTCTTTTTTTAAATTAAATATTGTTGTAATAACTCTCCTGTATCTTAGGCAAAGAAAAACAAGTATGATTTATTTCTAACTTTTTCTAACTAACTAAGTGTTACGGGGTAATGAGATTTAATTATTTAATCATTTTAATCATTAAATCTGAACAGGTAAGATGATTCATTTTAACATAGACAATAAGAGAGATTCACCCATATGCCAGACGCAGGGGCACATGTTCCTAGTATATAAGGGTTGCGTAAGAAGGGCTTTTGTTTTTCAGTGGTGAGCAAGAAGAGAGATGTTTACTTAGTCAAAGACAGGACAGAAACAAGACAGAACAGAACATCCAGCTAAAGTCAACACAAAGGTAACCCTATTGGCCATCAGTACGGATTCCATATTAGGACAGCCGCAGTTTCACAAAAAAAAAAAGTTGGTGTGAGTAGTCATTCACACTATTTAAGTCTCATCCATAGTATCAGTCTCTGGACACCGTACTCCAGTGCCTGAAACATCTTCACATTGTTCATCTTTCTCTTCTTTTGAGTCCAGTGGATAATATAGTCTTGTCTCTAGTCTACACGAGGGAAACAGATTTCAGACTTCAGATGAGGCCCAGATCTGTTTTGTGCCGTCTTTCCAACTCTGACAAACATGACAATGACAGCACTGGGTTTGTGGCAAGACAACACAAACACAACTGGGACTAAGGACAACACAAACAGAAGTGGGACTCAGGACAACACAAACAGAACTGGGACTCAGGACAACACCAACAGAAGTGGGACTCAGGACAAAACAAACAGAACTGAGACACAGGACAACACAAACAGAACTGAGACACAGGACAACACAAACAGAAGTGGGACTCAGGACAACACAAACAGAAGTGGGACTCAGGACAACACAAACAGAACTGAGACACAGGACAACACAAACAGAACTGAGACACAGGACAACACAAACAGAACTGGGACTCAGGACAACACAAACAGAACTGGGACTCAGGACAACACAAACAGAACTGGGACTCAGGACAACACAAACACAACTGGGACTCAGGACAACACAAACAGAACTGAGACACAGGACAACACAAACAGAACTGGGACTCAGGACAACACAAACAGAACTGAGACACAGTACAACACAAACACAACTGGGACTCAGGACAACACAAACAGAAGTGAGACACAGTACAACAAACACAACTGGGACTCAGGCTAGAAAAGGGCTATCCAATTGGCCAGAATCACTATTTCTATCAGTTCATTCGTCATGTTTCCCAGCCGTGGTTCTTTACGACACGGCCAGGCTCTTTTAAAAGCTTCATACCGTTTGGCGTTCAATTGACTGTTTCCAGAATTTTCCGCTGAGTGAAAATGAGACACGGGGCTAGGAGAGGAGAGTGAGTATTTCATTGTTTCCGTGTACACTACACTACATATACAAATGAACTTTGATTTGAGAGGAAAACCTGGATCACCGTCGTCACCACCCTCCACCGAATGCTTTCAATCTACCATGTTATTTGATGTCTGATGTTAGCCATGCGACTTTGCCTTAGATGATTTCAACCTATGAACTGCCCATATGTTGCAATGCCTTAGAAAATGTCCAATATTTTTAAATGTTTTAATTTTTTAAACCTTTATTTAACTTAGGCAAGTTGGTTAAAAAACTATTTATAATTTCCAATGACGGCCTACCCCGGACAAACCCTAAGACACTGGGACAATTGTGCGCCGCCCTATGGGACTCCCAATCACGGCCGGTTGTGATACAGCCTGGAATCGAACCAGGGTCTGTAGTGACGCCTCTGGCAGTGAGATACAGTGAACACCTTTAAAACACAAACACATTTTTTCCCTAACTGTTCTGAGTGAGTATACCTCAGCTGACCTATATGAAAACAACCAGACATCCAATGCTGAAGAACGAACACAATGTAACACTGCAGAATATCCCGTTCAACAGCATAAGGGAACACCTCTCATTCCTGACTATTCCTGACTATATAGCGCCATCTACAGGTCACTAGGCCATCCTACAGAGAATAAATGTGTGTGTGTGTGTGTGTGTGTGTGTGTGTGTGTGTGTGTGTGTGTGTGTGTGTGTGTGTGTGTGTGTGTGTGTGTGTGTGTGTATTAGGACATCTGATGACTAGCTGGCCACTGCATCGGTGTCTGAATAAACAAAAGATAAGCTATTTTTAGAACACAAGACCCTCACTGGAAAATAATATGTGTGTATTATCTATATGCCAACAGATCGCAACAATACCTCATTTATCATAACCATTACAGATAACTAGTGTAATTGCCAAATTGCCCCATATAAATATATATATATATATATTCAGTCAATAAACATTCAAGTGCCATTTAAAATGAAATGACTGAAACCGTAATATCAACAGGTTAGATTACATCGTAGAACACAATCTCCAAAAGATCAATAACCTCAGCAGTGGTGTTAGCTTGTAGAAGCCCATGGATGTGCAATGCATTCTTATTTCACAAGCCCTTATTACAATCAAGACACTTATTTTATAGTTAAAAAAAAAAAAAATAAATAAAACAATAAAACATTAAAATAGAACAGAATATTTTTCCTAATGAAAAAAAAGGTTACCAGTGCGAAGTGATGTGCATCTCGCGACTGGGAATGAGATCATTTGGAACAGGCCTCAATCTGAGAAAAATATTTGAACCATTTCAGGTTTACAAACCCAAATAGGTCTTATTTTCGATATACAGACGTTCGATTTAGTTTATTCTGGCCGTTCTGTGGAATTGTTTAAATGTATTAGCAATTCCACATTAAAACACTGCATGGTGATGAATTAAGGCCACGACATCAAATCAAATAACATTTTATTAGTCACATGCGCCGAATACAACAGGTGTAAACATTACAGTGAAATGCTTACTGACGAGCCCCTAACCAACAGTGCAGTTTCAAAAAAATATGGATAAGAATAAGAGATAAAAGTAACAGGTAATTAAAGAGCAGCAGTGATAAATAACAATATATACAGGGGGGTACCGATACAGAGTTTAATGTGCGGGGGCACCAGTTAGTAGAGGTAATATGTACATGTAGGTAGAGTTATTAAAGTGACTATGCATAGATGACAATGGAGAGTAGCAGAGGTGTGGAGGGGGGGGGGGGGGTAATGCAAATAGTCTGGGAAGCCATTTGACTAGATGTTCAGGAGCCTTATGGCTTGGGGGTAGAAGCTGTTTAGAAGCCTTTTGGACCAAGACTTGGCACTCCAGTACCGCTTGCCATGCGGTAGCAGAAAGAACTGTCTATGACTAGGGTGGCTGGAGCCTTTGACAATTTTTAGGGCCTTCCTCTGACACCGCCTGGTAAAGAGGTCCTGGATGGCAGGAAGCTTGGCCCCAGTGATGTACTGGGGCCATTCGCACTACCCTTTGTTGTGCCTTGCGGTCGGAGGGCCGAGCAGTTGCCATACCAGGCAGTGATGCAACCAGTGCTCTCGATGGTGCAGCTGTAGAACCTTTTGAGGATCTGAGGACCCATGCCAAATCTTTTCAGTCTCCTGAGGGGGAATAGGTTGTGTCGTGCCCGCTTCACAACTGTCATGGTGTGCTTGGACCATGTTAGTTGTTGGTGATGTGGACACCAAGGAACTTGAAGCTCTCAACCTGCTCCACTGCAGCCCCGTCGATGAGAATGGGGGTGTGCTCAGTCCTCTTTTTCCAGTAGTCCACAATCATCTCCTTTGTCTTGATCAAGTTGAGGAAGAGGTTGTTGTCTTGGCACCACATGGCCAGGTCTCGGACCTCCTCCCTATAGGCTGTCTCGTTGTTGTCGTGATCAGGCCTACCACCGTTGTGTCATTGGCAAATGTAACGATGGTGTTGGAGTCGTGCCTGGCCGTGCAGCCATGAGTGAACAGGGATTACAGGAAGGGGCTGAGCACGCACCCTTGAGGGGCCCCCGTGTTGAATGATCAGCGTGGCGGATGTGTTGTTACCTTATCACCTGGGCCGGCCTGTCATGAAGTCCAGGGTCCAGTTGCAGAGGGAGGTGTTTAGTCCCAGGGTCCTTAGCTTATTGATGAGCTTTGAGGGCACTATGGTTTTGAAAGCTGAGCTGTAGTCAATGAATAGCATTCTCACATAGGTGTTCCTTTTGTCCAGGTGGGAAAGGGCAGTGTGGAGTGCAATAGAGATTGCATCATCTGTGGATCTGTTGGGGCGGTATGCAAATTGGAGTGGGTCTTGGGTTTCTGGGTTAATGGTGTTGATGGGATAATGGTGTTGATGTGAGCCATGACCAGCCTTTCAAAGCACTTCATGGCTACAGATGTGAGTGCTACAGGTCAGTAGTCATTTAGGCAGGTTACCTGCGCCTTAAAACATAGCACAGGAACTATGATGGTCTGCTTGAAACATGGTTGGTATTACCGACTCTGACAGGTAGAGGTTGAAAATGTCAGTGAAGACACTTGCTAGTTGGTCAGCCCATGCTCTCAGTACACGTCCTGGTAATCCATCTGGCCCTGCGGCCTTGTGAATGCTGACCTGTCTAAAGGTCTTACTCACATCTGCTGCAGAGGGCGTGATCACACAGTCTTCCGGTACAGCTGGTGATCTCATGCATGTTTCAGTGCTATTTGCCTCGAAGCGAGCATTGAAGTAGTTTAGCTTGTCCGGTAGGCTCACCAAACATCTGTTTAATGATTCTGATGAAAATAACAGGTTAGAAAAGTTTTTTTATTTTTATATATGTTTTAAGTCCATTAAAATAACATCAAATTGATCAGAAATACAGTGTAGACATTGTTAATATTGTAAATGACTAATTGTAGCTGGAAACGGCAGATTTCTAATGGAATATCTACATAGGCGTACAGAGGCCCAATATCAGCAACCATCACTCCTGTGTTCCAATGGCACATTGTGTTAGCTAATCCAAGTGTATCATTTTAAAATGCTAATTGATCATTAGAAAACCCTTTTGCAACTATGTTAGCACAGCTGAAAACTGTTGTTCTGGTTAAAGAAGTAATAAAACTGGCCTTCTTTAGGCTAGTTGAGTGTCTGGAGCGTCAGCATTTTGTAGGTTCGATTACTGGCTCAAAACGGCCAGAATCAAATAACTTTCTTCTGAAACTCGTCAGTCTATTCTTGTTCTGAGAAATGAAGGCTATTCCATGAGAGAAATTACCAAGAAACTAAAGATCTCGTACAGCGCTGTGTACTACTCCCTTCACAGAACAGCGCAAACTGGCTCGAACCAGAATAGAAAGAGGAGTGGGAGGCCCTGGTGCACAACTGAGCAAGAGGACAAGTACATTAGTGTCTAGTTTGAGAAACAGATGCCTCACAAGTCCTCAACTGGCAGCTTCATTAAATAGTACCCGCAAAACACCAGTCTGGCCTTCTAGGCAGAATTGCAAAGAAAAAGCCATATCTCAGACAGGCCAATAAAAAGAAAAGATTATGATGGGCAAAAGAACACAAGACACTGGACAGAGGAACTCTGTCTAGAAGGCCAACATCCCGGAGTCGCCTCTTCACTGTTGACGTTAATACTGGTGTTTCGATCAATTAGCCTTTTAAAAATGATCAACTTGGATTAGCTAACACATCGTGCCATTGGAACACAGGAGTGATGGTTGCTGATAAATGGGCCTCTGTACGCCTACGTAGATATTCCATAAATAAAAATAAAAAACTGTGATCTAATTCAAAGTTTTTCAGCACCAATGACAAACGCCCTAATTACTGTCCCAGTAAGGGATATCTCCAGGGGCTTAATGGACCAGTATACTTAGACCATGTCCAGTTTAAATCCTCGCTAGGCAAGGTAGATCTGAAACAACTTCACAGGTGGAAGCAATAGGATGAATACACCTTGAAGTAAATCTCAGGTCTGTTAAATTAACACTCAATTGTTATTGATTATAGTGATTTAGGAGTATCATCGTTAAAACAGGACAATATACCCCACCAACATTACACAACTATACTGAAACCCCTTAAATTGCTGAAATAAGTATGCCTAAATCAAAATCAGATTAACCGATACGTGACACGGACATAGCGGCATAGCAGGAAGCTTGGAAAACTGTCAAGCCAGGAGGTTGAGAGTTCAAATCCCAGGTGAGGACACAATGTAATTATATGTAAATTGAAAATACTATGTTAAAAGCACTGCGGTAGTATCCCTAATCCTGCCAGCAGACGAATTAGTGGATCAGTGGCTCACCAATCAGGGCCTTAATTGAACCGGCAACAGTAACCAGGCTTGATGTGTAATGGAACAATACATTTTTTTGGGGGGGGGGACGTTTCTTTGGGACCATCAGGCGACGTCCTGACAACTGATAAACAGAAAAGGTTCTTGCAAACGTTCCCATGAAACGTGTCTAGAACACAACCATCTTATGTTCTGAGAACATGGTTGCCATGTTCTCAGAAACCCTCAGAAAACTGGACATACGAAACGTGTCTACATTTACATTACATTTAAGTCATTTAGCAGACGCTCTTATCCAGAGCGACTTACAAATTGGTGCATTCACCTTATGACATCACAAATTGGTGCATTTACCTTATGACATGGCAACCATGTTCTCACAAACCCTCAGAAAACTGGACATACGAAACGTGTCTAGAACATAACCATGGCAACCATGTTCTCAGAAACCCTCAGAAAACTGGACATACGAAACGTGTCTAGAACATAACCATGGCAACCATGTTCTCAGAAACCCTCAGAAAACTGGACATATGAAACGTGTCTAGAACATAACCATGGCAACCATGTTCTCAGAAACCCTCAGAAAACTGGACATACGAAACGTGTCTAGAACATAACCATGGCAACCATGTTCTCAGAAACCCTCAGAAAACTGGACATATGAAACGTGTCTAGAACATAACCATGGCAACCATGTTCTCAGAAAGCCTCAGAAAACTGGACATACGAAACGTGTCTAGAACATGTAATATTGTACGACACACTGCATTCGGGAAAGTATTCAGACCCCTTTAACTGTTTCCACATTTTGTTACGTTACAGCCTTATTCTAAAATGGATCAAATAAAACATTATCCTTCATCAATCTACACACGATACCTCATAATGACATCACAATACCCCATAATGACATCACAATACCCCATAATGACATCACAATACCCCATAATGACATCACAATACCCCATAATTACATCACAATACCCCATAATGACATCACAATACTCCATAATGACATCACAATACCCCATAATGGCATCACAATACCCCATAATGACATCACAATATCCCATAATGACATCACAATACCCCATAATGACATCACAATACCCCATAATGACATCACAATACCCCATAATGACATCACAATATCCCATAATGACATCACAATACCCCATAATGACATCACCATATCCCATAATGACATCACAATACCCCATAATGACATCACAATATCCCATAATGCCATCACAATACCCCATAATGACAAAGCGAAAACTGTTCCTTTTTATTTTTGCAAATGTATTCAAATAAAAACAGAAATACTTATTTACATAAGTATTCAGACCCTTTGCTATGAGACTTGAAATTGAGCTCAGGTGCATCCTGTTTCCCATTGATCATCCTTGAGATGTTTCTACAACTTGATTGGAGTCCACCTGTGGTAAAATCAATATATTCTACATGAATTGGAAAGGCTCACACCTGTTTATATAAGGTCCCACAGTTGACCGTGTATGTCAGAGCAAAAACCAAGCCATGACGTCGAAGGAATTGTCTGCAGAAAAAAGAACACAAAGGCCTCCATCATTCTGAAATGGAAAAAGTTTGGAACCACCAAGACTCTTCCTAGAGCAGAGAGATCCTTGAGGAAAACCTGGTGTCGTGGTGTGACTGAGTAGACTGAGTAGTCGTCGACTGAGTCGTTGTTGTGTGACTGAGTAGTTGTCGACTGAGTAGTCGTTGTGTGACTGAGTAGACTGAGTAGTCTTTGACTGAGTAGTCGTTGACTGAGTAGTCGTTGTGTGACTAAGTAGACTGAGTAGTCGTCGACTGAGTAGTCGTGGTGTGACTGAGTAGACTGAGTAGTCGTCGACTGAGTAGTCGTGGTGTGACTGACTAGACTGAGTAGTCGTCGACTGAGTAGTTGTTGTGTGACTGAGTAGACTGAGTAGTCATTGACTGAGTAGTCGTGGTGTGACTGAGTAGACTGAATAGTCGTCGACTGAGTAGTTGTTGTGTGACTGAGTAGACTGAGTAGTCGTCGACTGAGTAGTCGTGGTGTGACTGAGTAGTCGTTGTGTATACTGATATTTATTTATTTCCACGGCACAGATAGGATCCTTCATGTAGTGTGTGTGTGTGTGTGTGTGTGTGTGTGTGTGTGTGTGTGTGTGTGTGTGATGAAGGCCTACAGTATAGTAGGGTTTCCAGGGGGAACCTACACTATAAAACCATGAAACACGTGACACGTTATAACGTCAGTTTTACAACTTAAACACAGGCGTTTAGACAGTCCGTTTCTAACCAGGGGAACACCTATACATCCTAAGAGTTTACATTTTAAACTAGTGTTAACTTTCCCATTGTCCTGTTTGGAGTGCATTTAGTCATTATAAATAGATCAGAGTTAGGAATGTCTGTCACCTTAACTACATTTCAGCACAACTGAACGGGACATTTGATTGAAGAAATCTATTCAATCGTGAGGTGTTGTTGTTACTCGACCGTGTTCAGGTTATTACCGTTAACTCTCTTGAGTGAAAAATATGTGGGAGGGGCCTCAGTATTACATTTCCCAGCATGCTTTGTTACAAGTCGTTTTTTTTTCCTTTACAATAGTTTGTTTTAATATCTCTGTTGACTAATGAACATTGATTAATTAATTGATCTTATACTATACAAAGTAAAATAGTGTAACGTTTTTTTTTTTTACTTTTACAATCTGTAAGGGTGTGCTGGTTACTGAGATGGTTGTGGTAGTGATGTTACATTTGATGCCGGACCTACAAGTCATTCGTTGAAATCCCTAAGTAGTGTGCTGGTGCCTGCATCACTTCATCAGAAGAATGTGATCAATGACTTCCGAAGTCTTGTTTTGTCAAATAGCCACCTGACTGGTTGGGTAGATTCTTCATGAAACACCCCCTATCCCTGATAATTAGGCTTGGGAGGTATACCGTATACAGGGGTATTTTGGGAAAAGCCACAGGATGTTTTCTCAGGTTACACTCACCCCAATTTGATCGCCTCCATTTCCGCGGCAACCAGTGATCCGGGTCAACAGCATCAATGTAACAGTTTTGCTCGAACCAGGGACCCTTTGCACACATCAACAACCGACACCCTTAAAGCATCGTTAACTATCGCTCCACAAAAGCCGCGGCCCTTGCAGAGCAAAGGGGAACAACTACTTCAAGGTCTCAGAGCGAGTGACGTCACCGATTGAAACGCTATTAGCACCACCGCTAACTAACTAGCCATTTCACACCAGTTACAGGTGCATACCATCCAGTATTTTACTCGCTAATGTTCAATCCAGGTGTGCAAAGCTCTTAGAGACTTCCCAAAAGAAAGACTCACAGCTGTAATCACTGCAAAAGGTGATTCTAACATGTATTGACTCAGGGGTGTGAATACTTATGTTAATGAGATATTTCTGTGTTTCTTTTTTTTCAATAAATTTGCTAACATTTAAAAAAAAAAAACATGTTTTCACTTTGTCATTATGGTTGGTATTGTGTGTAGTTGGGTGAGAGAACAAAAAAACGTTAATTTAATCCATTTCAAATTCAGGCTGTAGTCCAACGCTCTAACCACTAGGCTACCTGCCGCCCCCCCCCCCATAAGTCAAGTGGTGTGAAACCTTTCTGAAGGCTATGAATATAGTCTATGTTTAAGCTACTTTTTAAATCATCAAAAGTTGAATAATTAGTGCTGAGCGTTTAAACCAAAAATGTTTTTTATTTTAATTTTTTTTAACAACTAATTGACCGAAGTCCGGTTAAGTTATTTGAATTCCATTTCGTTCTTTTCTTCTTTTTTTTCTGCGAGCTCAATTTTGAAGATTGCGCAGTTTCTCTAAAGATAAAATCAGATCAAAAACCAAACCGAACTGTGCGATGTTGTAGGGAGTTGTAGTTTGCAACTGGGCAACGTTCTACATAGTTTAGCGCAGAAAGTGTGGTAAATAACTACAAGCCTACTTGTCCGGTCTGAGACGCAGAGAAGAGGCAGAAGAACTCGATAGAGGGACAGGGAGCAGTTGCTTTATGAGTTATTTCCACCTGAAAATACATGACCTAAGATTGATAGTAATTCAGCAGTCATAAATGTATGCCTTATTTACTGGGAAGAACTACTAAAATAGTGATTTTTGTCAGACAGCAGCTCTATAGAGATGAGATGATGACTTGGAATGAAACAGTCATCACATAAAACTAATGTAATATACACAACAACTGAAATATTTTATTAAAATAAAGTCATGTGAATGAATGATAGTTAATAAGTGATAAGCAGTAATCTGCAGTCACTATACCATGATGGGATTTTTTTTTGTTTTGTCTAGCAGGTTAATGAACTCCGGGCTCTATGCGTTCTCTGGAAAATGATACAACTGGTAAGTGGAAGGTCAATGACATTCTGCTGGCGGGTCGTGCATTATGTTCCACAGAACGCATGGCCCCTCTTTTGATTGGCCCTCACGTGTCTGACAATGGGCCGCGTGCCAAGTCTCTCACTACCTGCTGCCAGTGTCGTTTTCTCATAGTAGGCTTTGGTAGGTGTTGTATTAGGAAACAACATGGGGGTCATAGTAGCTTGTTTGACACGTGTCAACGATCTTTGGGTGTCGGGTGTTTGATTGGGTGTCGGGTGTCGGGTGTTTGATTGGGTGTCGGGTGTCGGGTGTTTGATTGGGTGTCGGGTGTCGGGTGTTTGATTGGGTGTCGGGTGTTTGATTGGGTGTCGGGTGTTTGATTGGGTGTCGGGTGTTTGATTGGGTGTCGGGTGTCGGGTGTTTGATTGGGTGTCGGGTGTCGGGTGTTTGATTGGGTGTCGGGTGTTTGATTGGGTGTCGGGTGTCGGGTGTTTGATTGGGTGTTGGGTGTTTGATTGGGTGTCGGGTGTCGGGTGTTTGATTGGGTGTCGGGTGTTTGATTGGGTGTCGGGTGTCGGGTGTTTGATTGGGTGTCGGGTGTCGGGTGTTTGATTGGGTGTCGGGTGTTTGATTGGGTGTCGGGTGTCAGGTGTTTGGGGGAAACAACTGTATTTTGAAATACATCACTGGAATGTAACAAGTAGGTTAGATTGTATTTTTCAGCAAGAGAGTTGGACTCAAGTATCTACGTTACAAACAAAAAAACACAATGACCCCAAATACTACATCAACAGAATGACTACGGTAGGCAGCTACAGGCCAACATACTGCACAAAGATAACGGACGGAGACACCTGCCAATTCACACAATGCCTCAGCAAGAAATACAAAGTACTAGCTCTTCATTACCTTTTGCGTCATACACTGAGTTGACAAAACATTAAGAACACCTGCTCTTTCCATGACAGCGACCAGGTGAATCCAGGTGAAAAGTTATGATCCCTTTATTGATGTCACTTGTTACATCCAGGAGATCAAAGGTCAAAATAATGCTGTTTGAGCCTTGACACAACTGAAACATGGATTGTGTCTGTGTGCCATTCAGAGGGTGAATGGGGCAAGACAAAATATTGAAGTGCCTTTGAACAGGTTATGGTAGTAGGTGTCAGGCGCATCGGTTTGAGTCAAGAACTGCAACGCTGCTGGGTTTTTCCACACTCAACAGTTTCCCGTGTGTATCAAGAATGGTCCACCACCGAAAGGACATCCAGCCAACTTGACACAACTGTGGGAAGCATTGGAGTCAACATGGACCAGCATTCCTGTGGAACGCTTTCGAGACCTTGCA
>NC_088408.1:98652988-98740488 GCF_034236695.1 Oncorhynchus nerka | reverse complement strand
ACCCCCTTTCCCTTTTAATAGTGTTGTAGCTGTGGTAAAACCTTTATAACTGACTAGGTACCCCCCTTTTAATAGTGTTGTAGCTGTGGTAAAACCATTATAACTGACTAGGTACCCCCCTTTTAATAGTGTTGTAGCTGTGGTAAAACCATTATAACTGACTAGGTACCCCCTTTTAATAGTGTTGTAGCTGTGGTAAAACCATTATAACTGACTAGGTACCCCCTTTCCCTTTTAATAGTGTTGTAGCTGTGGTAAAACCTTTATAACTGACTAGGTACCCCCTTTTAATAGTGTTGTAGCTGTGGTAAAACCATTATAACTGACTAGGTACCCCCTTTTAATAGTGTTGTAGCTGTGGTAAAACCATTATAACTGACTAGGTACCCCCCTTTCCCTTTTAATAGTGTTGTAGCTGTGGTAAAACCATTATAACTGACTAGGTACCCCCTTTCCCTTTTAATAGTGTTGTAGCTGTGGTAAAACCATTATAACTGACTATGTACCCCCCTTTCCCTTTTAATAATGTTGTAGCTGTGGTAAAACCATTATAACTGACTAGGTACCCCCCTTTCCCTTTTAATAGTGTTGTAGCTGTGGTAAAACCATTATAACTGACTAGGTACCCCCTTTTTTATAGTGTTGTAGCTGTGGTAAAACCATTATAACTGACTAGGTACCCCCCTTTTTTTAATAGTGTTGTAGCTGTGGTAAAACCATTATAACTGACTAGGTACCCCCTTTCCTTTTAATAGTGTTGTAGCTGTGGTAAAACCATTATAACTGACTAGGTACCCCCTTCCCCTTTAAATAGTGTTGTAGCTGTGGTAAAACCATTATAACTGACTAGGTACCCCCTTTCCCTTTTAATAGTGTTGTAGCTGTGGTAAAACCATTATAACTGACTAGGTACCCCCTTTCCCTTTAAATAGTGTTGTAGCTGTGGTAAAACCATTATAACTGACTAGGTACCCCCTTCCCCTTTTAAATAGTGTTGTAGCTGTGGTAAAACCATTATAACTGACTAGGTACCCCCTTTCCTTTTAATAGTGTTGTAGCTGTGGTAAAACCATTATAACTGACTAGGTACCCCCCTTTCCCTTTTAATAATGTTGTAGCTGTGGTAAAACCATTATAACTGACTAGGTACCCCCCTTTCCCTTTTAATAGTGTTGTAGCTGTGGTAATACCATTATAACTGACTAGGTACCCCCCTTTCCCTTTTAATAATGTTGTAGCTGTGGTAAAACCATTACAACTGACTAGGTACCCCCCTTTTAACAGTGTTGTAGCTGTGGTAAAACCATTATAACTGACTAGGTATCCCCCTTTACCTTTCAGTTGGACAACTGCCTATGTATCCCCCCCTTTCTCTTCCCATATAGAGGCTTCAGAGTTCTCCTCGGTGAACACTTTTCACATACCAGACCAAAGTTAATATTTCATTATTCAATCACACATTCAATAGTCAGTCCTCTAGATACTGTAACAGAGATATAGTCAGTCCTCTGGATACTGTAACAGAGATATAGTCAGTCCTCTAGATACTGTAACAGAGATATAGTCAGTCCTCTGGATACTGTAACAGAGATATAGTCAGTCCTCTGGATACTGTAACAGAGATATAGTCAGTCCTCTGGATACTGTAACAGAGATATAGTCAGTCCTCTGGATACTGTAACAGAGATATAGTCAGTCCTCTGGATACTGTAACAGAGATATAGTCAGTCCTCTGGATACTGTAACAGAGATATAGTCAGTCCTCTGGATACTGTAACAGAGATATAGTCAGTCCTCTGGATACTGTAACAGAGATATAGTCAGTCCTCTGGATACTGTAACAGAGATATAGTCAGTCCTCTGGATACTGTAACAGAGATATAGTCAGTCCTCTGGATACTGTAACAGAGATATAGTCAGTCCTCTGGATACTGTAACAGAGATATAGTCAGTCCTCTGGATACTGTAACAGAGATATAGTCAGTCCTCTGGATACTGTAACAGAGATATAGTCAGTCCTCTGGATACTGTAACAGAGATATAGTCAGTCCTCTGGATACTGTAACAGAGATATAGTCAGTCCTCTGGATACTGTAACAGAGATATAGTCAGTCCTCTGGATACTGTAACAGAGATATAGTCAGTCCTCTGGATACTGTAACAGAGATATAGTCAGTCCTCTGGATACTGTAACAGAGATATAGTCAGTCCTCTGGATACTGTAACAGAGATATAGTCAGTCCTCTGGATACTGTAACAATAGTCAGTCCTCTGGATACTGTAACAGAGATATAGTCAGTCCTCTGGATACTGTAACAGAGATATAGTCAGTCCTCTGGATACTGTAACAGAGACACATTCATAACAGAGATATAGTCAGTCCTCTGGATACTGTAACAGAGATATAGTCAGTCCTCTGGATACTGTAACAGAGATATAGTCAGTCCTCTGGATACTGTAACAGAGATATAGTCAGTCCTCTGGATACTGTAACAGAGATATAGTCAGTCCTCTGGATACTGTAACAGAGATATAGTCAGTCCTCTGGATACTGTAACAGAGATATAGTCAGTCCTCTGGATACTGTAACAGAGATATAGTCAGTCCTCTGGATACTGTAACAGAGATATAGTCAGTCCTCTGGATACTGTAACAGAGATATAGTCAGTCCTCTGGATACTGTAACAGAGATATAGTCAGTCCTCTGGATACTGTAACAGAGATATAGTCAGTCCTCTGGATACTGTAACAGAGATATAGTCAGTCCTCTGGATACTGTAACAGAGATATAGTCAGTCCTCTGGATACTGTAACAGAGATATAGTCAGTCCTCTGGATACTGTAACAGAGATATAGTCAGTCCTCTGGATACTGTAACAGAGATATAGTCAGTCCTCTGGATACTGTAACAGAGATATAGTCAGTCCTCTGGATACTGTAACAGAGATATAGTCAGTCCTCTGGATACTGTAACAGAGATATAGTCAGTCCTCTGGATACTGTAACAGAGATATAGTCAGTCCTCTGGATACTGTAACAGAGATATAGTCAGTCCTCTGGATACTGTAACAGAGATATAGTCAGTCCTCTGGATACTGTAACAGAGATATAGTCAGTCCTCTGGATACTGTAACAGAGATATAGTCAGTCCTCTGGATACTGTAACAGAGATATAGTCAGTCCTCTGGATACTGTAACAGAGATATAGTCAGTCCTCTGGATACTGTAACAGAGATATAGTCAGTCCTCTGGATACTGTAACAGAGATATAGTCAGTCCTCTGGATACTGTAACAGAGATATAGTCAGTCCTCTGGATACTGTAACAGAGATATAGTCAGTCCTCTGGATACTGTAACAGAGATATAGTCAGTCCTCTGGATACTGTAACAGAGATATAGTCAGTCCTCTGGATACTGTAACAGAGATATAGTCAGTCCTCTGGATACTGTAACAGAGATATAGTCAGTCCTCTGGATACTGTAACAGAGATATAGTCAGTCCTCTGGATACTGTAACAGAGATATAGTCAGTCCTCTGGATACTGTAACAGAGATATAGTCAGTCCTCTGGATACTGTAACAGAGATATAGTCAGTCCTCTGGATACTGTAACAGAGATATAGTCAGTCCTCTGGATACTGTAACAGAGATATAGTCAGTCCTCTGGATACTGTAACAGAGATATAGTCAGTCCTCTGGATACTGTAACAGAGATATAGTCAGTCCTCTGGATACTGTAACAGAGATATAGTCAGTCCTCTGGATACTGTAACAGAGATATAGTCAGTCCTCTGGATACTGTAACAGAGATATAGTCAGTCCTCTGGATACTGTAACAGAGATATAGTCAGTCCTCTGGATACTGTAACAGAGATATAGTCAGTCCTCTGGATACTGTAACAGAGATATAGTCAGTCCTCTGGATACTGTAACAGAGATATAGTCAGTCCTCTGGATACTGTAACAGAGATATAGTCAGTCCTCTGGATACTGTAACAGAGATATAGTCAGTCCTCTGGATACTGTAACAGAGATATAGTCAGTCCTCTGGATACTGTAACAGAGATATAGTCAGTCCTCTGGATACTGTAACAGAGATATAGTCAGTCCTCTGGATACTGTAACAGAGATATAGTCAGTCCTCTGGATACTGTAACAGAGATATAGTCAGTCCTCTGGATACTGTAACAGAGATATAGTCAGTCCTCTGGATACTGTAACAGAGATATAGTCAGTCCTCTGGATACTGTAACAGAGATATAGTCAGTCCTCTGGATACTGTAACAGAGATATAGTCAGTCCTCTGGATACTGTAACAGAGATATAGTCAGTCCTCTGGATACTGTAACAGAGATATAGTCAGTCCTCTGGATACTGTAACAGAGATATAGTCAGTCCTCTGGATACTGTAACAGAGATATAGTCAGTCCTCTGGATACTGTAACAGAGATATAGTCAGTCCTCTGGATACTGTAACAGAGATATAGTCAGTCCTCTGGATACTGTAACAGAGATATAGTCAGTCCTCTGGATACTGTAACAGTATAGTCAGTCCTCTGGATACTGTAACAGAGATATAGTCAGTCCTCTGGATACTGTAACAGAGATATAGTCAGTCCTCTGGATACTGTAACAGAGATATAGTCAGTCCTCTGGATACTGTAACAGAGATATAGTCAGTCCTCTGGATACTGTAACAGAGATATAGTCAGTCCTCTGGATACTGTAACAGAGATATAGTCAGTCCTCTGGATACTGTAACAGAGATATAGTCAGTCCTCTGGATACTGTAACAGAGATATAGTCAGTCCTCTGGATACTGTAACAGAGATATAGTCAGTCCTCTGGATACTGTAACAGAGATATAGTCAGTCCTCTGGATACTGTAACAGAGATATAGTCAGTCCTCTGGATACTGTAACAGAGATATAGTCAGTCCTCTGGATACTGTAACAGAGATATAGTCAGTCCTCTGGATACTGTAACAGAGATATAGTCAGTCCTCTGGATACTGTAACAGAGATATAGTCAGTCCTCTGGATACTGTAACAGAGATATAGTCAGTCCTCTGGATACTGTAACAGATATAGATAACAGAGATAGTCAGTCCTCTGGATACTGTAACAGAGATATAGTCAGTCCTCTGGATACTGTAACAGAGATATAGTCAGTAACAGAGATATAGTCAGTAACAGAGATATAGTCAGTCCTCTGGATACTGTAACAGAGATATAGTCAGTCCTCTGGATACTGTAACAGAGATATAGTCAGTCCTCTGGATACTGTAACAGAGATATAGTCAGTCCTCTGGATACTGTAACAGAGATATAGTCAGTCCTCTGGATACTGTAACAGAGATATAGTCAGTCCTCTGGATACTGTAACAGAGATATAGTCAGTCCTCTGGATACTGTAACAGAGATATAGTCAGTCCTCTGGATACTGTAACAGAGATATAGTCAGTCCTCTGGATACTGTAACAGAGATATAGTCAGTCCTCTGGATACTGTAACAGAGATATAGTCAGTCCTCTGGATACTGTAACAGAGATATAGTCAGTCCTCTGGATACTGTAACAGAGATATAGTCAGTCCTCTGGATACTGTAACAGAGATATAGTCAGTCCTCTGGATACTGTAACAGTATAGTCAGTCCTCTGGATACTGTAACAGAGATATAGTCAGTCCTCTGGATACTGTAACAGAGATATAGTCAGTCCTCTGGATACTGTAACAGAGATATAGTCAGTCCTCTGGATACTGTAACAGAGATATAGTCAGTCCTCTGGATAAGATAGTCAGTCCTCTGGATACTGTAACAGAGATCCTCTGGATACTAACAGAGATATAGTCAGTCCTCTGGATACTGTAACAGAGATATAGTCAGTCCTCTGGATACTGTAACAGAGATATAGTCAGTCCTCTGGATACTGTAACAGAGATATAGTCAGTCCTCTGGATACTGTAACAGAGATATAGTCAGTCCTCTGGATACTGTAACAGAGATATAGTCAGTCCTCTGGATACTGTAACAGAGATATAGTCAGTCCTCTGGATACTGTAACAGAGATATAGTCAGTCCTCTGGATACTGTAACAGAGATATAGTCAGTCCTCTGGATACTGTAACAGAGATATAGTCAGTAACAGAGATATAGTCAGTAACAGAGATATAGTCAGTCCTCTGGATACTGTAACAGAGATATAGTCAGTCCTCTGGATACTGTAACAGAGATATAGTCAGTCCTCTGGATACTGTAACAGAGATATAGTCAGTCCTCTGGATACTGTAACAGAGATATAGTCAGTCCTCTGGATACTGTAACAGAGATATAGTCAGTCCTCTGGATACTGTAACAGAGATATAGTCAGTCCTCTGGATACTGTAACAGAGATATAGTCAGTCCTCTGGATACTGTAACAGAGATATAGTCAGTCCTCTGGATACTGTAACAGATATAGTCAGTCCTCTGGATACTGTAACAGAGATATAGTCAGTCCTCTGGATACTGTAACAGAGATATAGTCAGTCCTCTGGATACTGTAACAGAGATATAGTCAGTCCTCTGGATACTGTAACAGAGATATAGTCAGTCCTCTGGATACTGTAACAGAGATATAGTCAGTCCTCTGGATACTGTAACAGAGATATAGTCAGTCCTCTGGATACTGTAACAGAGATATAGTCAGTCCTCTGGATACTGTAACAGAGATATAGTCAGTCCTCTGGATACTGTAACAGAGATAGTCATCCTCTGGATACTGTAACAGTCAGTCCTCTGGATACTGTAACAGAGATATAGTCAGTCCTCTGGATACTGTAACAGAGAGACAGTCCTCTGGATACTCAATAGTCAATAGTCCCTCTGGATACTGTAACAGAGATATAGTCAGTCCTCTGGATACTGTAACAGAGATATAGTCAGTCCTCTGGATACTGTAACAGAGACACATTCAATAGTCAGTCCTCTGGATACTGTAACAGAGATATAGTCAGTCCTCTAGATACTGTAACAGAGATATAGTCAGTCCTCTGGATACTGTAACAGAGATATAGTCAGTCCTCTGGATACTGTAACAGAGACACATTCAATAGTCAGTCCTCTGGATACTGTAACAGAGACACATTCAATAGTCAGTCCTCTGGATACTGTAACAGAGACACATTCAATAGTCAGTCCTCTGGATACTGTAACAGAGACACATTCAATAGTCAGTCCTCTGGATACTGTAACAGAGACAGTCATTCAATAGTCAGTCCTCTAGATAATGTAACAGAGATATAGTCAGTCCTCTGGATACTGTAACAGAGATATAGTCAGTCCTCTGGATACTGTAACAGAGATATAGTCAGTCCTCTGGATACTGTAACAGAGATATAGTCAGTCCTCTGGATACTGTAACAGAGATATAGTCAGTCCTCTGGAGATACTCCTCTGTAAACAGAGACACATTCAATAGTCAGTCCTCTGGATACTGTAACAGAGATATAGTCAGTCCTCTGGATACAGTAACAGAGATATAGTCAGTCCTCTGGATACTGTAACAGAGATATAGTCAGTCCTCTGGATACTGTAACAGAGATATAGTCAGTCCTCTGGATACTGTAACAGAGATATAGTCAGTCCTCTGGATACTGTAACAGAGATATAGTCAGTCCTCTGGATACTGTAACAGAGATATAGTCAGTCCTCTGGATACTGTAACAGAGATATAGTCAGTCCTCTGGATACTGTAACAGAGATATAGTCAGTCCTCTGGATACTGTAACAGAGATATAGTCAGTCCTCTGGATACTGTAACAGAGATATAGTCAGTCCTCTGGATACTGTAACAGAGACACATTCAATAGTCAGTCCTCTGGATACTGTAACAGAGATATAGTCAGTCCTCTAGATACTGTGATAGAGACACATTCAATAGTCAGTCCTCTGGATACTGTAACAGAGATATAGTCAGTCCTCTGGATACTGTAACAGAGATATAGTCAGTCCTCTGGATACTGTAACAGAGACACATTCAATAGTCAGTCCTCTGGATACTGTAACAGAGATATAGTCAGTCCTCTAGATACTGTAACAGAGATATAGTCAGTCCTCTGGATACTGTAACAGAGATATAGTCAGTCCTCTGGATACTGTAACAGAGACACATTCAATAGTCAGTCCTCTGGATACTGTAACAGAGACACATTCAATAGTCAGTCCTCTGGATACTGTAACAGAGACACATTCAATAGTCCGTCCTCTGGATACTGTAACAGAGACACATTCAATAGTCAGTCCTCTGGATACTGTAACAGAGACACATTCAATAGTCAGTCCTCTAGATAATGTAACAGAGATATAGTCAGTCCTCTGGATACTGTAACAGAGATATAGTCAGTCCTCTGGATACTGTAACAGAGACACATTCAATAGTCAGTCCTCTGGATACTGTAACAGAGACACATTCAATAGTCAGTCCTCTGGATACTGTAACAGAGACACATTCAATAGTCAGTCCTCTAGATAATGTAACAGAGATATAGTCAGTCCTCTGGATACTGTAACAGAGATATAGTCAGTCCTCTGGATACTGTAACAGAGATATAGTCAGTCCTCTGGATACTGTAACAGAGATATAGTCAGTCCTCTGGATACTGTAACAGAGATATAGTCAGTCCTCTGGATACTGTAACAGAGACACATTCAATAGTCAGTCCTCTGGATACTGTAACAGAGATATAGTCAGTCCTCTAGATACTGTAACAGAGATATAGTCAGTCCTCTGGATACTGTAACAGAGATATAGTCAGTCCTCTGGATACTGTAACAGAGACACATTCAATAGTCCGTCCTCTGGATACTGTAACAGAGATATAGTCAGTCCTCTGGATACTGTAACAGAGACACATTCAATAGTCAGTCCTCTGGATACTGTAACAGAGACACATTCAATAGTCAGTCCTCTGGATACTGTAACAGAGATATAGTCAGTCCTCTAGATACTGTAACAGAGATATAGTCAGTCCTCTGGATACTGTAACAGAGATATAGTCAGTCCTCTGGATACTGTAACAGAGATATAGTCAGTCCTCTGGATACTGTAACAGAGATATAGTCAGTCCTCTGGATACTGTAACAGAGACACATTCAATAGTCAGTCCTCTGGATACTGTAACAGAGACACATTCAATAGTCAGTCCTCTAGATACTGTAACAGAGATATAGTCAGTCCTCTGGATACTGTAACAGAGATATAGTCAGTCCTCTGGATACTGTAACAGAGATATAGTCAGTCCTCTGGATACTGTAACAGAGACACATTCAATAGTCAGTCCTCTAGATACTGTAACAGAGATATAGTCAGTCCTCTGGATACTGTAACAGAGATATAGTCAGTCCTCTGGATACTGTAACAGAGACACATTCAATAGTCAGTCCTCTACATACTGTAACAGAGACACATTCAATAGTCAGTCCTCTAGATACTGTAACAGAGATATAGTCAGTCCTCTGGATACTGTAACAGAGATATAGTCAGTCCTCTGGATACTGTAACAGAGACACATTCAATAGTCAGTCCTCTGGATACTGTAACAGAGACACATTCAATAGTCAGTCCTCTAGATACTGTAACAGAGATATAGTCAGTCCTCTGGATACTGTAATAGAGACACATTCAATAGTCAGTCCTCTGGATACTGTAACAGAGATATAGTCAGTCCTCTGGATACTGTAACAGAGATATAGTCAGTCCTCTGGATACTGTAACATAGACACATTTACATTTACATTTAAGTCATTTAGCAGACGCTCTTATCCAGAGCGACTTACAATCAATAGTCCGTCCTCTGGATACTGTAACAGAGACACATTCAATAGTCAGTCCTCTGGATACTGTAACAGAGACACATTCAATAGTCAGTCCTCTAGATAATGTAACAGAGATATAGTCAGTCCTTTGGATACTGTAACAGAGACACATTCAATAGTCCGTCCTCTGGATACTGTAACAGAGATATAGTCAGTCCTCTAGATACTGTAACAGAGATATAGTCAGTCCTCTAGATACTGTAACAGAGATATAGTCAGTCCTCTGGATACTGTAACAGAGATATAGTCAGTCCTCTGGATACTGTAACAGAGATATAGTCAGTCCTCTGGATACTGTAACAGAGACACATTCAATAGTCAGTCCTCTGGATACTGTAACAGAGACACATTCAATAGTCAGTCCTCTGGATACTGTAACAGAGACACATTCAATAGTCAGTCCTCTAGATAATGTAACAGAGATATAGTCAGTCCTCTGGATACTGTAACAGAGATATAGTCAGTCCTCTGGATACTGTAACAGAGATATAGTCAGTCCTCTGGATACTGTAACAGAGATATAGTCAGTCCTCTGGATACTGTAACAGAGATATAGTCAGTCCTCTGGATACTGTAACAGAGACACATTCAATAGTCAGTCCTCTGGATACTGGAACAGAGATACAGTGTAACAGAGATATAGTCAGTCCTCTGGATACTGTAACAGAGATATAGTCAGTCCTCTGGATACTGTAACAGAGATATAGTCAGTCCTCTGGATACTGTAACAGAGATATAGTCAGTCCTCTGGATACTGTAACAGAGATATAGTCAGTCCTCTGGATACTGTAACAGAGATATAGTCAGTCCTCTGGATACTGTAACAGAGATATAGTCAGTCCTCTGGATACTGTAACAGAGATATAGTCAGTCCTCTGGATACTGTAACAGAGATATAGTCAGTCCTCTGGATACTGTAACAGAGATATAGTCAGTCCTCTGGATTCAAGACACATTCAGTCAGTCCTCTGGATACTGTAACAGAGATATAGTCAGTCCTCTAGATACTGTGATAGAGACACATTCAATAGTCAGTCCTCTGGATACTGTAACAGAGATATAGTCAGTCCTCTGGATACTGTAACAGAGATATAGTCAGTCCTCTGGATACTGTAACAGAGACACATTCAATAGTCAGTCCTCTGGATACTGTAACAGAGATATAGTCAGTCCTCTAGATACTGTAACAGAGATATAGTCAGTCCTCTGGATACTGTAACAGAGATATAGTCAGTCCTCTGGATACTGTAACAGAGACACATTCAATAGTCAGTCCTCTGGATACTGTAACAGAGACACATTCAATAGTCAGTCCTCTGGATACTGTAACAGAGACACATTCAATAGTCAGTCCTCTGGATACTGTAACAGAGACACATTCAATAGTCCGTCCTCTGGATACTGTAACAGAGACACATTCAATAGTCAGTCCTCTGGATACTGTAACAGAGACACATTCAATAGTCAGTCCTCTAGATAATGTAACAGAGATATAGTCAGTCCTCTGGATACTGTAACAGAGATATAGTCAGTCCTCTGGATACTGTAACAGAGACACATTCAATAGTCAGTCCTCTGGATACTGTAACAGAGACACATTCAATAGTCAGTCCTCTGGATACTGTAACAGAGACACATTCAATAGTCAGTCCTCTGGATACTGTAACAGAGATATAGTCAGTCCTCTGGATACTGTAATAGAGACACATTCAATAGTCAGTCCTCTGGATACTGTAACAGAGATATAGTCAGTCCTCTGGATACTGTAACAGAGATATAGTCAGTCCTCTGGATACTGTAACAGAGATATAGTCAGTCCTCTGGATACTGTAACATAGACACATTTACATTTACATTTAAGTCATTTAGCAGACGCTCTTATCCAGAGCGACTTACAATCAATAGTCCGTCCTCTGGATACTGTAACAGAGACACATTCAATAGTCAGTCCTCTGGATACTGTAACAGAGACACATTCAATAGTCAGTCCTCTAGATAATGTAACAGAGATATAGTCAGTCCTTTGGATACTGTAACAGAGACACATTCAATAGTCCGTCCTCTGGATACTGTAACAGAGACACATTCAATAGTCAGTCCTCTAGATAATGTAACAGAGACACATTTTGTCCCCTCGGAGGGGGAAGGGCTGACTAGTCCATTGTCCTTTGTGTTTTCCTTGTGTTTCTGGACCATTTGCCATGCAGCTCCAGGTGACAGAGAGCATATCAATTAAGGCCGAGGCTGCAATGATGTTTATTGTTCTTCAAAAGGGGGAAAGGCGTCCATGTTGAAGGATGCCAGTGAAATGCGTCCATGTTGAAGGATGCCAGTGAAAGGCGTCCATGTTGAAGGATGCCAGTGAAAGGCGTCCATGTTGAAGGATGCCAGTGAAAGGCGTCCATGTTGAAGGATGCCAGTGAAATGCGTCCATGTTGAAGGATGCCAGTGAAAGGCGTCCATGTTGAAGGATGCCAGTGAAAGGCGTCCATGTTGAAGGATGCCAGTGAAAGGCGTCCATGTTGAAGGATGCCAGTGAAAGGCGTCCATGTTGAAGGATGCCAGTGAAATGAAAAGTGATCACTTTGGAAATACGTGTTTTCATGTGTCATCCACTGGGATTCAACATGCACATCTTGTCTACGTATGTTTTCTTGTCACACCAAGATAAAAAAAATTAAATTCGTATTGTTTCTACCCCACAGAGAGTTCCTCCGGCTGGGAAACCCTCTAAACTGTGGCGCCTGGGACAAGAAGCTGCTCAAACAGTATCGTGTCCACAAACCCTCCTCCCTGAGCTACGACGCGGAGATGAGAAGTAAGACACCACTCTCAATGTTGTGTATGTGTGTGTATATACATATATATATATATACACACACACACACACACACACACACACACACACACACTATACACACACACACACACATCTATACACACACACACACACACAGTAACAGTCAAAAGTTTGGATACACCTACCCATTCAAGGGTTTTTCTTTATTTTTACTATTTTCTACATTGTAGAATAATAGTGAAGACATCAAAACTATGAAATAACACATATGGAATCATGTAGTAACCAAAAAAGTGTTAAAACAAATCAAAATATATTTTAGTTTCTTCAAGTACCCACTGTTTGCCTTGATGACAGCTTTGCACACTCTTGGCATTCTCTCAACCAGCTTCACCTCAACCAGCTTTTCCAACAGTCTTGAAGGAGTTCCCACATATGCTGAGCACTTATTGGCTGCTTTTCCTTCACTCTCTGGTTAAACTCATCCAAAACCATTTCAACTGGGTTGAGGTCAGGTGATTGTGGAGACCAGGTCATCTGATGCAGCACTCTATCACTCTCCTTCTTGGTCAAATAGCCCTTACACAGCCTGGAGGTGTGTTGGGTCATTGTCCTGTTGAAAAACAAATGATAGTCCCACTAAACCCAAACCAGATGGGATGGTGTATCTCTGCAGAATGCTGTGGTATCCATGCTGGTTAAGTGTGCCTTGAATTCTAAATAAATCACTGACAGTGTCACCAGTAAAGCACCATCACACCTCCTCCTCCATGCTTCACAGTGAGAACCACACATGCGGAGATAATCCGTTCACCTACTCTAATGTCCATTGCTCGTGTTTCTTGGCCCAAGCAAGTCTCTTCTTCTTCTTGGTGTCCTTTAGTAGTGATTTCTTTACAGCAATTTGACCATAAAGGCCTGATTCACACACTCCTCTGAACAGATGATGTTGAGATTTGTCTGTTTCTTGAACTCTGTGAAGCATTTATTCGGGCTGCAATTTCTGCAGGTAACTCTAATGAACTTATCCTCTGCAGCAGAGGTAACTCTGGGTCTTCCTTTCCTGTGGCAGTCCTCATGAGGGCCAGTTTCATCATAGCGCTTGATAGTTTTTGTGACTGCACTTGAAGAAACTTTCAAAGTTCTTGAACATTCTCCGGATTGATGGACCTTCATGTCTTAAAGTAATGATGGACTGTTGTTTCTATTTGCATATTTGAGCTGTTCTTGCCATAATATGGACTTTGTCTTTTACCAAATAGGTTTATCTTCTGTATACCACTCCTACCTTGTCACAACACAACTGATTCGCTCAAATGCATTTTTTACTTTTAACAAGGCACACCTATTAATTGAAATGCATTCCAGGTGACTACTCCATGAAGCTGGTTGAGAGAATGCCAAGAGTGTGCAAAGCTGTCGTTAAGGCAAAGGGTGGCTACTTTGAAGAATCTCAAATATAAAATATATTTTGATTTGTTTAACACTTTTTTGGTTACTACGTGATTCCATATGTGTTATTTCATAGTTTTGATTTCGTCACTAATATTGGGCTCCCAAGTAGCGCAGCGGTCTAATGCACTGCATCACGGTACTAGAGGTGTTACTACAGATACCCTGGTTCGAATCCAGGCTGTATCACAGCCGGCCGTGATTGGGAGTCCCACAGGGCGGCGCACAATTGGCCCAGCGTCGTCCGGCTTTGGCCGGGGTAGGCCATCATTGTAAATATGAATTTGTTCTTAACTGACGTGGCTAGTTAAATAAAGATGAAATAAATTAAGATATATTATTATTATTATTATATATATATAATATATTATATATATAATAATTCTACAATGTAGAAATAGTATATGAGGAAAATGGTTATTTGGCCTTACTGCTATCAGCCCATATAAATGCAGTGAATAACAGATCTTTCTAGATGCAGAATAAGGCTTTATAGATGCAGAATAAGGCTTTATAGATGCAGAATAAGGCTTTATAGATGCAGAATAAGGCTTTATAGATGCAGAATAAGGCATTATAGATGCAGAATAAGGCTTTATAGATGCAGAATAAGGCTTTATAGATGCAGAATAAGGCTTTATAGATGCAGCGTAAGGCTTTATAGATGCAGAATAAGGCATTATAGATGCAGAATAAGGCTTTATAGATGCAGAATAAGGCATTATAGATGCAGCGTAAGGCTTTATAGATGCAGAATAAGGCATTATAGATGCAGAATAAGGCTTTATAGATGCAGAATAAGGCATTATAGATGCAGAATAAGGCTTTATAGATGCAGAATAAGGCATTATAGATGCAGCGTAAGGCTTTATAGATGCAGAATAAGGCTTTATAGATGCAGAATAAGGCTTTATAGATGCAGAATAAGGCTTTATAGATGCAGAATAAGGCTTTATAGATGCAGAATAAGGCATTATAGATGCAGAATAAGGCTTTATAGATGCAGAATAAGGCTTTATAGATGCAGAATAAGGCTTTATAGATGCAGAATAAGGCTTTATAGATGCAGAATAAGGCTTTATAGATGCAGAATAAGGCTTTATAGATGCAGAATAAGGCATTATAGATGCAGAATAAGGCATTATAGATGCAGAATAAGGCTTTATAGATGCAGAATAAGGCTTTATAGATGCAGAATAAGGCTTTATAGATGCAGAGTAATGCTTTATAGATGCAGCGTAAGGCTTTATAGATGCAGAATAAGGCTTTATAGATGCAGAATAAGGCTTTATAGATGCAGAATAAGGCTTTATAGATGCAGAATAAGGCTTTATAGATGCAGAATAAGGCTTTATAGATGCAGAATAAGGCTTTATAGATGCAGAATAAGGCTTTATGGATGCAGAATAAGGCTTTATAGATGCAGAATAAGGCTTTATAGATGCAGAATAAGGCTTTATAGATGCAGAATAAGGCGCTTTATAGATGCAGAATAAGGCTTTATAGATGCAGAGTAAGGCTTTATAGATGCAGCGTAAGGCTTTATAGATGCAGAGTAAGGCTTTATAGATGCAGCGTAAGGCTTTATAGATGCAGAGTAAGGCTTTATAGATGCAGAGTAAGGCATTCTAGATGCAGAATAAGGCATTATAGATGCAGAATAAGGCTTTATAGATGCAGAATAAGGCATTATAGATGCAGAATAAGGCATTATAGATGCAGAATAAGGCTTTATAGATGCAGAATAAGGCATTATAGATGCAGAATAAGGCTTTATAGATGCAGAATAAGGCTTTATAGATGCAGAATAAGGCTTTATAGATGCAGAATAAGGCATTATAGATGCAGAATAAGGCATTATAGATGCAGAATAAGGCTTTATAGATGCAGAATAAGGCATTATAGATGCAGAATAAGGCTTTATAGATGCAGAATAAGGCATTATAGATGCAGAATAAGGCTTTATAGATGCAGAATAAGGCTTTATAGATGCAGCGTAAGGCTTTATAGATGCAGAGTAAGGCTTTATAGATGCAGAATAAGGCATTATAGATGCAGAATAAGGCTTTATAGATGCAGAATAAGGCATTATAGATGCAGAATAAGGCTTTATAGATGCAGAATAAGGCTTTATAGAGGCATAATAAGGCATTATAGATGCAGAATAAGGCTTTATAGATGCAGAATAAGGCATTATAGATGCAGAATAAGGCATTATAGATGCAGAATAAGGCTTTATAGATGCAGAATAAGGCTTTATAGATGCAGAATAAGGCATTATAGATGCAGAATAAGGCATTATAGATGCAGAATAAGGCATTATAGATGCAGAGTAAGGCTTTATAGATGCAGAATAAGGCATTATAGATGCAGAATAAGGCTTTATAGATGCAGAATAAGACATTATAGATGCAGAATAAGGCATTATAGATGCAGAATAAGGCTTTATAGATGCAGAATAAGGCATTATAGATGCAGAATAAGGCATTATGTGTGCGTGCGTCATAGAAAGTGTTACCAGAAAGTTTTTCTGCAGGGCGAGATGGACGGGAGGAAAGACGTGCAGTTTGAAAAGGCCAACAAATTACTCCCAGCAAATTATTTTTCCTTTTATCCTCCTGCTGTTCGTTGATCCATTCGGTTGTATCCAGTCAGTTACTGTAGTGGAGAATAGATTGAGGGGGTTTTTTCGCCAGGAGATGAGCTTTCTCTAGCTTTAATTGCCAGTGGAAATGACGTTCTGGAGACGGTAATCCTTCACGCACACCAGAAGGAGCTTATTGTGACGTTATTGAAATGTTGCTGCAACCTAAACCGACGACGTTATGTGGGCTGCTTCCTAAACCTTGACTAATCACCTTCAGATAATTACCTGAGGTGAATTTGTCCGTCAGTGCTGAGTGATTAAACTTAATTTAGATCTTTCTGTTATTAAACAACTAAAAGCTCTACAATCATTATAATGTCATTATTTCATAATGCATTTAATGTCACAACAAAAATTGAACAAAACCAAATTTGGGAAAAACATTTTTTTTTTAAATAACCAAACCCTAACCGAAATTACCTCAAAAAAAGCACTAATCGCTCAGCACTAACTGCCATAAAAGTTAATGTCTTAACTATCTAAATTCCCAATTAGGCTCAATTTACAGCCTCTGGGTAATTTCATGTGAACCGCCAGTCTTGTCAAAGTATAACGGGAAAGCCTGAGTTTGTCAGACTAATGATCATGTTTGATTAATGTTGTCTATTTAGTAAGGGAATGTTTGCAATGTGGGAATGTGGTTATTTAGCTGTAACATCAATCTCTAAATGGTCCTTCCCTCACTGTAATGGGATATTTTCCAAATGAAAATTACCTCATTTTCTCTCAATAGCTAAACATGACATCCTTCCTCTACTCCTAGGCCCTGTTTCAATAGTCTATTAGTACCTCCTTCCTCTACTCTCAGGCCCTGTTTCAATAGTCTATTAGTACCTCCTTCCTCTACTCTCAGACCCTGTTTCAATAGTTTAATAGTACCTCCTTCCTCTACTCTCAGGCCCTGTTTCAATAGTCTATTAGTACCTCCTTCCTCTACTCTCAGGCCCTGTTTCAATAGTCTAATAGTACCTCCTTCCTCTACTCTCAGGCCCTGTTTCAATAGTCTCATAGTACCTCCTTCCTCTACTCTCAGGCCCTGTTTCAATAGTCTAATAGTACATCCTTCCTCTACTCTCAGGCCTTGTTTCAATAGTCTATTAGTACCTCCTTCCTCTACTCTCAGGCCCTGTTTCAATAGTCTAATAGTACCTCCTTCCTCTACTCTCAGGCCCTGTTTCAATAGTCTAATAGTACCTCCTTCCTCTACTCTCAGGCCCTGTTTCAATAGTCTATTAGTACCTCCTTCCTCTACTCTCAGGCCCTGTTTCAATAGCTAAACATGACATCCTTCCTCTACTCTCAGGCCCTGTTTCAATAGTCTATTAGTACATCCTTCCTCTACTCTCAGGCCCTGTTTCAATAGTCTATTAGTACCTCCTTCCTCTACTCTCAGGCCCTGTTTCAATAGTCTATTAGTACCTCCTTCCTCTACTCTCAGGCCCTGTTTCAATAGTCTAATAGTACCTCCTTCCTCTACTCTCAGGCCCTGTTTCAATAATCTATTAGTACCTCCTTCCTCTACTCTCAGGCCCTGTTTCAATAGTCTAATAGTACCTCCTTCCTCTACTCTCAGACCCTGTTTCAATAGTCTAATAGTACCTCCTTCCTCTACTCTCAGGCCCTGTTTCAATAGTCTATTAGTACCTCCTTCCTCTACTCTCAGGCCCTGTTTCAATAGTCTATTAGTACCTCCTTCCTCTACTCTCAGGCCCTGTTTCAATAGTCTAATAGTACCTCCTTCCTCTACTCTGACTCTGTTTCAATAGTCTATTAGTACCTCCTTCCTCTACTCTCAGGCCCTGTTTCAATAGTCTATTAGTACCTCCTTCCTCTACTCTCAGGCCCTGTTTCAATAGTCTATTAGTACCTCCTTCCTCTACTCTCAGGCCCTGTTTCAATAGTCTATTAGTACCTCCTTCCTCTACTCTCAGGCCCTGTTTCAATAGTCTATTAGTACCTCCTTCCTCTACTCTCAGGCCCTGTTTCAATAGTCTATTAGTACCTCCTTCCTCTACTCTCAGGCCCTGTTTCAATAGTCTAATAGTACCTCCTTCCTCTACTCTCAGGCCCTGTTTCAATAGTCTATTAGTACCTCCTTCCTCTACTCTCAGACTCTGTTTCAATGCTTCCCTGTAGCAGATGAGGTGTGTTTTAACATTTCATCTCGTGTCCCACAGACTCTATGACTATATCGATGGAGGGCTGTTTTGGTCCCGACACCGTGTTCCCAGCGGCTGGTGAAGACAACAGTCAGTACCGAATCAGCCGCAGCCTGGTGCGCTCGGCCGAGGGGAGCACCGTGCCGCTCACACGCGTCAAGTGCCTGGTCTCCATGACAACGCCCCACGACATCCGTCTTCACGGCTCGGCCGTCACTCCAGCCTTCGTGGAGTTTGACACCTCGCTGGAGGGCTTTGGGTGAGAAGACGCACAGACACACACACACACACACACACACACACACACACACACACACACACACACACACACACACACACACACACACACAGACAGACAGACACCACACAGAGACACCACACAGAGAGACACACACACACACACACACACACACACACACACACAGGGCTTTTGGGTATACACACATTTATTTTTTTCGCTGTTGTCACTGGTTGCAAAATGTTCCTAAAATTCCCTGAGATTTCCAGAAATCCCTCCGTGTAATTTCCTTCTGATTCTCTGAATCCTCCAACTGAGATTTCAAACCTGGGAATTTTGCGAAAGTTGTTAGAATTCTGCGACCCCTTGCTGTCGTCACTTGCACTTTTGAGGTTATTTCTATCAGGAACACCTGTCTCTGTCCCAGCAGGGAGGTTATATCAGGAACACCTGTCTCTGTCCCAGCAGAGAGGTTATTTCTGTCAGGAACACCTGTCTCTGTCCCAGCAGGGAGGTTATATCAGGAACACCTGTCTCTGTCCCAGCAGGGAGGTTATTTCTATCAGGAACACCTGTCTCTGTCCCAGGAGGGAGGTTATTTCTATCAGGAACACCTGTCTCTGTCCCAGCAGGGAGGTTATATCAGGAACACCTGTCTCTGTCCCAGGAGGGAGGTTATTTCTATCAGGAACACCTGTCTCTGTCCCAGCAGGGAGGTTATATCAGGAACACCTGTCTCTGTCCCAGCAGGGAGGTTATTTCTATCAGGAACACCTGTCTCTGTCCCAGGAGGGAGGTTATTTCTATCAGGAACACCTGTCTCTGTCCCAGGAGGGAGGTTATTTCTATCAGGAACACCTGTCTCTGTCCCAGCAGGGAGGTTATATCAGGAACACCTGTCTCTGTCCCAGGAGGGAGGTTATTTCTATCAGAAACACCTGTCTCTGTCCCAGCAGGGAGGTTATATCAGGAACACCTGTCTCTGTCCCAGGAGGGAGGTTATTTCTATCAGGAACACCTGTCTCTGTCCCAGCAGGGAGGTTATATCAGGAACACCTGTCTCTGTCCCAGCAGGGAAGTTATTCTCCCTCTCCTTTCTTTCATGCTGTTGAAATGTGTATAAAATTGGGCAGATTTTTTTTCTCAATAATAAACACACAGGCGGACTCTGACATGCGTACACACACACACACACACACACACACACACACACACACACACACACCAGTGGAGGGAGAAATCAGAGGACGGGGGGGGTCATTGTAATGGTTGTAATGGAAAAGTATAAAACCACATGGGTTCTCTCTGAAAGGGTTCTCTCTGAATGGTTGTAATGGAAAAGTATAAAACCACATGGGTTCTCTCTGAAAGGGTTCTCTCTGAAAGGGTTCTCTCTGAAAGGGTTCTCTCTGTTACCCGTTCTAGTAATCCTGGAGTTATTGACTCTGAACGGTTACCGCCGCACGGCGATGTCATTTTGAATATAGAATAGCTGGATGCAGCTCAATCGCCTTCTTTCTTTCCCCCGATATAAAGTTGGCGTCTATTCCGTGGGCTTGTGAAAGCTGTCTTTTTCTACACGAGAGGATCTGGACGAGGACACGGTCACTAAATATAGTCTCTGTAAAACCAAGAAACCTTTTTGAGCTACAAACGGATAAAGATGAGACTCTCACCAACACGACATGATGTCCGTGTGTTTGGGCTCTACGACGTTCACAAGCTTTACAGTAGTCGTCTGCGTCTGCTAAATGACTTAAATGTAATGTAATGTAAACTCTCTCTGTCAGCAGTCGTCTGTAAACTCTCTCTGTCAGCAGTCGTCTGTAAACTCTCTCTGTCAGCAGTCGTCTGTAAACTCTCTCTGTCAGCAGTCGTCTGTAAACTCTCTCTGTCAGCAGTCGTCTGTAAACTCTCTGTCAGCAGTCGCCTGTAAACTCTCTCTGTCAGCAGTCGCCTGTAAACTCTCTCTGTCAGCAGTCGTCTGTAAACTCTCTCTGTCAGCAGTCGTCTGTAAACTCTCTGTCAGCAGTCGTCTATAAACTCTCTCTGTCAGCAGTCGTCTGTAAACTCTCTCTGTCAGCAGTCGTCTGTAAACTCTCTCTGTCAGCAGTCGTCTGTAAACTCTCTCTGTCAGCAGTCGTCTGTAAACTCTCTCTGTCAGCAGTCGTCTGTAAACTCTCTCTGTCAGCAGTCGTCTGTAAACTCTCTCTGTCAGCAGTCGTCTGTAAACTCTCTCTGTCAGCAGTCGTCTGTAAACTCTCTCTGTCAGCAGTCGTCTGTAAACTCTCTCTGTCAGCAGTCGTCTGTAAACTCTCTCTGTCAGCAGTCGTCTGTAAACTCTCTCTGTCAGCAGTCGTCTGTAAACTCTCTCTGTCAGCAGTCGCCTGTAAACTCTCTCTGTCAGCAGTCGTCTGTAAACTCTCTCTGTCAGCAGTCGTCTGTAAACTCTCTCTGTCAGCAGTCGTCTGTAAACTCTCTCTGTCAGCAGTCGTCAGCAGTCTGTAAACTCTCTCTGTCAGCAGTCGTCTGTAAACTCTCTCTGTCAGCAGTCGTCTGTAAACTCTCTCTGTCAGCAGTCGCCTGTAAACTCTCTCTGTCAGCAGTCGTCTGTAAACTCTCTCTGTCAGCAGTCGTCTGTAAACTCTCTCTGTCAGCAGTCGTCTGTAAACTCTCTCTGTCAGCAGTCGTCTGTAAACTCTCTCTGTCAGCAGTCGTCTGTAAACTCTCTCTGTCAGCAGTCGTCTGTAAACTCTCTCTGTCAGCAGTCGTCTGTAAACTCTCTCTGTCAGCAGTCGTCTGTAAACTCTCTCTGTCAGCAGTCGTCTGTAAACTCTCTCTGTCAGCAGTCGCAGTCTGTAAACTCTCTCTGTCAGCAGTCGTCTGTAAACTCTCTCTGTCAGCAGTCGTCTGTAAACTCTCTCTGTCAGCAGTCGTCTGTAAACTCTCTCTGTCAGCAGTCGTCTGTAAACTCTCTCTGTCAGCAGTCGTCTGTAAACTCTCTCTGTCAGCAGTCGTCTGTAAACTCTCTCTGTCAGCAGTCGTCTGTAAACTCTCTCTGTCAGCAGTCGTCTGTAAACTCTCTGTCAGCAGTCGTCTGTAAACTCTCTCTGTCGTGGACAATCCTCATTTTGAAAAAAAAAAAAAGAAAGTCTTATGACTATATATATGTGGACGAGCAATGTTTATTTACATTTTTTATTTCACCTTTATTTAACCAGGTAGGCCAGTTGAGAACAAGTTGTCATTTATAACTGCGACCTGGCCAAGATAAAGCAAAGCAGTGAGACACAAACAACAACACAGAGTTACACATAAACAAACGTACAGTCAATAATACAGTAGAAAGAAAAATAGAAAAATCGATGTACAGTGTGTGCAAATGTAGAAGATTCGAGAGGTAAGGCAATAAATAGGCCATAGAGGTGAAATAATTACAATTTAGCATTAACACTGGAGTGATAGATGTGCAGACGATGATGTGATAAATATAGATAAATGACAATATGGGGATGAGGTCGGCCAAAGGAGGAATTGGCTTTGGTGGTGACCAGTGAAATATACCTGCTGGAGCGCGTGCTACGGGTGGGTGCTGCTATGGTGACCAGTGAGTTAAGGCGGGGCTTTACCTAGCAAAGACTTATAGATGACCTGGAACCAGCAGGTTTGGCGATGAATATGTGGTGAGGACCAGCCAACTAGAGCATGCAGGTCGCAGTGGTGGGTAGTATATGGGGCTTTGGTGACAAAACGGATGGCACTGTGATAGACTACATCCAGTTTGCTGAGTAGAGTGTTGGAGGCTATTTTGTAAATTACATCGCCAAAGTCAAGGATCGGTAGGATAGTCCGTTTTACGAGGGTATGTTTGGCAGCATGAGTGAAGGAGGCTTTGTTGCGAAATATGAAGCCAATTCTAGATTTAATTTTGGACTGGAGATGCTTAATATGAGTCTAGAAGGAGAGTTTACAGTTTAACCAGACACCTAGGTATTTGTAGTTGTCCACATATTCTAAGTCAGAACCGTCTAGAGTAGTGATGCTAGTCGGGCGGGTGAGTGCAGGCATTTAGTTTTACTAGCATTTAAAAGCAGTTGGAGGCCACGGAAGGAGTGTTGTATGGCATTGAAGCTCGTTTGGAGGTTTGTGAACACAGTGTCCAAAGAAGTGCCAGAAGTATACAGAATGGTGTCGTCTGCGTAGAGGTGGATCAGAGATTCACCAGCAGCAAGAGCGACATCATTGATATATACAGAGAAAAGAGTCGGCCCGAGAATTGAACCCTGTGGCACCCCCATAGAGACTGCCAGAGGTCCGTACAACAGGCCCTCCGATTTGACACACTGAACTCTGTCTGAGAAGTAGTTGGTAAACCAGGCGAGGCAGTCATCTGAGAAACCAAGGCTATTGAGTCTGCTGATGAGAATGAGGTTATTGACAGAGTCGAAAGCCTTGGCCAGGTTGATGAATACGGCTGCACAGTACTATCTTTTATCTATGGTGGTTATGATATTGTTTAGGACCTTGAGCGTGGCTGAGGTGCACCCGTGACCAGCTCTGAAACCAGATTGCATTTCGAAATGGTCGGTGATCTGTTTGTTAACTTGGCTTTCGAAGACCTTAGAAAGGCAGGGTAAGATAGATATAGGTCAGTAACAGTTTGGGTCTAGAGTGTCTCCCCCTTTGAAGAAGGGGATGACCGCGGCAGCTTTCCAATCTTTGGAGCTGTTGGCCGGGGTAGGGGTAGCCAGGTGGAAAGCATAGCCAGCCGTGGAAAAATGAAATTTGAAATGATCGATTATCGTAGATGTATCGGTGGTGACAGTGTTTCCTAGCTTCAGTGCAGTGGGCATCTGGGAGGAGGAGACCCTTTTTTTTCATGGACTTTACAGTATCCCAAAACTTTTTTGTAATTAGCGTTACAGGACTGTGTATATTGGTTCCTTACTTCCCTGAAAAGTTGCATAAGGCGGGGGCTATTCGATGCAGGACGCCACAGGATGTTTTTGTGCTGGTCAAGGGCAGTCAAGTGTGGAGTCGAGGGCTATATCTGTTCTTTTTGAATGGGACATGCTTATTTAAGATGGTGAGGAAAGCACTTATAAAGAGCAACCAGTCATCCTCTACTGACGGGATGAGGCCAATATCCTTCCAGGATACCCGGGCCAGGTCGATTAGAAAGGCCTGCTCGCTGAAGTGTTTTATGGAGCGTTTGACAGTGATGATGGGTGGTCGTTTGACCGCGGACCCATTACGGGCGCAGGCAATGAGGCAGTGATCGCTGAGATCCTGGTTGAAGACAGCAGAGGTGTATTTAGAGGGCAGGTTGGTCAGGATGGTATCTAAGAGGCTGCCCATGGTTACGGATGTAGGGTTGTACCTAGTAGGTTGATAATTTGTGTGAGATTGAGGGCATCTTGCTTAGATTGTAGGACGGCCGGGGTGTTAAGTATATCCCAGTTTAGGTCACCTAACAATGCGAACTCTGAAGATAGATGGGGGGCGATCAATTCACATATGGTGTCCAGGGTACAGCTGCGGGCTGACGGGGGTCTATAGCAAGCAGCAACGGTGAGAGACTTGTTTCTGGAAAGGTGGATTTTGGAAGTAGAAGTTCAAACTGTTTGGGCACAGACCTGGATAGTATGACAGAACTCTGCAGACTATCTATGCAGTAGATTGCAACTCCGCCCCCTTTGGCAGTTCTATCTTGTCGTAAATGTTGGGGATGGAAATGTCAGGATTTTTGGTGGCCTTCCTAAGCCAGGATTCAGACACGTCTAGGCGGTGAAACAGCCCAAAAAGGATGCTTTCAATTGTACATCTGTAAAAAGTTGTGAGGGTTTTAGGTGACAAGCCAAATTTCTTTAGCCTCCTGAGGTTGAAGAAGGCACAACAGAGGCTCTGTTGTGCCTTCTCCACCACACTGTCTGTGTGGGTGGTCCATTTAAGTTTGTCAGTGATGTGTACGCCGAGGAAGTTGAAGCTTTCCACCTTCTCCACTGCGTTCCCGTCGATGTAGGAAGGGGGGGGGGTGCACCCTCTGCTCTTTCCTGAAGTCCACGATCATCTCCTTTGTTTTGTTGACGTTGAATGAGAGACGTTGAATGTCCCTCGTCATCATTGGTAATCAAGCCTACTACTTTTGTGTCGTCTGCAAACTTGATGATTGAGTTGGAGGCGTGCACGGCCACCTAGTCGTGGATGAACAGGGAGTACAGGAAGAGGCTGAGCACACATCCTTGTGGGGACCCAGTGTTGAGGATCATCGGAGTGGAGGTGTTGTTTCCTACCTTCACCACCTGGGGGGCGGCCCATCAGGAAGTCCAGGACCCAGTCGCACAGGGCCGGGTTCAGACCCAGGTCCTCGAGTTTAATGATGAGCTTGAAGGGTACTATGGTGTTGAATGCTGAGCGAGACTCAATAAACAGCATTTTTACATAGTTATTCCTCTTGTACCGATGGGATAGGGCAGTGTGCAATGTGATGGCAATTGCATCGTCTGTGGATCTATTGGGGCGGTAAGCAAATTGGAGTGGGTCTAGGGTGTCAGGTAAGGTAGAGGTGATATGATCCTTGACTAGTTTCTCAAAGCACTTCATGATGACAGAGGTGAGTGCTACGATGCGATATCATTTAGTTCAGTTACCTTTGCCTTCTTGGGTACAGGAACAACGGTGGCCATCTTGAAGCATGTGGGGACAGCAGACTGGGATAGGGAGTGATTGAATATGTCCGTAAACACTCCATCCAGCTGGTCTGCGCATGCTCTGAGGGCGCGGCTAGGGATGCCGTCTGGACCGGTTGCCTTGCGAGGGTTAACACGTTTAAATGTTTTACTCACATCGTCCACGGAGAAGGGCGGCGGCACTGGTTTATCCGCAAAATGTGCGAAGTGTTTAGCTTTGTCTGGAAGCAAAACGTCGGTCTCTGTGACGTGGCTGGTTTTCCTTTTGTAGTCCGTGATTGTCTATAGTCCCTGCCACATACGTCTCGTGTCTGAGCCGTTGAATTGCGACTCCACTTTGTCTCTATACTGACGTTTAGCTCGTTTGATTGTTTTATTGCCTGTTTATATTCTGCCATGTTACAAGTTGCCTTGCCATTGTTAAATGTGGTGGTTCGCGTGAATGTTACTGTCTATCCACAGTTTCTGGTTAGGGTAGGTTTTAATAGCCACAGTGGGTACTACATCTCCTATACACTTCCTTATGAACTCAGTCACCGTATCCGTGTATGCGTCTACCACCATGGAACATATCCCTGTCCACGTGATCAAAACAATCCTGAAGCGTGGATTCTGATTGGTCAGACCAGCGTTGAGTAGTACGAAGCACGGGCACTTCCTGTTTGAGTTTCTGAAGCCGTGGTCAGATTTGCCGACAGGAGGGTGGGGGGGGGCCTTGTAAGGATCCCGGAAGTTTGAATAGCAATGGTCGAGACTCTTAGTAGTGCGAGTAAGACAGTCAACATGTTGATAGAATTTCAGCAGCCTAGTCCTCAGATTTGCTTTGTTAAAATCCCCAGCTCACATAAATGCAGCCTCAGGATATGTGGTTTGCAGTTTGCATCAAGTCTAGTGAAGTTCTTTGAGGGTCGCTGAGGTTTCGGCTTGAGGTGGGATGTACACAGTCTTGACGGTGACGGAGGATAATTCTCTTGGGAGATAATATGGTCGGCATTTAATTGTGACGTATTCTTGGTCAGGTGAACAAAATGACTCGAGTTCCTGTATGTGCCTAGAATTACACCAAGAGTCATTCATCATTAAACCCCGCTCTTCTGCTTCCCGGAGAGATATTTATTCATGTCTGCGTGATGTACTGAGAATCCTGCTGGCTTTACTGACTCCGACAGAGTGTCCCGAGAGAGCCATGTTTCCGTGAAACAAAGTATGTTACAGGCCCCAATGTATCTCTGGAAAGAAATCCTTGCTCTAAGCTCATCAACTTTGTTACCCAAAGACTGAACATTATTGAGTAATATACTCGGAAGCGGTGGGGGGGGGGGTGTGCGGGCCTCCTAAGTCGAACCAGCAGGCTGCCTCGAGTGCCTCTCCTCCCCTGTTGATGTTTTGGGTCGGTCTCTGGAATAAGTTCAATTGCTCTGGGGAGAGTGAACACAGGAGCTGCTCCGGGGAAGTCGTATTCCTGGTCGTAATGCTGGTAGTTCTGGTGAGTTACAGCCGCTCTAATATCCAAATGTTCTTCCCGGCTGTATGTAATGACACAAAGCATTTCCTGAGCTAATAATGTAAGAAATAGTACATAAAAAAGAAAAAAATACTACAAATACTATCTCCGTCAGCGCCGTTGGTTATTCTTCCCCAGATCTGTGCCTCGACACATTCCTGTCTCTGAACTATACGGGCAATTCTTTTGACGTCATGGCTTGGTTTTTTACTCTGACGTGCACTGTCAACTGTGGGACCTTATATAGACAGGTGTGTTCCTTTTCAAATCATCGTCCAATCAGTTGAACTTATCACAGGTGGATTCCAATAAAATTGATCAATAGAAACAGGATGCACCTGAGCTGAATTTCGAGTCTCAAAGCAAAGGGTCTGAATACTTACAAGGTATTTCTGTTTTTAAATATTTTATTAATTTGGAAGAATTTATAAAAACCTGTTTTCATTTTGTTATTATGTAGTATTATGTGTAGATTTGATGAGGACATTTAAAAAATAAATACAAAATCCATTTTAGAATAAGGTAACGTAACAAAATGTGGAAAAAGGGGAGGGGTCTGAATAGTTCCTGAATACCGTACTTCCTACATGATAGAGATGCTTTGTTATCCCTTGTTGTTGCTCGCTATTATTGTTATTATTTATTTCTATGGTTAAAGTCATCCAGTCCAACCCCATCTCCATCCCGCTGTGCCCAGCTGCGTCAGAATAGTACATGTTGTCTCTGGTTAGCAAACAGGCACTGTCCCACTTTTGTTCAACACAAACGCACACGAGACTATCCACACCGCACACACACCCCTTCCCCTCTATCCCATCTGTCACTATGAAATATTCATACCCCAGCCCCTATTAGGACCCATCCCCCAACACACACACACACACACACAGCTGGCTCATATAGGGAAAGTTCTGGGGCAGCTGGTAGGTTGGTACTAAATGGTCGGGGCGTCATTAACTGGTCTGTCACTACACACACGGGACCCGTCAGTGTGTGTAAATAGGGAGTACAAACTTGTATGTGTGTGTGTGTATTCAAGAGACACTGTTGTTTCTGTAGATAGGATAGCGATGGTTATTAGCAAACCACAGAGGAGGGAGGGGCCCAGGGGCCTCATTTAGAAACCGTGCGTCCTACCATAAGCCCCCTCCATCGTCGCTTTAGAGAATTTGGCAGTACATCCGACGTGCCTCACAACTGCAGACCACGTGTAAGTAACCACGTCAGCCCAGGACCTCAACATCCGACTTCTTTATTTGGCTGGATGGTCTGAGACCAGCTACCCAAACAGCTGATGAAACTGTGAGTTTTCTGTCAGAAACCGTATCAGGGAAGCTCATCCGCCCGTCGTCCTCACCAGGATCTTGACCTGACTGCAGTTCGGCGTCATAACCTACTTCAGTGGGCAAAATGCTGACCTTCGATGGTCACTGGTACGCTGAAGAAGTGTGCTCTTCACGGATGATTCCCGGTTTCAACTGTACCGGGCAGATGGCAGACAGCGTGTATGGCATCGTGTGGGCGATCGGTTTGCTGATGTCAACACTGTGAACAGAGTGCCCCATGGTGGCGGTGGGGTTATGATATGGGCAGGTATAAGCTACGGACAACGAACACAATTGCATTCAATCAATAGAAATTTGAATGCACGGAGATACCGTGAGGAGATCCTGAGGCCCGTTGTCGTGCCATTCATCCGCCGCCATCACCTCATGTTTCAGCATGATAATGCACGGTCCCATGTCGCAAGGATCTGTACACAATTCCTGGAAGCTGAAAATGTCCCAGTTCTTCCGTGGCCTGTATACTCACCAGACATGTCACCCAATGAGCATGTTTGGGATGCTCTGGATCGACGTGTACGACAGCTAGTTTCAGTTCCTGCCAATATCCAGCAACTTCGCACAGCCATTAAATATCAACTCTGAAGGATGTTGCGCTGCATGAGGCAAATGGTGGCCACACCAGATACTGACTGGTTTTCTGATCCACGCCTCTGTGTCTATGACCAACAGATGCATGTCAAATCCATAGATTAGGGCTTAATGAATGTATCCTTATCTGAACGGTAACTCCGTCTATATTTTTGTTCAATGTAGTTGTATTTTTTTTTAAACCCCTTTTTTCACCCCAATTGGTAGTTACAGTCTTGTCTCATCGCTGCAACTCCCGTACGGACTCGGGAGAGGTGAAAGTCGAGAGCCATGCGTCCTCCGAAACACAACCCAACCAAGCCGCACTGCTTCTTGACACAATGCCCGCTTAACCCGGAAGCCAGACACACCAATGTGTCGGAGGAAACACCGTACACCTGGCGACCTGGTCCGCGTGCACTGCACCCGGCCCGCCACAGGAGTCGCTAGTGAGTGATGAGACAAGGATATCTCTACCAGCCAAACCCTCCCTAACCCGGACGACGCTGGGCCAATTGTGCGTCGCCCATGGACCTCCCGGTCGTGGCCGGCCTCGACAGAGCCTGGACTCAAACCCATCATCTCTGGAGGCACAGCTAGCACTGCGATGCAGTACCTTAGACCACTGCGCCACTCGGGAGGCCCATCCTTGCGTTTTTTAAAAATAATTATAAATAGGCATCTATTTCCTAGGCTAATATTTTTTTTACATTTCCGTGATAAACAGACAGTTGATATTTTACATTGTAGTGTGTCAGCAGACAAAGTTTCAGTGCTTCATATAAATGAGAGGGAAAAAGTCATTGCAAAACATTAGGCCCTATTCAATTCAAACTATCTTTTTTTTACAACAATAGTTTTGTTTTTCTGTCTGTCAGATAGTCTTGTCTGTCTGATAGTCTTGTCTGTCTGATAGTCTTGTCTGTCTGATAGTCTTGTCTGTCTGATAGTCTTGTCTGTCAGATAGTCTTGTCTGTCAGATAGTCTTGTCTGTCTGATAGTCTTGTCTGTCTCATAGTCTTGTCTGTCTGATAGTCTTGTCTGTCTGATCGTCTTGTCTGTCTGATAGTCTTGTCTGTCTGATAGTCTTGTCTGTCTCTTGTCTGTCTGATAGTCTTGTCTGTCTCTTGTCTGTCTCTTGTCTGTCTGATAGTCTTGTCTGTCTCTTGTCTGTCTGATAGTCTTGTCTGTCTGATAGTCTTGTCTGTCTGATAGTCTTGTCTGTCTCTTGTCTGTCTCTTGTCTGTCTGATAGTCTTGTCTGTCTCTTGTCTGTCTGATAGTCTTGTCTGTCTGATAGTCTTGTCTGTCTGATAGTCTTGTCTGTCTGATAGTCTTGTCTGTCTGATAGTCTTGTCTGTCTGATAGTCTTGTCTGTCTGATAGTCTTGTCTGTCTGATAGTCTCTGTCTGATAGTCTTGTCTGTCTGATAGTCTTGTCTGTCAGATAGTCTTGTCTGTCAGATAGTCTTGTCTGTCTGATAGTCTTGTCTGTCTGATAGTCTTGTCTGTCTGATAGTCTTGTCTGTCTCTTGTCTGTCTCTTGTCTGTCTGATAGTCTTGTCTGTCTCTTGTCTGTCTGATAGTCTTGTCTGTCTGATAGTCTTGTCTGTCTGATAGTCTTGTCTGTCTGATAGTCTTGTCTGTCAGATAGTCTTGTCTGTCTGATAGTCTTGTCTGTCTGATAGTCTTGTCTGTCTGATAGTCTTGTCTGTCTGATAGTCTTGTCTGTCTGATAGTCTTGTCTGTCAGATAGTCTTGTCTGTCAGATAGTCTTGTCTGTCAGATAGTCTTGTCTGTCAGATAGTCTTGTCTGTCTGATAGTCTTGTCTGTCTGATAGTCTTGTCTGTCTCTTGTCTGTCTCTTGTCTGTCTGATAGTCTTGTCTGTCTCTTGTCTGTCTCTTGTCTGTCTGATAGTCTTGTCTGTCTCTTGTCTGTCTGATAGTCTTGTCTGTCTGATAGTCTTGTCTGTCTGATAGTCTTGTCTGTCTGATAGTCTTGTCTGTCTGATAGTCTTGTCTGTCTCTTGTCTGTCTCTTGTCTGTCTGATAGTCTTGTCTGTCTCTTGTCTGTCTGATAGTCTTGTCTGTCTGATAGTCTTGTCTGTCTGATAGTCTTGTCTGTCAGATAGTCTTGTCTGTCAGATAGTCTTGTCTGTCTGATAGTCTTGTCTGTCTGATAGTCTTGTCTGTCTGATAGTCTTGTCTGTCTGATAGTCTTGTCTGTCTGATAGTCTTGTCTGTCAGATAGTCTTGTCTGTCTGATAGTCTTGTCTGTCAGATAGTCTTGTCTGTCTGATAGTCTTGTCTGTCAGATAGTCTTGTCTGTCAGATAGTCTTGTCTGTCAGATAGTCTTGTCTGTCTGATAGTCTTGTCTGTCTGATAGTCTTGTCTGTCAGATAGTCTTGTCTGTCTGATAGTCGTGTCTGTCTGATAGTCTTGTCTGTCAGATAGTCTTGTCTGTCTGATAGTCTTGTCTGTCTGATAGTCTTGTCTGTCTGATAGTCTTGTCTGTCAGATAGTCTTGTCTGTCTGATAGTCTTGTCTGTCTGATAGTCTTGTCTGTCTGATAGTCTTGTCTGTCTGAAAGTCTTGTCTGTCTGATAGTCTTGTCTGTCTGATAGTCTTGTCTGTCTGATAGTCTTGTCTGTCTGATAGTCTTGTCTGTCTGATAGTCTTGTCTGTCAGATAGTCTTGTCTGTCAGATAGTCTTATAGCAAATGTCACTGCAAAGTTTTAACATTCTGCCCCCCCCCCCCAAAAGACATTTGGTCACGTTCGCCATCGCTATTTCCTGTAGAAAACTGCTTAATTCCAATACTTCCAAAGTATACAGCAAACAAGGGTGTTATTGTCACCTTAAAAGGTGGATGATGGGATGGGGGGGGGTTCAGTTTTTATGCTCATTCACAGTTTCAGGACAGGTCTGATTATAACAGGGAACACTGCAGGTTTAGAAATCAACATTTTTTGTCCGTATGTTGTCTTTAAAAAATAAAATACATTTTTTAAACGCAAATACTTTTGTGTATAACTTCCGCCACGGTTATAAATGAGGTCCTGGTCTTTTTGTGTTTTCCAATTCCATTACTGCTCTTTTAATACTTTAAGAGTTTTACTCTTTTACTTCGTCAGAACGCTGTTCTAAGCTCATGTTTGACATTCGGCTTACAATTTGACACCGTTCCTTTCATTTCTTCCTCGAGATTTTTTCAGAAGGTAGACCATAAATCCCCAAAGTGGGTATTCAGGGTGACGACGACAACAACAATGTTTTCATGTTGAGAGAGAGAAGAACAGATAACTCGGGGATGGGCAACTTGTTTTTTGTGGCACTCACCCCCGTCCAATCTAAACTCATGAGAGGTCTGCAGTGGCTTGTGGGTCTGCAGTGGCTTGTGGGTCTGCAGTGGCTTGTGGGTCTGCAGTGGCTTGTGGGTCTGCAGTGGCTTGTGGGTCTGCAGTGGCTTGTGGGTCTGCAGTGGCTTGTGGGTCTGCAGGGGCTTGTGGGTCTGCAGGGCTTGTGGGTCTGCAGTGGCTTGTGGGTCTGCAGGGGCTTGTGGGTCTGCAGGGGCTTGTGGGTCTGCAGGGCTTGTGGGTCTGCAGTGGCTTGTGGGTCTGCAGTGGCTTGTGGGTCTGCAGGGGCTTGTGGGTCTGCAGGGGCTTGTGGGTCTGCAGGGGCTTGTGGGTCTGCAGGGGCTTGTGGGTCTGCAGTGGCTTGTGGGTCTGCAGTGGCTTGTGGGTCTGCAGGGGCTTGTGGGTCTGCAGGGGCTTGTGGGTTTGCAGGGGCTTGTGGGTCTGCGTACCCACATCCATACCCACACATGCAGTCAGAGACGGCCCGAGTCTAAGTCTGTTGAGGGGGACCCCCTTGCGAGCAAAACATTTCAGTGGCCCTCCCTCTTGACAACAGAGAGAGAAAAATACATTTATTAGAGTTCATTTTAATTTTGCCATTTTGCAGAGAGGAAAAATGGTGCATTTCTAAAGCTAGCCTACAAAACCCTCGGGTTGCCAGTCGTCCCATCCCTGAGCCTGCTGATATGTCCAGGTTGAGAGAAAATAACAACTAGTCGAGGTCTAGGAGTCTAACTTAGTCACATGTTTCTTAGAAGCTGAAGATCCTGTCATTGACTTTGTAAGGTCAGTGATTTACTGTGAAGAAAAAGAGTTCTGTGTATTCTCTTTTTGTTCTGTCTCCACTAGCGGTAACAAAGCTAGGAGTTGTGAAGCAAACGCTGAGTAGACATGACAGCTCTTTTTTTTTTTTTTTTTGTCTGGACTCCTGTTGGATGCAGTTAGTGTCAAACTAAATCGAGGGTGGAACTGGGGGAGAATTCATTTTGACGTGTAAAAAAATGTTTTTTTTAAGATGAATTTAAGGATTTTATTTTTGTGGTTTCCCCACAGTGACTTAAAAAAAAATTAAATACCTACTTAGAACAGTCCCTTCATAATGCTCCCTCTAGATTATATCTCTAGGTGTCTGTTCCTGCCCAGCCTGGCCCCTTCATAATGCTCCCTCTAGATTATATCTATAGGTGTCTGTTCCTGCCCAGTCTGGCCCCTTCATAATGCTCCCTCTAGATTATATCTCTAATGCTCCCTCTAGATTATATCTCTAGGTGTCTGTTCCTGCCCAGCCTGGCCCCTTCATAATGCTCCCTCTAGATTATATCTCTAATGCTCCCTCTAGATTATATCTCTAGGTGTCTGTTCCTGCCCAGCCTGGCCCCTTCATAATGCTCCCTCTAGATTATATCTCTAGGTGTCTGTTCCTGCCCAGTCTGGCCCCTTCATAATGCTCCCTCTAGATTATATCTCTAGGTGTCTGTTCCTGCCCAGTCTGGCCCCTTCATAATGCTCCCTCTAGATTATATCTCTAGATTATATCTCTAGGTGTCTGTTCCTGCCCAGTCTGGCCCCTTCATAATGCTCCCTCTAGATTATATCTCTAGGTGTCTGTTCCTGCCCAGCCTGGCCCCTTCATAATGCTCCCCTCTAGATTATATCTCTAGGTGTCTGTTCCTGCCCAGTCTGGCTCCTTCATAATGCTCCCCTCTAGATTATATCTCTAATGCTCCCTCTAGATTATATCTCTAGGTGTCTGTTTCTGCTCCCTCTAGATTATATATTACACTGAGTGGACAAAACATTAAGTACGCCTGCCCTTTGCTTGACATAGACTGACCAGATGAAAGCCCTTATTGATGTCACTTGTTAAATCCACATCAATCAGTGTAGATGAAGGGGAGGAGACTGTTTAAAGAATGACTTTTTAAGCCTAGAGGCAATTGAGACATGGAATGTGTATGTGTGCCGTTCAGAGGGTGAATGGGGCAAGACAAAAGATTTAAGTGCCTTTGAACAGGTTATGGTAGTAGGTTCCAGGCGCACCGGTTTGTGTCAAGAACTGCAACACTGCTGGGTTTTTTCACGCTCAACAGTTTCCCGTGTGTATCAAGAATGGTCCACCACCCAAAGGACATTGAGTCAACTCGACACAACTGTGGGAAACATTGAAGTCAACATGGCCCGGGATCCCTGTGGAACGATTTCAACACCTTGTAGAGTCCATGTCCCCGACCAAATGAGGCTGTTTAAGAAATATATATATATATTATTTAACCTTTATTTAACTAGGCAAGCCAGTTCAGAACAAATTCTTATTTACAATGACGGCCTGTTATGAGGGCAAATTCATATTCTTAATGTTTTTTACCCTCAGTGTACTGTGTATCAGATTATAGTAGATTTAGTCATTTAATGTACTGTATGTTCCTCCTGTCTCTAGGTGTCTGTTCCAGCCAAGCCTGGCTCCTCACAACGCTCCCTCTAACAATGCCAACACAGGAGGAGTCAGTGATGGAGCCGTGGTCTCTGGGATTGGAGCAGGTCAGTATCACTACAACCTAAACTTAGCCTAGGTTACATCCTCGAGCTAGCAGGTCAATATCACTACATCCTAAACTTAGCCTAGGTTACATCCTCTAGCTAGCAGGTCAGTATCACTACAACCTAAACTTAGCCTAGGTTACATCCTCTAGCTAGCAGGTCAGTATCACTACATCCTAAACTTAGCCTAGGTTACATCCTCTAGCTAGCAGGCCAATATCACTACAACCTAAACTTAGCCTAGGTTACATCCTCTAGCTAGCAGGTCAGTATCACTACATCCTAAACTTAGCCTAGGTTACATCCTCTAGCTAGCAGGTCAATATCACTACATCCTAAACTTAGCCTAGGTTGCATCCTCTAGCTAGCAGGTCAGTATCACTACATCCTAAACGTAGCCTAGTCTTCATCCCCTAGCTAGCAGGTCACTATGACAACATGCTAAACTTAGCCTAGTCTTCATCCCCTAGCTAGCCTCCTCCTCCCTCTTCCTCTTTTCTCCCTCTTCCTCCTTTCTCCTCTCATTTCCTCTTCTCTGGTCAATGGGATTGGAGCAGGTCAGTATTACTACAACGCTATTAGTGGTCAGTATCACAACAAGCCTAATCTTACACTACCATCCCCAAGCTAGCCTCCAACCCAAATCATCACGACACACATACACAAAATCTGCATCACCTACAAAGGGAAACCCAAACACGAGCTGCCAAGTGATGTGAGCCTACCAGATGAGCTAAATGCCTTTAATGCTCACTTCGAGGAAAGCAACACTGAAGCATGCATGAGAGCACCAGCTGTCCCGAACGACTGTGTGATCATGCTCTCCGTAGCCGATGTGAGCAAGAGCTTTAAACAGGTCAACATTCACAAGGCCGCAGGGCCAGACGGATTACCAGGACGTGTACTGAGAACAGGTGCTGACCAACTGGCAAGTGTCTTCACTGACATTTTCAACCTCTCCCTGTCTGAGTCTGTAATACCAACATGTTTTAAGCAGACTACCATAGTGCCTGTGCCCAATAAATCGAAGGTAACCTGCCTAAATGACTACCGCCCCATATCACTCACATCTGTAGCTATGAAGTGCTTTGAAAGGCTGGTCATGGCTCACATCAACACCATCATCCCAGAAACCCTAGACCCACTCCAATTCATTTACCACCCCAGCAGATCCACAGATGACGCAATCTCAATCGCACTCCACACTGCCCTTTCTCACCTGGACAAAAGGAACACCTATGAGAATGCTATTCATTGACTAGAGCTCAGCGTTCAACACCATAGTGCCCTCAAAGCTCATCACTAAGCTAAGGACCCTGGGACTAAACACCTCCCTCTGCAACTGGATCCTGGACTTCCTGAAGGGCCGCCCCCAGGTGGTGAGGGTTGGTAGCAACACATCTGCCATGCTGATCCTTAACACTGGAGCTCCCCAGGGGTGCGTGCTCAGTCCCCTCCTGTACTCCCTGTTCACCCACAACTGCATGGCCAGGCACGACTCCAACACTATCATTAAGTTTGCTGATGATACAAAGGTGGTAGTCCTGATCACCGACAACGATGAGACATCCTATAGGGAGGAGAGTTTCAAGTTCCTTGGTTCCAACAAACTATCATGGTCCAAACACACCATGACAGTCCTGAAGAGGGCCCAACAATGTTTTTTTCCCCTCAGGAGACTGGAAAGATTTGACATGGGTCCACAGATCCTCAAAAAGTTATACAGCTGCACCATCGAGAGCATCCTGACCGGTTGCATCACTGCCTGGTATGGCAACTGCTTGGCATCCAACCGTAAGGCACTACAGAGGGTAGTGCGTATGGTCCAGTACATCACCGGGGCCAAGCTTCCTGCCATCCAGGACCTCTATGCCAGGCGGTGTCAGAGGAAGGCCCTAAAAATGGTCAAAGACTCCAGCCATCCTAGTCACAGACTGTTCTCTCTGCCCCCTTCCGGCAAGCGGTACCGGAGCCCCAAGTCTAGGTCCAAAAGGCTCCTTCACAGCTTCTACCCCCAAGCCATAAGACTGCTGAACAACTAATCAAACAGCCACATGGACTATCTGTAAGGTCTACACTTGTTGCATTCCGTACATGTGACAACTACAATTGGATTTGATTTAGTTTCCATATTAAAATGTCCCAGTTCTTCCATGTCCTGCATACTCACCAGACATGTCACCCATTGAGCATGTTTGGGATGCTCTGGATCAACGTGTACGACAGCGTGTTCCAGTTCCTGCCAATATCCATCAACTTCTCACAGCCATTGAAGAAGAGTTGGACAACATTCCACAGGCCACAATCAACAGCCTGATCAACTCTATGTGAAGGAGATGTGTCACGCTGAATGAGGCAAATGGTCACACCAGATACTGACTGGTTTTCTGATCCACGCCGCTACGATTTTGTTTAATAAGGTCTCTGTGACCAACAGATGCATATCTGTATTCCCAGTCATGTGAAATCCATAGATTAGGGCCTAATGAATTTATTTCTAGTGAATGATTTCCTTATATGAACTGTAACTCGGTAACATTGTTTACATATTTGCACGTTGTCGTTTTGTTCAGTGTAGTAGTATGACGTCATCAGGGCTACTTCATTCATCGAACCAGTCTGGTTCCTCCCAGTCTGCCCGTTAACTCAGTCTGCCCGTTAACCCAGTCTGCCCGTTAACCCAGTCTGCCCGTTATCCCAGTCTGCCCGTTATCCCAGTCTGCCCGTTATCCCAGTCTGCCCGTTAACCCAACCAGACCCCGGTTGTCCCGACCATATACTCCGTAGACCTAAACAAATAATAATACATCATTATTGATGTACAGACCCAGACGCTAAAGCAGCCATCCAGAGGATATACACAGCTCAGCCTCTTCTCCCTCTCGCCCCTCTCCTCTCCTCTCTCTCCCCTCTCTCCTCTCCCTCTCATCCCTCTCTCTTCTCCCTCTCGCCCCTCTCTCTCCCCTCTCATCCCTCTCTCCTCTCCCTCTCATCCCTCTCTCCTATCCCTCTCATCCCTCTCTCTTTTCCCTCTCATCCCTCTCTCTTCTCCCTCTCGCCCCTCTCTCCTCTCCCTCTCGCCACTCTCTCTCCCCTCTCATCTCTCTCTCCTCTCGCTCCTCTCCTCTCCTCTCTCTCCCCTCTCTCTTCTCCCTCTCGCCCCTCTCATCTCTCTCTCCTCTCCCTCTCTCCTCTCCCTCTCATCCCTCTCTCTTCTCCCTCTCACCCCTCTCTCCTATTCTTTCTCTCTCTTTCTCCTCTCATCCCTCTCTCCTCTCCCTCTCACCCCTCTCTCTCCCCTCTCGCCCCTCTCTCTCCTATTCTCTCTCCCTCTCGCCCCTCTCTATCCTCTCCCTCTCGCCCCTCTCTCTCCTCCCTCTCGCCCCTCTCTCTCCTCCCTCTCGCCCCTCTCTCTCCTCCCTCTCGCCCCTCTCTCTCCTCCCTCTCGCCCCTCTCTCTCCTCTCTCCTATCCCTCTCACCACTCTCTCTTCTCCCTCTCACCCCTCTCTCTCTCGCCCCTCTCTCTCTCCCTCTCGCCCCTCTCTCTCTCCCTCTCGCCCCTCTCTCTCCTCCCTCTCGCCCCTCTCTCTCCTATCCCTCTCACCACTCTCTCTTCTCCCTCTCACCCCTCTCTCTTCTCCCTTTCGCCTCTCTCTCTCACCTCTCTCTTCTCCCACACGCCTCTCTCCTCTCCCTCTTTCCTCTCCCTCTCTCCTCTCCTATGTCTCTCTCATCCTCATGTATGAAGGCTCATTAATTCTCATCCTCATGTTATCATTAGCTCATTAATTTAACCAGCTCTCTCCCTCTCTCCCTCCCTCCGTGTAGGAGAGCGTCTGTTCCCCCCTCCGTCTGGTCTAAGCTACTCTACGTGGTTCTGTGTGGAGAGGTTCAGCTCTGCCCCCCACACCCACCCTGTCCGTCTGCTGACGGTGGTCCGACGGGCCACATCCTCAGAACAACACTATATCTGTCTGGCCGTGGTTCTGTCTGCTAAGGACCGGTCCCTGACGGTGTCTACCAAGGAGGAGCTGCTGCAGAGCTACGGTACGCACAAACGCACGCACGAACGCACGCACAAACGCACGCACGCACAAACGCACGCACACACGCACGAACGCACGCACAAACGCACACACACGCACGCACACACACACGCACAAACGCATGCACACACACACACACGCACAAACGCACGCACACACACACGCACGAACGCACACACAAGGACGCAGGAAAACACACTCATACACACAGGTGTACACGTGCACTCACACCCTTTACCCAAACTGAAAATATTGTTCCTGGTTAACCTGGTTTAGAGGTTTGTAAACCTGATGAATAATCTCGTACTGGAATCACTCCCTTCCCCAGATTAACATCTCTACATAATTCACACAGTCTCTGTAAATAATTTAGTGAAAAAACATCCACACACACTGGTTCATTCTAGCGCTGCTCTCGACTCTGCAAACCAATACTGTCCTCCCTCTACCACACGTACCCAACCCTTATACCACACGTACCCAACCCTTATACCACACGTACCCAACCCTTATACCACACGTACCCAACCCTTATACCACACGTACCCAACCCTTATACCACACGTACCCAACAACATCCTTCTCTCTTTCACAGTGAATGACTTCCTACCCAATCTCAACCCCTACGTAAACACTGATGTTTTATCATGTGAACCTAGGAACAACATCCTTCCCTCTTCCACAGTAGATGACTTCAGTGAGGTGTCTTCTCCCTCCTCTCCCCCTCTACCCGTTCAACCTCCCTCCTTTACCCCTCTACCCGTTCAACCTCCCTCCTCTCCCCCTCTACCCGTTCAACCTCCCTCCTTTACCCCTCTTCTCCCCCTCCTCTCCCCCTCCTCTACCCCTCCTCTACCCCTCCTCTCCCCCTCCTCTCCCCCTCCTCTACCCCTCCTCTACCCCTCCTCTACCCATCCTCTACCCATCCTCTCCCCTCCTCTACCCCTCCTCTCCCTCTCCTCTCCCCTCCTCTACCCCCTCCCCTCTCCCTCCTCCTCCCCCCTCCTCTACCCCTCCTCTACCCATCCTCTATACCTCCTCTCTCACTCCTCTCCCCTCCTCTATACCTCCTCTCCCCTCCTCTATACCTCCTCTCTCCCTCCTCTCCCCCTCCTCTATACCTCCTCTCCCCCTCCTCTCCCCCTCCTCTATACCTCCTCTCTCCCTCCTCTCTCCCTCCTCTCCCCCTCTCTATACCTCCTCTCTCCCTCCTCTCCCCCCCTCTCTCCCTCCTCTACCCATCCTCTCCCCCTCCTCTACCCATCCTCTCCCCCTCCTCTACCCATCCTCTCCCCTCCTCTACTCATCTTCTATACCTCCTCTCCCCTCCTCTCCCCCTCCTCTTTCCCTCCTCTTTCCCTCCTCTCCCCCTCCTCTCCCCCTCCTCTACCCATCCGCTATACCTCCTCTACCCTCCGCTATACCTCCTCTACCCATCCTCTACCCCTCCCCTCTCCCTCCTCTCCCCCTCCTCTATACCTCCTCTACACCCTCCTCTCTCCCTCATCTCTCCCTCATCTCCCCTCCTCTACCCTCCTCTACCCCTCCTCTACCCCTCCTCTCTCCCTCCTCTACCCCTCCTCTCTCCCTCCTCTACCCATCCTCTCTCCCTCCTCTACCCCTCCTCTCTCCCTCCTCTCTCCATCCTCTCCCCCTCCTCTCTCCATCCTCTCCCCTCCTCTACCCCTCCTCTCTCCCTCCTCTACCCCTCCTCTCTCCCTCCTCTACCCCTCCTCTCCCCCTCCTCTACCCATCCTCTCTCCCTCCTCTCTCCCTCCTCTACCCCTCCTCTCTCCCTCCTCTCTCCCTCCTCTACCCCTCCTCTCTCCCTCCTCTATACCTCCTCTACCCCTCCTCTCTCCCTCCTCTCATCAGGGATGGAAATGAAGCTAGCCCCAGGCTAGTACTAAATTGTGATTAACTTACCAGCCGACTAGTGGCTAATTTACCAGCCGACTAGTGGCTAACTTACCAGCCGACTAGTGGCTAACTTACCAGCCGACTAGTGGCTAACTTACCAGCCGACTAGTGGCTAACTTACCAGCCGACTAGTGTCTAACTTACCAGCCGACTAGTGGCTAACTTACCAGCCGACTAGTGACTAACTTACCAGCCGACTAGTGGCTAACTTACCAGCCGACTAGTGGCTAACTTACCAGCCGACTAGTGGCTAACTTACCAGCCGACTAGTGGCTAACTTACCAGCCGACTAGTGGCTAACTTACCAGCCGACTAGTGACTAACTTACCAGCCGACTAGTGACTAACTTACCAGCCGACTAGTGACTAACTTACCAGCCGACTAGTGGCTAACTTACCAGCCGACTAGTGGCTAACTTACCAGCCGACTAGTGGCTAACTTACCAGCCGACTAGTGGCTAACTTACCAGCCGACTAGTGACACGTTGTCTTTTGTGTGTCATGTCACAGATTTGAGTCAGAACGGTGGTCAACCAATCAGCCGTGTGCCCCCAAAATCCTCAAGACCCAGCCCTGTTTTCAAACCCATATGAAAAACATTTTTACAACATTTATGTTAACATTACTATGCCCCCACCCCCCAACAGTGGATGATTTCAGCGAGGAGTCTTCGTTCTTCGAGGTTCTCCCGTGCTGCGCCAGGTTCCGCTGCGGAGAGCTGATCGGAGAGGGTCAGTGGCACCACCTGCTGTTAGTCATGAGTAAAGGCATGTTGAAAAACAGCATGGCCACGCTGTACATCGACGGACAACTGTTCCAAACCACCAAGGTAGGGTGTGTGTGTGTGTGTGTGTGTGTGTTCTGTGTGTGTGTGTGTGTGTGTTCTTTGTGTGTGTGTGTGTGTGTGTGTTCTCTGTGTGTGTGTGTGTGTTGTGTGTGTGTGTTCTCTGTGTGTGTGTTGTGTGTGTGTGTTCTCTGTGTGTGTGTTGTGTGTGTGTGTTCTCTGTGTGTGTGTGTGTGTGTGTGTTCTCTGTGTGTGTGTGTGTTCTCTGTGTGTGTGTGTGTTCTCTCTGTGTGTGTGTGTGTGACTGTGTGCCTATTTGAACTCAGATGTGTGTGTGTGTGTGAGTGGCTTGAAGACTCTACCTATATTAAACGTCCCCCCCGCCCCACCACCAGGTGAAGGTGCATAAAGATAGAAGGGGTCATTAGCCATGAAACTGTTGTAACAGCGGTCGATTCTCTCTCCTCTCCAGCTCCACTACATCCATAGTTCTCCTGGTGGCTCCGGGAGCACCAACCCTCCTGTGGTCAGCACCGTGTACAGCTACATAGGCACGCCCCCTGCCCAGAGACAGCTGTCCAATCTGGTGTGGCGCCTGGGGCCCACACACTTCCTGGAGGAGGGGCTTCCTGCTGCCAGCGTCGCGGCGGTGTACGAGCTCGGTCCCAACTACACAGGCAGCTTTCAGGCCGTCTACCTGCTCTGTGAGGATGCTTTATGTTTACATTTGAGTCCTTTAGCAGAGGGACATATTTTCACATATCCCCCCCCCCCCCTGTGGGAGTCAAACCGACAACCCTGACGTTGCAAGTGTCATGCTCCGCCATCTGAGCCACACGGGACGAGAGTAGAGAGGAGAACACACACAGAGAACACACACACACACACATAGAACAGACAGAGAGAGCACACACACAGACACACACAGAGAACACACACACACAGAGAGAGCGAGAGAACACACACAGAGAACACACACACACACACAGAGAACACACACACACAGAGAACACACACACACACAGAGAACACACACATATTGAGTGGTAAGCTACACAGCTTCCAGGGTCACGTTCCCTGTGAGTAACTGTCTGTTGTTGAGGAACCGCGGTGGATTGTTGTCTCTCTCCCCTTCAGGTAAAGACTCCAAGACTGGAGAGCCTTCATGTCCAGTCGCCCTGGTCCCAGAGGAGAAGGTATCCTTCAGCCTGTACGCCCTCTCTGTCTCTGCCCTCACCGTGGCCAAGATACGCAAGGTCTACAACAAGCTGGACAGCAAGGCCATCGCTAAACAGGTTAGCATCGCTAACGTACACACACACACACACACACAAGCTGGACAGCAAGGCCATCGCTAAACAGGTTAGTATCGCTAACGTACACACACACACACACACACACAGCAAAGCCTACTATGGTCCTGTATGTACTATGGTCCTGTATGTACTATGGTCCTGTATGTACTATGGCCCAGGTATCCTGGGTAAGGGGGCGGCAGGGTAGCCTAGTGGTTAGAGCGTTGGACTAGTAACCGAAAGGTTGTAAGTTCAAATCCGTCGTTCTGCCCCTGAACAGGCAGTTAACCCACTGTCCCTAGGCCGTCATTGAAAATAAGAATTTGTTCTTAACTGACTTGCCTGGTTAAATAAAGGTAAAATAAAATAAGGGACACCCCACCTGTAACACAATGTTATCTCCACCTCACCTATAACACAATGTTATCTCCACCTCACCTATAACACAATGTTATCTCCACCTCACCTATAACACAATGTTATCTCCACCTCACCTATAACACAATGTTATCTCCCCCTGTAACACAATGTTATCTCCCCCTGTAACACAATGTTATCTCCACCTGTAACACAGTGTTATCTCCCCCTGTAACACAATGTTATCTCCACCTCACCTATAACACAATGTTATCTCCCCCTGTAACACAATGTTATCTCCCCCTATAACACAATGTTATCTCCCCCTGTAACACAATGTTATCTCCACCTGTAACACAGTGTTATCTCTACCTTACCTATAACACAATGTTATCTCCCCCTGTAACACAATGTTATCTCCCCCTGTAACACAATGTTATCTCCCCCTGTAACACAATGTTATCTCCCCCTGTGGCACAATGTTATCTCCCCCTGTAACACAATGTTATCTCCCCCTGTAACACAATGTTATCTCCCCTGTAGCACAATGTTATCTCCCCCTGTAGCACAATGTTATCTCCCCCTGTAGCACAATGTTATCTCCCCCTACAACACAATGTTATCTCCCCTGTAACACAATGTTATCTCCACCTGTAGCACAATGTTATCTCCCCCTATAACACAATGTTATCTCCACCTGTAACACAATGTTATCTCCCCCTGTAACACAATGTTATCTCCACCTCACCTGTAACACAATGTTATCTCCCCTACAACACAATGTTATCTCCCCCTGTAGCACAATGTTATCTCCCCTGTAACACAACGTTATCTCCCCCTACAACACAATGTTATCTCCCCTGTAACACAGTGTTATCTCCCCTGTAACACAGTGTTATCTCCCCCTGTAACACAATGTTATCTCTACCTCATCTGTAACACAATGTTATCTCCCCCTGTAACACAATGTTATCTCTACCTCCCCTATAACACAATGTTATCTCCCCTGTAACACAGTGTTATCTCCCCCTGTAACACAATGTTATCTCCACCTGTAACACAATGTTATCTCTACCTCACCTGTAACACAATGTTATCTCCCCTGTAACACAATGTTATCTCCCCCTGTAACACAATGTTATCTCCCCCTGTAACACAATGTTATCTCCACCTGTAACACAATGTTATCTCCACCTCACCTGTAACACAATGTTATCTCCACCTGTAACACAATGTTATCTCCCCCTGTAACACAATGTTATCTCCCCCTGTAACACAATGTTATCTCCACCTCACCTGTAACACAATGTTATCTCCACCTGTAACACAATGTTATCTCTACCTCACCTGTAACACTCCCCTCTCCTCCTCTTCTCCTCTCCTCCTCCCCTTCTCTCCCCTCTCCTCTCCTCCTCCCCTTCTCTCCCCTCTCCTCTCCTCCTCCCCTTCTCTCCTCTTCCCCTCTCCCCTCCCCTCCTCCCCCTCTCCCCCTCTCCTCCTCCCCTCTCCTCCTCCCCCCTCTTCCCCTCCTCCTCCCCTTCTCTCCCCTCTCCTCCTCCCCCTCTCCTCCTCCCCTCTTCCCCTCTCCTCCTCCCTTCTCTCCCCTCTCCTCCTCCCCCTCTCCTCCTCCCCTTCTCTCCCCTCCCCTTCTCTCCCCTCTCCTCCTCCCCCTCTCCTCCTCCCCTCTTCCCCTCTCCTCCTCCCCTTCTCTCCCCTCTCCTCCTCCCCTTCTCTCCCCTCTCCTCAGTTGGCTGTATCGTCTCATGAGAATGCCACTCCGGTCAAGCTGATCCACAACGCGGCCGGTCACCTCAACGGTCCAGCACGCACCATAGGAGCAGCTGTCATTGGATACCTGGGTAAGGGGTTAGGATACCTGGGTAAGGGGTTAGGATACCTGGGTAAGGGGTTAGGATACCAGGGTAAAGGGTTAGGATACCTGGGTAAGGGGTTAGGATACCTGGGTAAGGGGTTAGGATACCAGGGTAAGGGGTTAGGATACCAGGGTAAGGGGTTAGGATACCTGGGTAAGGGGTTAGGATACCTGGGTAAGGGGTTAGGATACCTGGGTAAGGGGTTAGGATACCAGGGTAAGGGGTTAGGATACCAGGGTAAGGGGTTAGGATACCTGGGTAAGGGTTTAGGATACCTGGGTAAGGGGTTAGGATACCTGGGTAAGGGGTTAGGATACCTGGGTAAGGGTAGGATACCTGGGTAAGGGGTTAGGATACCTGGGTAAGGGGTTAGGATAACTGGGTTAGAATACCTGGAGATGTAACTATTAATCAGGGCGAAATTGGCCATATAAGCAAATCTTGTAACAACAGATTTTGCCTTTAAAATAACTTTTGCCCAGAGTGGCTCAGCATCGTAGTGTTGAGGTCGCACTATATCCTGGGGTTCAATCCACGTGACCAGGAGCCCCATCGGGCAGCCCACAATTGGACAGAGCGCCGTCCGGTTTAAGGGAGGGTTGGCCAGGGGGCTTTTACTTGGCTCATCACGCTCTAGCGACTCCTTGTGGCGAGCCGGGCGCATGCAAGCTGACTTCGGTCATCAGTTGAACAGTGTTTCCTCTGACACGTTGGTACAGCTGACTTCAGTCATCAGTTGAACAGTGTTTCCTCCGACACGTTGGTACAGCTGACTTCAGTCATCAGTTGAACAGTGTTTCCAGCTGACTTCAGTCATCAGTTGAACAGTGTTTCCAGCTGACTTCAGTCATCAGTTGAACAGTGTTTCCAGCTGACTTCAGTCATCAGTTGAACAGTGTTTCCAGCTGACTTCAGTCATCAGTTGAACAGTGTTTCCTCTGACACGTTGGTACAGCTGACTTCAGTCATCAGTTGAAAAGTGTTTCCTCCGACACGTTGGTACAGCTGACTTCAGTCATCAGTTGAACAGTGTTTCCAGCTGACTTCAGTCATCAGTTGAACAGTGTTTCCAGCTCTGACAGTTGAACAGTTGGGGGTACAGTTGACTTCAGTCACAGCTGACTTCAGTCATCAGTCAGTCATCAGTTGAACAGTGTTTCCTCTGACACTTTGGTGCAGCTGACTTCAGTCATCAGTTGAACAGTGTTTCCTCTGACACGTTGGTGCAGCTGACTTCCGGGTTAAGCAGACAGTGTTTTAAGAAGTATGTGGCTTGGTAGGTCATGTTTCGGAGCACGTATGTCTCGACCTGCGTCTCTCCCGACAACATTGAGGAGTTGCAGCGATGAGACAAGGTTGTAAACTAGCAATTAGGGAGAAAAATGGGTAAAAACAACCCCATTTTTCATTTATTTGTAATAAATAAATAGAAAATACCTTTTTGCCCCCACTCTTGGTGTGCGTTTGTCCCCAAGTCTGTGGCCACCAACTACACACACACCTTACCTGTAGACTAACTCCTCCTCTCCGCTCTCTTCCAGGTGTGCGTGCGTTCGTCCCCAAGCCTGTGGCGACCAACCTGCAGTACGTGGGCGGGGCTGCGGCCATTTTGGGCCTGGTTGCCATGGCGCAGGACGTTGAGGGTCTCTACGCGGCCGTCAAGGCGATGGTGTGCGTCGTCAAGAGCAACCCGCTGGCCAGCAAGGAGATGGAGCGCATCAAAGGCTACCAGGTACAACTACACTACCCACAATGCAATATGGCCTAGTTCACACTCAAGTTTCATTTACAATACATTTTGTGGACACACCACACTGAACATTGTTGCTCAGATAAAACTGTTGTTTCTCTGCTGTACCTGTTGGCCATACAGTTGAAGAAGAAGCGTCCCCTGCTGAACAGTCACTTCCTGTCTGCTGTAGTTCTAGTAAAACAGTAATATAACTCAGTCTAACTGTAGTATGTGTCTGTTATTTGGTCTCTAGCTGCTGGCCATGTTGTTGAAGAAAAAGCGTCACCTGCTGAACAGCCACATCCTGCACCTGACCTTCTCCCTGGTGGGAACAGTAGACAGCGGCCACGAGACCTCCATCATCCCCAACACCACCGCCTTCCAGGACCTGCTCTGTGACTTCGAGGTTAGCACTAAACCAATGGGCCTCAGGGGAACTGGCTCCAGTTTTGAGCCAAAATGGCCTCTGGGAAACTGATCCAGTTTGAGCCAAAATGGTGGTTGGTGGTCCTTGGTGCAAGCCAAACACAATGGGCTTCAGGGCAACTGATCCAAATCGAGCCAAACGTGGTCCCTGCAGACAAAATAATGTTGTTGGTTTTCTGGTGTGCTATGTTCGTAGAGGTTTTCAAATGTTCTTTCTGTCTCCTCAGGTGTGGCTCCATGCACCCTACGAACTGCACCTGTCCCTGTTTGAACACTTTATAGAGCTCCTCACTGAGTCCAGGTGAGGAATGGTTAACTCCTGCTATTACAGTGAATTCAGAAAGTATTCAGACCCCGTGACTTTTTCCACATTTTGTTACGTTACAGCCTTTTTTTTTTTATTGATACAATTATTTTAGCAGTGGGTCAAAAGTTTACATACACTCAATTAGTATTTGGTAGCATTGCCTTTAAATTGTTTAACTTGGGTCAAACATTTCGGGTAGCCTTCCACAAGCTTCCCACAATAAATTGGTTGAATTTTGGCCCATTCCTCCTGACAGAGCTGGTGTAACTGAGTCAGGTTTGTAGGCCTCCTTGCTCGCAAACGATTTTTCAGTTCTGCCCACAAATGTTCTATAGGATTGAGGTCAGGGCTTTGTGATGGCCAGTCCACTACCTTGATTTTGATGTCCTTAACTTCTTATGGATCATTGGGACGCTAGCGTCCCACCTGGCCAACATCCGGTGAAATTGCAGAGCGCGGAATTCAAATGACAAAAATCGTAATATTAAACATTCATCAAAATACATAATTTAAAGTTTAACTTCTTGTTAATCCAGCCGCTTTGTCAGATTTCAAAAAGGCTTTACGTCGAAAGCACACCATGCGATTATCTGAGGACAGCGCCATGCACACAAAAGCATTACATTCATTTTCCAACCGAGCAGAGGCGTCACGAAAGTCAGAAATAGCGCTAAAATAAATCACTTACCTTTTGTAGATCTTCATCTGGTTGAAATCACAAGCGTCCCAGCTACATAAAAATTAGTCCTTTTGTTCGAAAAAAGTCCTTACTTATATCCCAAAAAAAGTCAGTTTCATTGGCTGCCTTGACTCAGTAATCCACCAGTTTCCGTTCAAAATACATACAAACGAATCCTGTAAATTACCAATAAACTTCTTCCAAACAAGTCAAACAATGTTCCTAATCAATCCTCAGGTACCCTAATATGTAAATAAACAATACAATTTAAGACGGAGAATACCGGAGACAAATTTCCGGAGATAAATAACGAAGCACCCTCACCGGAACGCACAACAAACACTACAGCCAAAAATGCGAGCCACTTACTAAAACTACAAATTCTGGCTAATATATTTTTTTTTTAAACTAGCCTGAAACTCTTTCTAAAGACTGTTGATATCTAGTGGAAGCCCTAGGAACTGCAATCTCGAAAGGTTTTCCTTTTATATCTCTGGAGAGACCTAAAAAATAGCTGTGCTGTGACGCTCCCCATCCAACCTGCTAGAGCTTGAGAGGATCTGCAGAGAAGAATGGGAGGAACTCCCCAAATACAGGTGTGCCAAGCTTGTAGCATCATACCCAAGAAGACTCGAGGCTGTTATCGCTGCCGAAGGTGCTTCAACACAGTACTGAGTAAAGGGTCTGAATACTTATGTAAATGTTATATTTCAGTTTATAGTGACACTATAATCTTAATCACCTGGGGTTTATGAGAAACAAAGACACAGGAAGACCATGTTTCCTGTGTGTAATATTTCAACCAACTGTCTGTCTGTCCTCTTCTCCCCCATCACAGTGAGGCAGCTAAGAACGCTAAGTTGTTACGAGAGTTCCAGCTGATTCCCAAGCTGCTGTTAACCCTGAGAGACACGTCTCTGTCTCAGCCCACCATCTCTGCTATCAGCAACGTTTTGAGTCTGCTGCTGCAAGGGTTCCCCAACCCATATGACCTGCTACGGTAATAACACCCAACCCATATGACCTGCTACGGTAATAACACCCAACCCATATGACCTGCTACGGTAATAACACCCAACCCATATGACCTGCTACGGTAATAACACTCTACACTTTCCCCAACCCATATGACCTGCTACGGTAATAACACTCTCTACACTTTCCCCAACCCATATGACCTGCTACGGTAATAACACCCTACACTTTCCCCAACCCATATGACCTGCTACGGTAATAACACTCTACACTTTCCCCAACCCATATGACCTGCTACGGTAATAACACTCTACACTTTCCCCAACCCATATGACCTGCTACGGTAATAACACTCTACACTTTCCCCAACCCATATGACCTGCTACGGTAATAACACTCTACACTTTCCCCAACCCATATGACCTGCTACGGTAATAACACTCTACACTTTCCCCAATCCATATGACCTGCTACGGTAATAACACTCTCTACACTTTCCCCAACCCATACGACCTGCTACGGTAATAACACTCTCTACACTTTCCCCAACCCATATGACCTGCTACGATAATAACACTCTACACTTTTCCCAACCCATATGACCTGCTACGGTAATAACACTCAACCCATACGACCTGATACGGTAATAACACACTCTACACTTTCCCCAACCCATACGACCTGCTACGGTAATAACACACTCTACACTTTCCCCAACCCATACGACCTGCTACGGTAATAACACTCTCTACACTTTCCCCAACCCATATGACCTGCTACGATAATAACACTCTACACTTTCCCCAACCCATATGACCTGCTACGGTAATAACACTCAACCCATACGACCTGATACGGTAATAACACACTCTACACTTTCCCCAACCCATACGACCTGCTACGATAATAACACCCAACCCATATGACCTGCTACGGTAATAACACTCAACCCATATGACCTGCTACGGTAATAACACCCAACCCATATGACCTGCTATGGTAATAACACTCTACACTTTCCCCAACCCATATGACCTGCTACGGTAATAACACTCTCTACACTTTCCCCAACCCATATGACCTGCTACGGTAATAACACTCTACACTTTCCCCAACCCATACGACCTGCTACGGTAATAACACTCTACACTTTCCCCAACCCATACGACCTGCTACGGTAATAACACTCTACACTTTCCCCAACCCATATGACCTGCTACGGTAATAACACTCTACACTTTCCCCAACCCATATGACCTGCTACGGTAATAACACCCAACCCATATGACCTGCTACGGTAATAACACCCAACCCATATGACCTGCTACGGTAATAACACCCAACCCATATGACCTGCTACGGTAATAACACTCAACCCATACGACCTGATATGGTAATAACACACTCTACACTTTCCCCAACCCATACGACGTGCTACGGTAATAACACTCAACCCATACGACCTGATATGGTAATAACACACTCTACACTTTCCCCAACCCATACGACCTGCTACGGTAATAACACTCAACCCATATGACCTGCTACGGTAATAACACTCTACACTTTCCCCAACCCATATGACCTGCTACGGTAATAACACTCAACCCATATGACCTGCTACGGTAATAACACACTCTATACTTTCCCCAACCCATATGACCTGCTACGGTAATAACACACTCTACACTTTCCCCAACCCATATGACCTGCTACGGTAATAACACACTACACTTTCCCCAACCCATATGACCTGCTACGGTAATAACACTCAACCCATATGACCTGCTACGGTAATAACACTCTCTACACTTTCCCCAACCCATATGACCTGCTACGGTAATAACACTCTACACTTTCCCCAACCCATATGACCTGCTACGGTAATAACACCCAACCCATATGACCTGCTACGGTAATAACACCCAACCCATATGACCTGCTACGGTAATAACACCCAACCCATATGACCTGCTACGGTAATAACACTCAACCCATACGACCTGATATGGTAATAACACACTCTACACTTTCCCCAACCCATACGACCTGCTACGGTAATAACACTCAACCCATACGACCTGATATGGTAATAACACACTCTACACTTTCCCCAACCCATACGACCTGCTACGGTAATAACACTCAACCCATATGACCTGCTACGGTAATAACACTCTACACTTTCCCCAACCCATATGACCTGCTACGGTAATAACACTCAACCCATATGACCTGCTACGGTAATAACACACTCTATACTTTCCCCAACCCATATGACCTGCTACGGTAATAACACACTCTACACTTTCCCCAACCCATATGACCTGCTACGGTAATAACACACTACACTTTCCCCAACCCATATGACCTGCTACGGTAATAACACTCAACCCATATGACCTGCTACGGTAATAACACACTCTACACTTTCCCCAACCCATACGACCTGCTACGGTAATAACACTCAACCCATACGACCTGCTACGGTAATAACACACTCTACACTTTCCCCAACCCATATGACCTGCTACGGTAATAACACTCTACACTTTCCCCAACCCATATGACCTGCTGCGGTAATAACACTCTACACTTTCCCCAACCCATATGACCTGCTACGGTAATAACACACTCTACACTTTCCCCAACCCATACGACCTGCTACGGTAATAACACTCTCTACACTTTCCCCAACCCATATGACCTGCTACGGTAATAACACTCTACACTTTCCCCAACCCATATGACCTGCTACGGTAATAACACCCAACCCATATGACCTGCTACGGTAATAACACTCAACCCATACGACCTGATATGGTAATAACACACTCTACACTTTCCCCAACCCATACGACCTGCTACGGTAATAACACTCAACCCATACGACCTGATATGGTAATAACACACTCTACACTTTCCCCAACCCATACGACCTGCTACGGTAATAACACTCAACCCATATGACCTGCTACGGTAATAACACTCTACACTTTCCCCAACCCATATGACCTGCTACGGTAATAACACTCAACCCATATGACCTGCTACGGTAATAACACACTCTATACTTTCCCCAACCCATATGACCTGCTACGGTAATAACACACTCTACACTTTCCCCAACCCATATGACCTGCTACGGTAATAACACACTACACTTTCCCCAACCCATATGACCTGCTACGGTAATAACACTCAACCCATATGACCTGCTACGGTAATAACACACTCTACACTTTCCCCAACCCATACGACCTGCTACGGTAATAACACTCAACCCATACGACCTGCTACGGTAATAACACACTCTACACTTTCCCCAACCCATATGACCTGCTACGGTAATAACACTCTACACTTTCCCCAACCCATATGACCTGCTGCGGTAATAACACTCTACACTTTCCCCAACCCATATGACCTGCTACGGTAATAACACACTCTACACTTTCCCCAACCCATATGACCTGCTACGGTAATAACACTCTACACTTTCCCCAACCCATATGACCTGCTACGGTAATAACACTCTACACTTTCCCCAAACCATATGACCTGCTACGGTAATAACACACTCTACACTTTCCCCAACCCATACGACCTGCTACGGTAATAACACTCTACACTTTCCCCAACCCATATGACCTGCTACGGTAATAACACTCTACACTTTCCCCAACCCATATGACCTGCTACGGTAATAACACTCTACTCTTTCCCCAAACCATATGACCTGCTACGGTAATAACACTCAACCCATACGACCTGCTACGGTAAGACGTCAGAGAGGTGGACCAGTAGTCAGAAGGTTGCTGGTTCAAGTCCCGTGCCAGACAATGAATGTGTGAATTAAACTTGCTACTGGTGGGCTGCTGGTCTCCCCAGACCTTGCAACTGCCTACAAATCCCTTCACGAGAACATACTGTATGTGAGAAGCATGTAGCTCATGTGTCTGTCTGTTTTATGGTATGTTTGATAGGTTTGGCCAGTTCATCTCATCCACCCTGCCAACCTTTGCTGTGTGTGAGAAGTTTGTAGTGATGGAGGTCAACAACGAGGAGAAGATAGATGGAGGTAACACACACACACACTAATTTAGAGATTTTTGTCACTAACTACCATGTATATTATTGTCACTAACTAGCATAGAGATTATTGTCGCTAACTAGTATAGAGATTATTGTCGCTAACTACCATAGAGATTATTGTCACTAACTAGTATAGAGATTATTGTCGCTAACTAGTATAGAGATTATTGTCACTAACTAGTATAGAGATTATTGTCGCTAACTAGTATAGAGATTATTGTCGCTAACTAGTATAGAGATTATTGTCACTAACTAGCATAGATATTATTGTCACTAACTAGCATAGATATTATTGTCACTAACTAACATAGAGATTATTGTCACTAACTAACATAGAGATTATTGTCGCTAACTAGTATAGAGATTATTGTCACTAACTACCATAGAGATTATTGTCACTAACTAGCATAGATATTATTGTCACTAACTAGCATAGAGATTATTGTCAGTAACTAGTATAGAGATTATTGTCACTATTTCACATAGAGATTGTCAGTAATTCAATATAGAGATTGTCAGTAATAGTATAGAGATTACTGTCACTAATTTGCATAGAGATTATTGTCTTTAACTACTATAGAGATTATAGTCACTAATTTTCAGAGAGTGACACTAACTAGTATAGAAATTGTCACTAATTTACATAGATATTGTCTCTAACTAGCATAGAGATTGTCACTAATTTAGTATAGAGATTGTCACTAATTTACATAGAGATTATTGTCTTTAACTACTGTAGAGATTATAGTCACTAATTTGCAGAGATTATTGTCACTAACTAGTATAGAGAGTATTGTCTCTAATTTACAGAGATTATTGTCACTAACTAGCATAGAGATGGTTGTCACTAATTTCCGTAGAGATTATTGTCACTAACTAGCATAGAGATGGTTGTCACTAATTTCCGTAGAGATTATTGTCACTAACTAGCATAGAGATGGTTGTCACTAATTTCCGTAGAGATTATTGTCACTAACTAGTATAGAGATTGTCACTAACTAGCATAGAGATGGTTGTCACTAATTTACATAGAGATTGTCACTAACTAGCATAGATATTGTTGTCACTAACTAGCATAGATATTGTTGTCACTAACTAGCATAGATATTGTTGTCACTAACTAGCATATAGTTTATTGTCACTAACTAATATAGAGATGCTTGTAACTCATTTACATATAGTTTATTATCACCAACTAGCATAGAGATTATTGTCACCAACTAGCATAGAGATTATTGTCACCAACTAGCATAGATATTGTCACCCACTAGCATAGATATTGTCACCAACTAGCATAGACATGACTAATTTACCTAGCGATTATTGTCACTGATTTACATTGAGATTATTGCCACTAACTAGCATAGAGATTATTGTCACTAACTAGCATAGAGATTATTGTCACTAACTAGCATAGAGATTATTGTCACTAACTAGCATAGAGATTATTGACACTAACTAGCATAGAGATTATTGTCACTAACTAGCATAGAGATTATTGTCACTAACTAGCATAGAGATTATTGTCACTAACTAGCATAGAGATTATTGTCACTAACTAGCATAGAGATTATTGTCACTAACTAGCATAGAGATTATTGTCACTAACTAGCATAGAGATTATTGTCACTAACTAGCATAGAGATTATTGTCACTAACTAGCATAGAGATTATTGTCACTAACTAGCATAGAGATTATTGTCACTAACTAGCATAGAGATTATTGTCACTAACTAGCATAGAGATTATTGTCACTAACTAGCATAGAGATTATTGTCACTAACTAGCATAGAGATTATTGTCACTAACTAGCATAGAGATTATTGTCACTAACTAGCATAGAGATTATTGTCACTAACTAGCATAGAGATTATTGTCACTAACTAGCATAGAGATTATTGTCACTAACTAGCATAGAGATTATTGTCACTAACTACCATAGAGATTATTGTCACTAACTAGCATAGAGATTATTGTCACTAACTAGCATAGAGATTATTGTCACTAACTAGCATAGAGATTATTGTCACTAACTACCATAGAGATTATTGTCACTAACTAGCATAGAGATTATTGTCACTAACTAGCATAGAGATTATTGTCACTAACTAACATAGAGATTATCGTCACTAACTAGCATAGAGATTATCGTCACTAACTAGCATAGAGATTATTGTCACTAACTAGCATAGAGATTATTGTCACTAACTACCATAGAGATTATTGTCACTAACTAGCATAGAGATTATTGTCACTAACTAGCATAGAGATTATTGTCACTAACTAGCATAGAGATTATTGTCACTAACTAGCATAGAGATTATTGTCACTAACTACCATAGAGATTATTGTCACTAACTAGCATAGAGATTATTGTCACTAACTAGCATAGAGATTATTGTCACTAACTACCATAGAGATTATTGTCACTAACTAGCATAGAGATTGTCACAAATTTACATACAGATTTTTGTGCAATGCCAAAACTATGCTGTTCTTTTCCTTTTTTGTTGATTCTAAATCGCATTTATAGGTTTTTTTTCCCATCAATTAATTTGTGCTTTTAGTGATGAAGACCTTAGGGGTCTCCTCTCAGTTTTCAGTACAGTAATATTATTGTAGTAATAGTCGTGGTAATATTGTCTATTGTGTTCCAGGTAATGATGAAGACCTTAGGGGTCTCCTCTCAGTTTTCAGTACAGTAATATTATTGTAGTAATAGTCGTGGTAATATTGTCTATTGTGTTCCAGGTAATGATGAAGACCTTAGGGGTCTCCTCTCAGTTTTCAGTACAGTAATATTATTGTAGTAATAGTTGTGGTAATATTGTCTATTGTGTTCCAGGTAATGATGAAGACCTTGGGGGTCTTCTGTCGGCCAACCTGATCCTGTTGAGGAACAGACTACTAGACATCCTTCTCAAACTGCTCTTCACCACCAAGGAGAAATGCACCGTCAACGCACAGTACGTCACAGTGTGTGTGTGTGTGTGTGTGTGTGTGTGCTTGTGTGTAACTGCGTCACAGAGTTTTTAAACCCAGAGGCGCAACATCCCGAGACTTCCGGGAACACTTGCGAAAGAGACAAAAACAGACCACACCAGGGTTTGACAAGTCAATGAGAGAAGTGAAGAATTCTCCCATAGTTAATATTCTCCAAATGGAAAGACGCCACCGAGACTGGAGATGACGTCCTCACTAGTTTTAACATGTTATTACTCCAACCTTGTGAAAGTGACAAACTGACACGTTTTCATTTAAAAAAAAATATATATATTTTAAAAAATGATATCGAAAGGACTGCCTTTTAAAAAAAATTACGTACGTAGTTCGGCGCGAGATGACTGTTAGACCCGATTTTACGTGTTTCTACGCATTAATTTAGCTACGCAAACGTCGCCATGACATCACCTACAACTGGGATTTCTATTGGAGAAGCAGTTTCTGCCCCTCTTCATACTGTATAGCGTTTGACTGTGTTGTGTGTAGCCTGACTGCTCTCTGTCTCCCCCTACAGGGCATGTGAGGAGTTGGTGCATACCCTGGGCTTTGACTGTGTTGTGTGTAGCCTGACTGCTCTCTGTCTCCCCCTACAGGGCATGTGAGGAGTTGGTGCGTACCCTGGGCTTCGACTGTGTTGTGTGTAGCCTGACTGCTCTCTGTCCCCCCCTACAGGGCATGTGAGGAGTTGGTGCATACCCTGGGCTTCGACTGTGTTGTGTGTAGCCTGACTGCTCTCTGTCCCCCCCTACAGGGCATGTGAGGAGTTGGTGCGTACCCTGGGCTTCGACTGTGTTGTGTGTAGCCTGACTGCTCTCTGTCTCCTCCTACAGGGCATGTGAGGAGTTGGTGCGTACCCTGGGCTTCGACTGTGTTGTGTGTAGCCTGACTGCTCTCTGTCCCCCCCTACAGGGCATGTGAGGAGTTGGTGCGTACCCTGGGCTTTGACTGTGTTGTGTGTAGCCTGACTGCTCTCTGTCTCCCCCTACAGGGCATGTGAGGAGTTGGTGCGTACCCTGGGCTTCGACTGTGTTGTGTGTAGCCTGACTGCTCTCTGTCTCCCCCTACAGGGCATGTGAGGAGTTGGTGCGTACCCTGGGCTTCGACTGTGTTGTGTGTAGCCTGACTGCTCTCTGTCTCCTCCTACAGGGCATGTGAGGAGTTGGTGCGTACCCTGGGCTTCGACTGTGTTGTGTGTAGCCTGACTGCTCTCTGTCCCCCCCTACAGGGCATGTGAGGAGTTGGTGCGTACCCTGGGCTTTGACTGTGTTGTGTGTAGCCTGACTGCTCTCTGTCTCCCCCTACAGGGCATGTGAGGAGTTGGTGCGTACCCTGGGCTTCGACTGTGTTGTATGTAGCCTGACTGCTCTCTGTCTCCCCCTACAGGGCATGTGAGGAGTTGGTGCGTACCCTGGGCTTTGACTGAGTTGTGTGTAGCCTGACTGCTCTCTGCCCCCCCCCCCTACAGGGCATGTGAAGAGTTGGTGCGTACCCTGGGCTTCGACTGGTTGTTGATGTTCACGGAGGAGCACCTCCACTCCAGCAGTGTGACAGCAGCTCTGTGGATCCTGGTGGTTCTCCTCAGTAACCAGCCCATACTGACCAGGTCTTTGATCCTTTAATAAAAAATACATATATACAGTACCAGTCAAAAGTTGGACACATACCAACTAATTCAAAGGGTTTTTTCTTTATTTGAACTATTTTCTACATTGTAGAATAATAGTGAAGACATCAAAACTATGAAATAACACACATATGGAGTCATGTAGTAACCAAATGAAAATATATTTTAGATTCTTCAAAGTAGCCACCATTTGCCTTGATGACAGCTTTGTACACTCTTGGCATTCTCTCAACCAGCTTCATGAGGTAGTCACCTGGAATGCATTTCAATTAACAGGTGTGACTTGTTAAGAAGTTAATTTGTGGAATTTCTTTCCTTCTTAATGTGCGTGAGCCAATCAGTTGTGTTGTGACAAGGTATGGGTGGTATATAGAAGATAGCCCTATTTGGTAAAAGACCAAGTCTATATTATGTTAAGAACAGCTCAAATAAGCAAAGAGAAACAACAGTCCATCATTACTTTAAGACGTGAAGGTCAGTCAATACAGAAAATGTCAAGAACTTTGAAAAGTTTGAAAGTGCAGTCACAAAAACCATCAAGCGTTATGATGGAACTGGCTCTCATGAGGACTGCACCAGTAAAGGAAGACCCAGAGTTACCTCTGCTGCAGAGGATAAGTTCATTAGAGTTACCAGCCACAGAAATTGCAGCACAAATAAATGCTTCACACAGTTCAAGTAACAGACACATCTCAACATCAACTGTTCAGAGGAGACTGAGTGAATAAGGCATTCATGGTCGAATTGAAACCACAACTAAAGGACACCAATAATAAGAAGAGACTTGCTTGGGCCAAGACACAACAGTAATGGACATTAGACCGGTGGAAATCTGTCCTTTGGTCTGATGAGTCCAAATGTGAGATTTTTGGTTCCAATTTTTGGTCTTTGTGAGACGCAGAGTAGGTGAACGGATGATCTCCGCATCTGTGGTTCCCACAGTGAAGCATGGAGGAGGAGGTGTGGGGGTGCTTTGTTGGTGGCACTCTCAGTGATTTATTTAGAGTTCAAGGCACACTTAACCAGCATGCATTCTGCAGCGATACGCCATCCGTTAGTGGGACTATCCTTTGTTTCTCAACAGGAAAATGTCCCAACACACTGATAAAATGAGTGTGCAACGTTGTCATCAAGGCAACGGGTGGCTACTTTGAAGAATCTGAAATACAGTTTGATTTGATTAACACTTTTTTTGGTTACGACATGATTCCATATGTGTTATTTCATAGTTTCAAATAAAATCAAAGAAATCTAATTTTATCTGTCACATGCGCCGAATACAACAGGTAGGATAGTCCGACCAAGGGATGGCGTATACCAGGCAACCTTACAGTGAAATGCTTACTTACAAGCACTTAACCAACCATACAGATTTAAGAATACACCAAAATTATATAGAAATATAACAAATCATTTAGAAGCAACAATAAAATAACAGCAGGGCGGCTATATACAGGGTGTTACGGTACAGAATCAGTGTGAGGAGGCTATATACAGGGTGTTACGGTACAGAATCAGTGTGAGGAGGCTATATACAGGGTGTTACGGTACAGAATCAATGGGAGGAGGCTATATACAGGGTGTTACGGTACAGAGTCAATGTGGAGGCTATATACAGGTTATTACAGTACAGAGTCAATGTGGAGGCTATATACTGGGTGTTACGGTACAGAATCAATGTGGAGGCTATATACAGGGTGTTACGGTACAGAATCAGTGTGAGGAGGCTATATACAGGGTGTTACGGTACAGAATCAGTGTGAGGAGGCTATATACAGGGTGTTACGGTACAGAATCAATGTGGAGGCTATATACAGGGTGTTACGGTACAGAATCAATGGGAGGAGGCTATATACAGGGTGTTACGGTACAGAGTCAATGTGGAGGCTATATACAGGTTATTACAGTACAGAGTCAATGTGGAGGCTATATACAGGGTGTTACGGTACAGAGTCATTGTGAGGAGGCTATATACAGGGTGTTACGGTACAGAATCAATGTGAGGAGGCTATATACAGGGTATTACGGTACAGAATCAATGGGAGGAGGCTATATACAGGGTGTTACGGTACAGAATCAATGGGAGGAGGCTATATACAGGGGGTACCGGTACAGAGTCAATGTGGAGGCTATATACAGGGGGTTCCGGTACAGAGTCTATGTGGAGGCTATATACAGGGTGTTACGGTACAGAGTCAATGTGGAGGCTATATACAGAGGGTACCAGTACAGAGTCAATGTGCTGGGGCACCGGTTAGTCGAGGTAATTGAGGTAATATGTACATGTAGGTAGAGGTAAAGTGACTATGCATAGACAATAAACAGAGAGTAAAAATGGGGGGTGGGGTGGGTACAATGCAAATAGTCTGGGAAGCCATTTGATTAGATGTTCAGAAGCCTTTTTGACCTAGACTTGGCACTCCGGTACCGGTTGCCGTGTGTTAACAGAGAGAACAGTCTATGACTAGGGTGGCTGGAGGTCCTTGGCAATTTTTTGGGCCTTCTTCTGACACTGTCTGGTATAGAGGTCCTGGATGGCAGGAAGCTTGGCCCCAGTGATGTACTGGGCCGTACGCACTACCCTCTGTAGTTCCTTGCGTTCGGAGGCCGAGCAGTTGCCATACCAGGCGGTGATGCAACCAGCTCTCGATGGTGCAGCTGTAGAACCTTTTGAGGATCTGTGGACCCACGCCAAATCTTTTCAGTCTCCTGAATAGGTGTTGTCGTGCCCTCTTCACGACTGCCGTGGTGTGTTTGGACCATGATAATTTGTTGGTGATGTGGACACCAAGGAACTTGAAGCTCTCAACCTGCTCCACTACAGCCCTGTCGATGAGAATGGGGGCGTGCTCGGTCCTCCTTTTTCTGTATTCCACAATCATCTTGTTTGTCTTGATCACGTTGAGGGAGAGGTTGTTATTCTGGCACCACACGACCAGGTCTCTGACCTCCTCCCTATAGGCTGTCACATCATTGTCAGTGATCAGGCCTTCCACTGTTGTGTCGTCGGAAAACTTAATGATGGTGTTGGAGTCGTGCCTGGCCATGCAGTCATGAGTGAACAGGGAGTACATGAGGGGACTGAGCACGCACCCCTGAGGAGCCCCTGTGTTGAGGATCAGCGTGGCGAATGTGTTGTTACCTACACTTATCACCTTGGGGTGGCCCGTCAGGAATTCCAGGATCCAGTTGCAGAGGGAGGTGTTTAGTCCCAGGGTCCTTAGCTTAGTGATAATGTCTTCACTATTATTCTACAATGTAGAGAATAGTTTTAAAATAAAGAAAAACCCTTGAATGAGTAGGTGTGTCCAAACTTTTGACTCGTACTGTATTTAGATGGAATATTAACAACGATTGTCACGTATTTGATCTGTCAAAAACATTACATTTCACATTGTCAGGAATTCCCCTGATCATCCATATCATGATTTTCCATTTATTTGACCTGCCCAGGTTCAAAGAGGGACTGACCGGAGGCGAATGGCTGGACCACACTGACTCTGTCCTGACCAACAAGATCGGCACCGTGATGGGTGAGTAGAGTGACGTGTGTGTGTGTATGTGTTGGATTTTGTGTAGGTGAGTCAATGTATAGATACAAGTTTTAAAAACCCAACATAATATAACTGTTTACTGTGCAGGATATAGAATGTACCATAATATATAGATATATAATGTACCATAATATATAGATATAGAATGTACCATAATATATAGATATAGAATGTACCATAATATATAGATATAGAATGTACCATAATATATAGATATAGAATGTACCATAATATATAGATATATAATGTACCATAATATAATATAGATATATAATGTACCATAATATATAGATATAGAATGTACCATAATATAATATAGATATAGAATGTACCATAATATAATATAGATATATAATGTACCATAATATATAGATATAGAATGTACCATAATATATAGATATAGAATGTACCATAATATTATATAGATATAGAATGTACCATAATATATAGATATATAATGTACCATAATATATAGATATAGAATGTACCATAATATATAGATATAGAATGTACCATAATATAATATAGATATAGAATGTACCATAATATATATATAGAATGTACCATAATATAATATAGATGTAGAATGTACCATAATATTATATAGATATAGAATGTACCATAATATAATATAGATATAGAATGTACCATAATATTATATAGATATAGAATGTACCATAATATAATGTAGATATAGAATGTACCATAATATAATGTAGATATAGAATGTACCATAATATATAGATATAGAATGTACCATAATATTATATAGATATAGAATGTACCATAATATAATATATATATAGAATGTACCATAATATAATATATATATAGAATGTACCATAATATATAGATATAGAATGTACCATAATATAGATATAGAATGTACCATAATATATATATAGAATGTACCATAATATAATATAGATATAGAATGTACCATAATATAGATCTAGAATGTACCATAATATAGATATAAAATGTACCCTAATATAATATAGATATAGAATGTACCATAATATAGATATAGAATGTACCATAATATTATATAGATATAGAATGTACCATAATATAGATATATAATGTACCCTAATATAATATAGATATAGAATGTACCATAATATAATATATATATAGAATGTACCATAATATAATATAGATATAGAATGTACCCTAATATAATATAGATATAGAATGTACCATCATATATATATAGAATGTACCATCATATATATATAGAATGTACCATAATATAGATATAGAATGTACCATCATATAGATATAGAATGTACCATAATATAGATATAGAATGTACCATAATACAGACATAGAATGTACCATAATATAGATATATAATGTACCATAATATTATATAGATGTAGAATGTACCATAATATTATATAGATATAGAATGTACCATAATATAGATATAGAATGTACCATAATATTATATAGATATAGAATGTAGCATAATTTAATATAGCTGTTTACTGTGCAGCATATAGAATGTACTATAATAGAACTGCTTACTGTGCAGGATATAGAATGTACCATAATAGAATAGAACTGTTTACTGTGCAGGATATAGAATGTACCATAATAGAATAGAACTGTTTACTGTGCAGGATATAGATTGTGGAATGTACCATAATAGAATAGAACTGTTTACTGTGCAGGATATAGAATGTAACATAATAGAATATAACTGTTTACTGTGCGGGATATAGAATGTACCATAATAGAATAGAACTGTTTACTGTGCGGGATATAGAATGTACCATAATAGAATACAACTGTTTACTGTGCGGGATATAGAATGTGACATAATAGAATAGAACTGTTTACTGTGCAGGATATAGAATATAACTGTTTACTGTGCAGGATATAGAATGTGACATAATAGAACTGTTTACTGTGCAGGATATAGAATGTACCATGATAGAATAGAACTGTTTACAGGATATAGAATGTGACATGCTGCCCCTTGCCCATCCGTCATTACCTTGGGATGAGGATGGCTTTTGATGCTTCTTTGTTTGTTTATAATGTCTATCTTGAAACAGGTCTCTCTTCCAAAAGAGATTTTATCTCAATGAAACTAACCTGTGTAACTAAAGGTAAAACTCTGAATAGAATAGAATACTTTAATATCCCATAGTGCACTTCAATATTCCGTCTGCTCTGCAACAAAGTACAGGCATAGAATGTGAGCATACCCACATGTGCTTCGACCCAGCTTGCATAGAAAGGGAAAAGTACAGGCATAGTTAGCACATATCAATGGCGGTTTCCTAACTGTTAGCTAGTTGTAGTCTATTGTAAGAATAGGGATGTGAGTCTTCCTGCTTTTCTGACATTTATCCTCTATTCAAATAACTGGCCTATCCCCTATCTAAAATCCAAATGTATTACATTTTTCCCCCTGAAGTTTTCCTGATCACAACCCTGATTCGCAGTTTCCCCAACCTCCTCTCCCTGTCCTCTCTCCTCCTCAGGCTTCAACGTGGGCCGCAGCGCCGGCGGTCGCTCCACGCTAAGGGAGATCAACCGAGACGCCTGCCATTTCCCAGGGTTCCCTGTTCTGCAGACGCTGCTGCCGAAACACACCAACGTCCCCGAGCTCTACTTCCTGCTGATGGCCCTGTTCCTGCAACAACCCGTCACAGAGCTGCCGGACAGCCTCCAGGTACATGTTAGTACACAAAACTTTTTATCATTACTTCTTACTAAAAACCTCTTTTCCATACTGTACTAGCTAGTGTTTCCTCTAGTTAAAACCTCTTTTCCATACTGTACTAGCTAGTGTTTCCTCTAGTTAAAACCTCTTTTCCATACTGTACTAGCTAGTGTTTCTTCTAGTTAAAACCTCTTTTCCATACTGTACTAGCTAGTGTTTCCTCTAGTTAAAACCTCTTTTTACATACTCTAGTTAAAACCTCTTTTCCATACTGTACTAGTGTTTTCTTCTAGTTAAAACCTCTTTTCCATACTGTACTAGCTAGTGTTTGCTCTAGTTAAAACCTCTTTTCCATACTGTATTAGCTAGTGTTTGCTCTAGTTAAAACCTCTTTTCCATACTGTACTAGCTAGTGTTTGCTCTAGTTAAAACCTCTTTTCCATACTGTACTAGCTAGTGTTTGCTCTAGTTAAAACCTCTTTTCCATACTGTACTAGCTAGTGTTTGCTCTAGTTAAAACCTCTTTTCCATACTGTACTAGCTAGTGTTTCCTCTAGTTAAAACCTCTTTTCCATACTGTACTAGCTAGTGTTTGCTCTAGTTAAAACCTCTTTTCCATACTGTACTAGCTAGTGTTTGCTCTAGTTAAAACCTCTTTTCCATACTGTACTAGCTAGTGTTTCCCATAGATTGGTTTCGAGGTTACTGTGTCCATGTTAGTAAACAAACCTTTTTCGTTCTTATCTATCATTTTATCGTAAAACCTCATTTATGTCGTACTATCTAGCCAGTGTTTCCCCTAGTTAGTTTGTTTCCAGGTGGGGCACCTCAGGCAGCTCTGCCCAAAATTAAGAATCTATGATCTCATTAGTTACTTAGTACAATTATATCAATACCTTTGACAGTAATTTAGCCATGTAGTATTAGTCTAATATTGTTTTATAATATATATAGCATTAGTAGTATAACATTATAATATATAGTACAATATAATATTACACTGAACAAAAATATAAACGCAACACAATTTCAAAGATTTGACTGAGTTACAGTATATATAAGATAACCAGTCAATTGTATTTGTATTTATTATGGATCTCCATTAGTTCCTGCCAAGTCAGCAGCTCCTCTTCCTGGGGTTTATTATGGATCCCCATTAGTTAATGCCAAGGCAGCAGCTACTCTTCCTGGGGTTTATTATGGATCTCCATTAGTTCCTGCTAAGTCAGCTACTCTTCCTGGGGTTTATTATGGATCCCCATGAGTTCCTGCCAAGGCATCAGCTACTCTTCCTGGGGTTTATTATGGATCTCCATTAGTTCCTGCTAAATCAGCTACTCTTCCTGGGGTTTATTATGGATCCCCAGTAATTCCCTCAGGTCCCTACTCTGCTACCACATATCTACAACACAAAATCCATGTGTTTGTGTGTGTATAGTGTCTATGTTATTGTGTATGTGTGTCTGTGTGTGTGTGTCTATTTTTGTGTCTCTTCACAGTCCCCGCTGTTCCATAAGGTGTATTTTGATCTGTTTTTTAATCTGATTCTACTGTTTGCTTTCATCAGTTACTTGATGTGGAATAGAGTTCCATGTAGTCATGGCTCTATGTAGTACTGTGGAATAGAGTTCCATGTAGTCATGGCTCTATGTAGTACTGTGGAATAGAGTTCCATGTAGTCATGGCTCTATGTAGTACTGTGGAATAGAGTTCCATGTAGTCATGGCTCTATGTAGTACTGTGGAATAGAGTTCCATGTAGTCATGGCTCTATGTAGTACTGTGGAATAGAGTTCCATGTAGTCATGGCTCTATGTAGTACTGTGGAATAGAGTTCCATGTAGTCATGGCTCTTAGTACTGTGCGCCTCCCATAGTTTGTTCTGGACTTGGGGACTGTGAAGACACCTCTGGTGGCATGTCTTGTGGGGTATGTATGGGTGTCTGAGCTGTGTGCTAGTAGTTCAAACAGACAGCTTGGTACATTCCTCTCACAAATACAAGTAGTGATGAGGTCAATCTCTCCTCCACTTTGAGCCAGGAGAGATTGACATGCATATTATCAATATTAAATCTCTGTGTACATCCAAGGGCCAGCCGTGCTGCCCTGTTCTGAGCCAATTGACATTTTCCCAAGTCGTTTTTTGTGGCACCTGACCACACGACTGAACAGTAGTCCAGGTGTTACAAAACTAGGGCCTGTAGTACCTGCCTTGTTGATAGTGTTATTAAGAAGGTAGAAACTAGGGCCTGTAGGACCTGCCTTGTTGATAGTGTTGTTAAGAAGGTAGAAACTAGGGCCTGTAGGACCTGCCTTGTTGATAGTGTTATTAAGAAGGTAGAAACTAGGGCCTGTAGGACCTGCCTTGTTGATAGTGCTGTTAGGAAGGTAGAAACTAGGGCCTGTAGGACCTGCCTTGTTGATAGTGCTGTTAGGAAGGTAGAAACTAGGGCCTGTAGGACCTGCCTTGTTGATAGTGTTATTAAGAAGGTAGAAACTAGGGCCTGTAGGACCTGCCTTGTTGATAGTGCTGTTAGGAAGGTAGAAACTAGGACCTGTAGGACCTGCCTTGTTGATAGTGCTGTTAGGAAGGTAGAAACTAGGGCCTGTAGGACCTGCCTTGTTGATAGTGTTGTTAAGAAGGTAGAAACTAGGGCCTGTAGGACCTGCCTTGTTGATAGTGTTGTTAAGAAGGTAGAAACTAGGGCCTGTAGGACCTGCCTTATTGATAGTGTTGTTAAGAAGGTAGAAACTAGGGCCTGTAGGACCTGCCTTGTTGATAGTGTTGTTAAGAGGTAGAGCATCGCTTTATTATAGACAGACTTCTCTTAGCTACTACTGCATCAATATGTTTTGACCATGACAGTTTACAAGTTTAGTCACCTCAACCTGCTCAATTTTCACATTATTTATTAAAATATTTAGTTGAGGCTTAGGGTTTAGTGAATGATTTGTCCCAAATAACATGCTTTTAGTTTTTGAAATATTTAGGACTAACTTATTCCTTGCCACCCATTCTGAAACTAACTGCGGATATTTAAGTGTTGCAGTCATTTCAGTCGCTGTAGTGGCTGACGTGTATAGTGTTGAGTCATCCACCTACATAGACACACTGGCTTTACTCAAAGCCAGTGGCATGTCATTAGTAAGGGTTTAAAAAAAGCAAGGGGCCTAGACAGCTACCCTGGGGAATTCCTGATTCTACCTGGATTATGTTGGAGAGGCTTCCATTAAAGAACACCCTCTGTGTTCTGCTAGACAGGTAACTCTTTATCCACAATATAGCAGAGGGTGTAAAGCCAGAACACATACGTTTTTCCAGCAACAGACTATGGTCGATAATGTCAAAAGCCACATTGAAGTCTAGAAAAACATCCCCCACAATATTTTTATCATCCGCTTCTCTCAGCCAGTCATCAGTCATTTGTGTAAGTGCTGTGCTTGTTGAATGTCCAATTTGTTTACTTTGAAAATAGCATTTTATCTTGTCAAATAAATGCAGACCCTAATGTATGGATTTCACAAGATCCAGAGCATCCCATGTCGTGTGTAGCTTATGCCTGCCCATACCATAACCCCACCGCCACCATGGTGCACATTGTTCACAACATTGATATCAGCAAACCGCTGTGGTAACACTGATGATGATTCTGGAGGGACTGTGGGTCAAAGGTCAAAGGCTTTACTAGGCCACACTCTACCTCGTTGTCATCCAATTTAAACCAATCAACCAACACAACACTACAGAATAAGAAGACCAATTATGACAACTTGAAACGTCTCTCCACAAGCTATCCTTGATCGGCAGATTATCAGAAAATTTAATTAATTTATCATGTAGACGCCGGGCAGAAACTCTCATTCACATAGCATGTTCCTTTTTTAAATGTTCATACGGCTCATCCAAGCCAATCTATTATTAGCTCAATAAATTATCTATTAGCCGACACAAAAAAAAAAAACGTTTCAAATATAACTTCCATTAAATCAATGGATGGTACCATACAGTGACCCGTTATTAATCAATTCAAAACTCTGGGATTTCTATGGTCATTTGTCTAGATCTGAGATCTCTGCCGACCTGCAACACTTGAGGCCCCCCTATCACTCTGATGGAACTAAAATAATCCATACAAACCATGATCAGCGGTGTTTATTGGAACCTCCAGAGTTCTTTCTATCCTTATGGACACATTTTTTACAACTGATTCTGGACATGATTCAATAGAGACGTGAACACTGATATCATTTCCTTAATATTGAAAAAAAAGGATAAGGAGCAGAATGTGGGAATTATCCCCCCCCCCTCCCATTATCGATTTTGAACGCTGATATCAAATTCGTATGCGAAGATTCTCCCCTCGTCTTCTTCAACGTTCTTGTTACTTATTAGTCACACAAGACACAGACTGGTTTTTATCAAAACCAGACTTGGAATGCAGTCTGCTCCATATTACCGATGGGTCCATGAATACTGACTCACCGTCGGCCATATTGCCATCGGACGTAGAAAAAGCCATTGATCACTTATAGAGCGGCAATATTTATGTTCTACGCTGTCATTGGGGAACAATTCATATCCCTGGTTTAAGAGCTTTATGCCATTCCTTATGCCATGGGTACAACCTGGCAAAATATGCTCATGCCAATTTACCATATAATGTCTAATGCTTGTTGTTCTCCCTGGAACCTCCTGCGCAGGCTGTCTGCCAATCACAACATCGTGAGCTTGCCTAGGTGATATTAAATAAATAAATGAGCCCATTTTTACTGTACTTGGCACAGACCACCACATATCTCTGTATGCAGACTGATGTACTGCTCTACTTTGGGCACCTGAGTCGTTACCTTCTCAGTCTTTTTGTTTAGAACGACAGCTGTGTATCTGGATATAAAATCAACACAGGACAAAATCTGCTCTATTGTCCCTGAACGAGAGCCACCCCCTCAACATCCCTAGAGTACACCATTTCTGCTGCCTGGGAATATAAATCTATCCCTTTTGCAATCCATAGTCAAAAAACTAGTTCAAACCCATTTTAAGAAGCATAGACTGTGATGTGGAAAGATGGGGAGCAAGTACCTCAACTTTTTTGCAGTCTCAATAATTAAAATGAATATGTTGCCAAGAATCAACTTTTATATATATATTATATTATATTATATTTTATATATATTTTATAGTTCAATGATGCCTCTTTCACCACCAGGCCACGTTCTTTACTTGCTAAATAGGAAACGCCCTTGTATTACATTTTCTACACTTCAAATCTATTTTGGAATTTTCCTCTTGGTTAAATACTGAAACAGCTGTGTCCTGATGGAAAAACGAGTTCCCCTCACAGACTCCAAGACATAATCTTTGGTGCCCCCTGGAGGAAAAACGAGTTCCCTCTCACAGACTCCAAGACATAATCTTTGGTGCCCCCTGGAGGAAAAACGAGTTCCCCCTCACTGACTCCAAGACAAAATTGGTATCACACTCGAACACTGCAAACTCTAATTCGGCCCTATCACCTCACAATTTATCTCAGTCTGATGCCTGGTTGGTAAACAAACCAATCTCACCATCCTCACCTTCCTTTAGTTCACAACCACGCTGTCCACCTAGGTGTCCACCTTATTATCAACTAGTATGGGTTACTAATATGACTAGGATTATGCTTTTGGCTGCTGGACAATAAGATAATATTGATTTGAAAACCAATGGTGTATTAAGTGTGTAAATTAATTCCTTCAACATTTCTATGGTCGTATTTTGTCTAGGGTTGGCTAGGGTTGGCTAGGCTAGGGTTGGCTAGGCTAGGGTTGGCTAGACTAGGGTTGGCTAGACTAGGGTTGGCTAGACTAGGGTTGGCTAGGCTAGGGTTGGCTAGACTAGGGTTGGCTAGACTAGGGTTGGCTAAGCTATGGTTGGTTAGGCTAGGGTTGGTTAGGCTAGGGTTGGTTAGGCTAGGGTTGGCTAGGCTAGGGTTGGCTAAGCTAGGGTTGGCTAAGCTATGGTTGGTTAGGCTAGGGTTGGCTAAGCTATGGTTGGCTAGGCTAGGGTTGGCTAAGCTATGGTTGGTTAGGCTAGGGTTGGCTAGGCTATGGTTGGTTAGGCTAGGGTTGGCTAGGCTATAGTTGGTTAGGCTAGGGTTGGCTAGGCTATGGTTGGTTAGGCTAGGGTTGGTTAGGGTTGGCTAGGCTATGGTTGGTTAGGCTAGGGTTGGCTAAGCTATGGTTGGTTAGGCTAGGGTTGGCTAGGCTAGGGTTGGCTTAGGTTGGCTAGACTAGGGTTGGCTAGACTAGGGTTGGCTAGACTAGGGTTGGCTAGGCTAGGGTTGGCTAGACTAGGGTTGGCTAAGCTATGGTTGGTTAGGCTAGGGTTGGCTAGGCTAGGGTTGGCTAAGCTAGGGTTGGCTAAGCTATGGTTGGTTAGGCTAGGGTTGGCTAAGCTATGGTTGGCTAAGCTATGGTTGGCTAGGCTAGGGTTGGCTAAGCTATGGTTGGTTAGGCTAGGGTTGGCTAGGCTATGGTTGGTTAGGCTAGGGTTGGCTAGGCTATAGTTGGTTAGGCTAGGGTTGGCTAGGCTATGGTTGGTTAGGCTAGGGTTGGTTAGGGTTGGCTAGGCTATGGTTGGTTAGGCTAGGGTTGGCTAAGCTATGGTTGGTTAGGCTAGGGTTGGCTAGGCTATGGTTGGTTAGGCTGGGGTTGACTAGGCTATGGTTGGCTAAGCTAGGGTTGGCTAGACTAGGGTTGGTTAGGCTAGGGTTGGCTAGGCTAGGGTTGGCTAAGCTAGGGTTGGCTAGGCTAGGGTTGGTTAGGCTACGGTTGGTTAGGCTATGGTTGGTTAGGCTAGGGTTGGTTAGGCTAGGGTTGGTTAGGCTAGGGTTGGCTAGGCTATGGTTGGTTAGGCTATGGTTCGCTAGGGTTGGTTAGGCTAGGGTTGGCTAGGCTAGGGTTGGCTAGGCTAGGGTTGGTTGGGCTAGGGTTGGTTAGGCTAGGGTTGGCTAGGCTAGGGTTGGCTAGGCTAGGGTTGGTTAGGCTATGGTTGGTTAGGCTATGGTTGGCTAGGCTAGGGTTGGCTAGGTTAGGCTAGGGTTGGCTAGGGTTGGCTAAGCTAGGGTTGGCTAGACTAGGGTTGGTTAGGCTAGGGTTGGCTAGGGTTGGTTAGGCTATGGTTGGCAAGGCTATGGTTGGCTAGGCTATGGTTGGCTAGGCTATGGTTGGCTAGGGTTGGTTAGGCTAGGGTTGGCTAGGCTAGGGTTGGCTAGGTTAGGCTAGGGTTGGCTAGGCTATGTTTGGCTAAGCTAGGGTTGGCTAGACTAGGGTTGGCTAGGCTAGGGTTGGTTAGGCTATGGTTGGCTAGGCTAGGGTTGGCTAGGTTAGGCTAGGGTTGGCTAGGCTATGTTTGGCTAAGCTAGGGTTGGCTAGACTAGGGTTGGCTAGGCTAGGGTTGGTTAGGCTATGGTTGGCTAGGCTATGGTTGGCTAGGCTATGGTTGGTTAGGCTATGGTTGGTTAGGCTATGGTTGGCTAGGCTATGGTTGGTTAGGCTATGGTTGGTTAGGCTATGGTTGGCTAGACTAGGGTTGGTTAGGCTATGGTTGGTTAGGCTAGGGTTGGCTAAGCTATGGTTGGCTAGGGTTGGCTAGGCTAGGGTTGGTTAGGCTGGGGTTGGCTAGGCTATGGTTGGCTAAGCTAGGGTTGGCTAGACTAGGGTTGGTTAGGCTAGGGTTGGCTAAGCTATGGTTGGTTAGGCTAGGGTTGGCTAGGCTAGGGTTGGTTAGGCTATGGTTGGTTAGGCTATGGTTGGCTAGGCTATGGTTGGCTAGGCTATGGTTGGTTAGGCTATGGTTGGCTAGGCTATGGTTGGTTAGGCTATGGTTGGCTAGGCTAGGGTTGGTTAGGCTAGGGTTGGCTAGGCTATGGTTGGTTAGGCTATGGTTGGCTAGGCTATGGTTGGCTAGGCTAGGCTATGGTTGGTTATGCTAGGGTTGGTTAGGCTAGGGTTGGCTAGGTTAGGCTAGGGTTGGCTAGGCTATGGTTGGTTAGGCTATGGTTGGTTAGGCTATGGTTGGCTAGGCTATGGTTGGTTAGGCTAGGGTTGGTTAGGCTAGGGTTGGTTAGGCTAAGGGTTGGTTAGGCTAGGGTTGGCTAGGCTAGGGTTGGCTAAGCTATGGTTGGTTAGGCTAGGGTTGGCTAGGCTATGGTTGGTTAGGCTAGGGTTGGCTAGGCTATGGTTGGTTAGGCTAGGGTTGGCTAGGCTATGGTTGGTTAGGCTAGGGTTGGCTAGGCTAGGGTTGGCTAGGCTATGGTTGGTTAGGCTAGGGTTGGCTAGGCTAGGGTTGGCTAAGCTATGGTTGGTTAGGCTAGGGTTGGTTAGGCTAGGGTTGGTTAGGCTAGGGTTGGCTAGGCTATGGTTGGCTAGGCTAGGGTTGGCTAGGTTAGGCTAGGGTTGGCTAGGTTAGGCTAGGGTTGGCTAAGCTATGGTTGGTTAGGCTACTTTGAAACAAGTTAAGAAATGCTTCATAAAAATGTATAAAACATCCAGGTTTTAATCAGTTATGTTTATAGTTAAATAGTTTCAAAATGCTCAACACCTCTTCTCAGATTCAAGGTGGGTAGAGTGAACAACAGGCACTGTCCGGTCATGTGATCATTTGGACATGAGGCTTTAGCCAATCACATACACTTTGACATTTAGGATTTTTTTTTATTGATGTACATGAAAAATAGATTAGAATATTATTCAAATGTGGCCTTTCTGATCCAATTCTGATTGGAGTAATTGTTTGATATTTTGATATGTGTGATTAAAAAAATAAAAAATAAATGTAAACTTTAATTTATATCCTTCTTGTCTCGGACAAGAGGACAGCGTTAATGTGTAACCCTGCTGAGTGTTACCCCAGCCTCTGTGTTCTGTGTTTTGTGTTAGTTTGACCTGGACTCTATCTGGACCTTTATCTTTGGGGTCCCTGCTTCCAGCGCCACCATAGTGGGATCCATCCACAGTGTCTGCACCGAGGCTGGCTTCCTGTTACTGGGGATGCTGAGGAGCATGCTCAACCTGGTGAGAGGAGGAAGAGGAGAGGAAGAGCGAGGGAAGGATAGAGGAGATGAGGAGTGGAGGGAGGAGAGGAGGAGAGAGAAAGGAGGACAACCGAATCCTTTTTCCATGTAGACGAGCTACTAGATTCACTTCTACAACCAGATGACGTTCTGTCTATGGGGATAGAGAAAGATACGGGATAGTTATGTCTATGGGGACATAGAAAGATACGGGATAGTTCTGTCTATGGGGATAGAGAAAGATATGGGATAGTTCTGTCTATGGATAGAGAAAGATATGGGAAAGTTCTGTCTATGGACAGAGAAAGATACGGGATAGTTCTGTCTATGGGGATAGAGAAAGATACGGGATAGTTCTGTCTATGGGGATAGAGAAAGATACGGGATAGTTCTGTCTATGGATAGAGAAAGATATGGGATAGTTCTGTCTATGGATAGAGAAAGATACGGGATAGTTCTGTCTATGGACAGAGAAAGATACGGGATAGTTCTGTCTATGGACAGAGAAAGATATGGGATAGTTCTGTCTATGGACAGAGAAAGATACGGGATAGTTCTGTCTATGGACAGAGAAAGATATGGGATAGTTCTGTCTATGGACAGAGAAAGATATGGGATAGTTCTGTCTATGGACAGAGAAAGATATGGGATAGTTCTGTCTATGGACAGAGAAAGATATGGGATAGATCACCCTAAATAACATGCTGGTTTCCTTATCCTGTTAGCAGTCTTAAGGAGAGGCAGCAATCCATCCATGGTTGAGTTTACCTAGCTTGCTGTCACCAAATGTCACCAAATGTCGATCTTCTTCTACCATCAAATGACATTGTGCTTTTCTTCGTCCTCTTAGCCGTGGCAGTCTGAGGAAGAGGGGTCGTGGCTGAGGGAGTACCCGGTGACTCTGATGCAGTTCTTCAGGTACCTGTATCACATATATAATAATAAAATATGTAAAATAATCGATATCATAAATAATAGTCATAATGTATATTTGATATATATATATATATATATATATATATATATATATATATATATATATATATATATACATACAGACAGTTCAAGTCAAAAGTTTGGACACACCTACTCATTCAAGGGTTTTTCTTTATTTTTTACTATATTCTACATATATCTATATATCACTAATGAGTAATTTATTATTACAGGTACCTGTATCACAACGTCCCAGACCTGGCCCCAATGTGGCACAGCCCAGAGTTCCTGTGTGTCCTGGCTGCCTCAGTCTTCCCCTTCAACATCAGGCCCTACTCTGAGATGGTGAGAGGCTCAACTGTATCCAAATGTAGAATGTTTTTTTTCCCCTGTGTGTGTGTTTTCTACAGTAGCTATGTGTGTGTTCTCTGAGCTCCATCTAATCCTCTCCTCTCTCCCTCTCTCTCTCCTCCCCTCTCTCTCTCCTCCCCTCTCTCTCATCTCCTCTCTCCCCCCTCCCTCCCTCCCTCCCTCCCTCCCTCCCTCCCTCCCTCCCTCCCTCTCCTCCCTCCCTCCCTCCCTCCCTCCTCCCTCCCTCCCTCCCTCCCTCCCTCCCTCCCTCTCCTCTCCTCTCCTCCCTCCCTCCCTCCCTCTCCTCCCCTCCCTCCCTCCCTCCCTCCCTCCCTCCCTCCCTCCCTCCCTCTCCTCTCCTCCCTCCCTCCCTCCCTCCCTCCCTCTCCTCCCCTCTCTCCCCTCCTCCCTCTCCCTCCCTCCCTCCCTCTCTCTCCTCACCTCCCCTCCCTCCCTCCCTCTCCTCACCTCCCTCCCTCCCTCTTCTCTCCTCCCTCCCTCTCCTCTCCTCCTTCTCTCCCCTCCCTCTCCTCCCCTCTCTCCCTCTCCCTCCCCCTCCCTCCCTCTCCTCCCTCTCTCCCTCTCCTCCCTCTCCTCCCCTCTCTCCCTCTCCTCCCCTCTCCCCCTCTCTCCCTCCCTCCCTCTCCTCTCCTCTCTCCTCTCTCTCTTCTCTCAGGTGAGTGACCTGGATGACGAAGCAGGGTCACCAACGGAAGAATTCAAGGCCTTCACCGCCGACACGGGCATGAACCGTAGCCAATCGGAATACTGCAACGTGGGTTCGAAGACCTACCTGACCAATCATCCGGCCAAGAAGTATGTGTTTGACTTCATGAAGGTGCTGATCATGGACAACCTGTGTCTGACTCCGGCCAACAAACAGACGTCCACCATAGACCTACTGTTAGAGGTGAGACAAATCAATCAGATGTATTTATGAAGCCCTTTTTTTACATCAGCTGATATCTCAAAGTGCTGTACAGAAACCCAGCCTAAAACCCCAAACAGCAAGCAATGCAGGTGTAGAAGCACAGTGGCTAGCCCTTCGTACATCAGCTGATATCTCAAAGTGCTGTACAGAAACCCAGCCTAAACCCCCAAACAGCAAGCAATGCAGGTGTAGAAGCACGGTGGCTAGGCCTTCGTACATCAGCTGATATCTCAAAGTGCTGTACAGAAACCCAGCCTAAAACCCCAAACAGCAAGCAATGCAGGTGTAGAAGCACGGTGGCTAGGAAAAACTCCCTAGAAAGGCCAAAACCTAGGAAGAAACCTAGAGAGGAACCAGGCTATGTGGGGTGGCCAGTCCTCTTCTGGCTGTGCCGGGTGGAGATTATAACAGAACATGACCAAGATGTTCAAATGTTCATAAATGACCTGCATGGTCGAATAATAAAAAGGCAGAACAGTTGAAACTGGAGCAGCAGCACGGCCAGGTGGACTGGGGACAGCAAGGAGTCATCATGTCAGGTAGTCCTGAGGCATGGTCCTAGGGCTCAGGTCCTCCGAGAGAGAGAAAGAAAGAGAGAATTAGAGAGAGCACACTTAAATTCACACAGGACACCGGATAAGACAGGAGAAGTACTCCAGATATAACAAACTGACCCTAGCCCCCGACACATAAACTACTGCCGCATAAATACTGGAGGCTGAGACAGGAGGGGTCAGGAGACACTGTGGCCCCATCCGAGGACACCCCCGGACAGGGCCAAACAGGAAGGATATAACCCCACTCACTTTGCCAAAGCACAGCCCCCACACCACTAGAGGGATATCTTCAACCACCAACTTATATCCTCATAACATAGTTACAACTATCATGTTGATATCATGGATGGTCAGTCCTGTATAGTCTCATAACATGGTTATAACTCTAATGTTGATATCATGGATGGTCAGTCCTGTATAGTCTCATAACATGGTTACAACTATCATGTTGATATCATGGATGGTCAGTCCTGTATAGTCTCATAACATGGTTACAACTATAATGTTGATATCATGGATGGTCAGTCCTGTATAGTCTCATAACATGGTTACAACTATAATGTTGATATCATGGATGGTCAGTCCTGTATAGTCTCATAACATGGTTACAACTATCATGTTGATATCATGGATGGTCAGTCCTGTATAGTCTCATAACATGGTTACAACTATCATGTTGATATCATGGATGGTCAGTCCTCACATCCATAGTTCTGTCTATTAATCTGAGAATGGTTACATTTCTCCAGGCCAATACCTCAGCTTTTTAACCAAAACAGGCGAGGAGGGCGTGTTGTTATTGTTTCAACGGTTGATTGGCGCTTTAACGTAGAGTTGTCTCCCCAGGCGTCCCCAGAGCGCTCCACCAGGACTCAGCAGAAAGAGTTCCAGTCCCACATCCTGGACTCTGTCATGGAACACCTGCTGGCTGCTGATGTCCTCCTGGGTACTTACACACACACACACACACCACACACACCACACACACCACACATACACACACACACACACACACACACACACACACACACACACACACACACACACACACACACACACACACACACACACACACACACACACCACACCACACCACACCACACCACCACACACCACACCACACCACACCCACACCACACACACACAACACACCACACACTGCTCTACGAATCAGAGAACCCTACAGAACACAATACTCAGCAAATCACAGAAGAACCCTACTAAACACAATAATCAGCCAATCAGAGAAGAACCCTACTAAACACAACAATCAGCCAATCACAGAAGAACCCTACTAAACACAATAATCAGCCAATCACAGAAGAATCCTACTAAACACAATAATCAGCCAATCACAGAAGAACCCTACTAAACACAATAATCAGCCAATCACAGAAGAACCCTACTAAACACAATAATCAGCCAATCACAGAAGAATCCTACTAAACACAATGAGCCACTCACAGAAGAATCCTACTAAACACTAATCAGCCAATCAGAAAATAACCCTACAGAACACAATAATCAGCCAATCAGAGAAGAATCCTACTAAACACTAATCAGCCAATCAGAAAATAACCCTACAGAACACAATAATCAGCCAATCAGAGAAGAATCCTACTAAACACTAATCAGCCAATCAGAAAATAACCCTACAGAACACAATAATCAGCCAATCAGAGAAGAATCCTACTAAACACTAATCAGCCAATCAGAAAATAACCCTACAGAACACAATAATCGGCCAATCAGAAAATAACCCTACAATAATCGGCCAATCAGAGAAGAACCCTACAATAATCAGCAAAGGGAAAAAGGCTGAGATCTCCAGAGCCGCCTCCTACTCCAACAGGCTGACGAAGACATCCTCAAAGCTTGAATACCCATCTAACCACCTGTAGTCTTCAGTCTATAATATACTATTCTAACTACCTCTGGTCTTCAGTCTATAATATACTATTCTAACTACCTCTGGTCTTCAATCTATAATATACTATTCTAACTACCTCTGGTCACCAGTCTATAATATACTATTCTAACTACCTCTGGTCACCAGTCTATAATATACTATTCTAACTACCTCTGGTCTCCAGTCTATAATATACTATTCTAACTACCTCTGGTCACCAGTCTATAATATACTATTCTAACTACCTCTGGTCACCAGTCTATAATATACTATTCTAACCACCTGTAGTCACCAGTCTATAATATACTATTCTAACTACCTGTAGTCTACAGTCTATAATATGAACAGTAAGATCCTTGTCCCAGTCTCAACCAACCAGCAGGTGGCGGTAATCAACCATCCTGTTTACACTCCCCCATATAACCAGCAGAAGAAGAAGAAGACGCACACACACACACACACACACACACACACACACACCCCCCTACTGGTTGCTGACGTCCTCATAAATACACACACACACCCCTACTGGTTGCTGACGTCCTTCTAGATATACACACACACACACACACATACACACACACACACCACACACACACACACACACACCACACACACCACACACACACACACACACACACACACACACACACACACACCACACACACCACACCACACCACACACACCACACACACCACACCACACACACAAACACACCACACACTGCTCTACGAATCAGAGAACCCTACAGAACACAATAATCAGCAAATCACAGAAGAACCCTACAGAACACAATAATCAGCAAATCACAGAAGAACCCTACAGAACACAATAATCAGCCAATCAGAGAAGAATCCTACTAAACACTAATCAGCCAATCAGAAAATAACCCTACAGAACACAATAATCAGCCAATCAGAGAAGAACCCTATAGAACACAATCAGCCAATCAGAGAAGAACCCTACGAAACACAATAATCGGCCAATCAGAAAATAACCCTACAATAATCGGCCAATCAGAGAAGAACCCTACAATAATCAGCAAAGGGAAAAAGGCTGAGATCTCCAGAGCCGCCTCCTACTCCAACAGGCTGACGAAGACATTCTCAAAGCTTGAATACCCATCTAACCACCTGTAGTCTTCAGTCTATAATATACTATTCTAACTACCTGTAGTCTCCAGTCTATAATATACTATTCTAACTACCTCTGGTCACCAGTCTATAATATACTATTCTAACTACCTCTGGTCACCAGTCTATAATATACTATTCTAACTACCTCTGGTCTTCAGTCTATAATATACTATTCTAACTACCTCTGGTCACCAGTCTATAATATACTATTCTAACTACCTCTGGTCACCAGTCTATAATATACCCATCTAACCACCTCTGGTCTTCAGTCTATAATATACCCATCTAACCACCTCTGGTCTTCAGTCTATAATATACCCATCTAACCACCTGTAGTCTCCAGTCTATAATATACCCATCTAACCACCTCTGGTCTCCAGTCTATAATATACCCATCTAACCACCTCTGGTCTTCAGTCTATAATATACCCATCTAACTACCTCTGGTCTCCCGTCTATAATATACTATTCTAACTACCTCTGGTCTTCAGTCTATAATATACTATTCTAACCACCTGTAGTCACCAGTCTATAATATACCCATCTAACCACCTCTGGTCTTCAGTCTATAATATACCCATCTAACCACCTCTGGTCTTCAGTCTATAATATACCCATCTAACTACCTGTAGTCTCCAGTCTATAATATACCCATCTAACCACCTGTAGTCTCCAGTCTATAATATACTATTCTAACTACCTCTGGTCACCAGTCTATAATATACTATTCTAACTACCTGTAGTCTCCAGTCTATAATATACTATTCTAACTACCTCTGGTCTCCAGTCTATAATATACCCATCTAACTACCTCTGGTCACCAGTCTATAATATACTATTCTAACCACCTGTAGTCACCAGTCTATAATATACCCATCTAACCACCTCTGGTCTCCAGTCTATAATATACCCATCTAACCACCTCTGGTCTTCAGTCTATAATATACCCATCTAACTACCTCTGGTCTCCAGTCTATAATATACTATTCTAACTACCTCTGGTCTTCAGTCTATAATATACTATTCTAACTACCTCTGGTCTCCAGTCTATAATATACTATTCTAACTACCTCTGGTCTTCAGTCTATAATATACTATTCTAACTACCTGTAGTCTCCAGTCTATAATATTCTATTCTAACTACCTCTGGTCACCAGTCTATAATATACCCATCTAACCACCTGTAGTCACCAGTCTATAATATACTATTCTAACTACCTGTAGTCACCAGTCTATAATATACTATTCTAACTACCTGTAGTCACCAGTCTATAATATACTATTCTAACTACCTGTAGTCTACAGTCTATAATATACTATTCTAACTACCTGTAGTCTACAGTCTATAATATACTATTCTAACTACCTGTAGTCTACAGTCTATAATATGAACAGTAAGATCCTTGTCCCAGTCTCAACCAACCAGCAGGTGGCGGTAATCAACCATCCTGTTTACACTCCCCCATATAACCAGCAGAAGAAGAAGAAGACGCACACACACACACACACACACACACACACACACACACACACACCCCTACTGGTTGCTGACGTCCTCATAAATACACACACACACCCCTACTGGTTGCTGACGTCCTTCTAGATATACACACACACACATCCTCCTAGGTACTGACCTACTTTTAGAGAAAACATCAAGTGATCATTCACGAGAGGAAGCAGGTAGTTGTGTTAGAGAGGCAGAGCAGCAGCCAGACGATTGATGGTTAAAACACGACTGGGGAACCGAGGGGCTGCTGCTCTGACCCTGTGCCTCTCGTACAGACATTTCCATTCTAACCAAATGTCGTCGCCCCCCCCCCCCCCCCCTACTTCTCCTACCAGGTGAGGATGCATCCTTGCCCATCACCATTGGAGGGAGCTACCAGGTGCTGGTGAACAACGTGTTCTACTTCACACAGCGCGTGGTGGACAAGCTGTGGCAGGGCATGTTCAACAAGGAGTCCAAGATGGTGGTGGAGTTTATAGTGCAGCTTATAGGACAGGTGAGGACGACCTAGACCAGGGTTTCTTCAATATCTGATTCATTCCAGGTCTGGCAACATGCTGAAACGGGGACTGGGCAGGATTAATTGTCCTGATGGAGCACGCACATACAGCGCCTTCAGAATCTATTCACACCCCTTGACTGTTTCCGCGTCATTGTTGTGTTACTGCCTGAATTTAAAAGAGATTCAATTGATATTTTCTGTTACTGTCCTACACACATTACACCTGAATACCAAGTGTTATGTTTGGAACAAATCCAGTACAACACATGAATGAGTACCACTCTCCATATGTTCAATCATAGTGGTGGCTGCATCATGTTATGGGTATGCTTGTAATCAATTTTTTTCAGGATAAAAAAAATTATACGAGCTTAAGCGCAGGCAGAGTCCTAGAGGAAAACCTGGTTCAGTCTCTTTCCACAAGACACTGGAAAATGAATTGACCTTTCAGTAAGACAATAAGGCTAAATCTACACTGGAGTTGCTTACCAAGAACACAGTGAATGTTCCTGAGTGTGCTTGTTAAAGAGTTAAAGTATTGACTTAAATCTGATTTAAAAATATATAGCAAGACTTGAAAATGGTTGTCTAGCAATGATCAGATGATGATCAAATGACAGAGCTTGAATATTTTTTTAAAAGAATAATGGGTAAATGTTGCACAATCTTTAGAAACTTAGCCAGAGATAACACTGCTGTAATCACTGCCAAAGGGGATTCTATCATGTATTGACTTAGAGAATTGAATACTTATCTAAACATGAGTTACATTCGTTACATTACATATGTTACATTACATTAGTTACATTACATATGTTACATTACATTAGTTACATTACATTAGTTATATTACATTAGTTACATTACATTAGTTACATTACATTAGTTGTATTATATTACTTATATTACATTAGTTATATTATATTAGTTACATTGCATTAGTTACATTACATTAGTTATATAACATTAGTTACATTACATTAGTGATATTATATTAGTTATATTATATTAGTTATATTACATCGGGTATAGTATGTTGGTTGTATTAGTTATATTACATTAGTTATATTATAGTAGGTATATTTCATTAGTTATATTATATTAGTTATATTAGTTGTATTATATTAGTTATTTTAGTTATATTATATTAGTTATATTATGAGTCATGAGTTATATTGGATTAGTTACATTACATTAGTTGTATAACATTAGTTACATTACATTAGTGATATTATATTAGTTATATTATATTAGTTATATTACATCGGGTATAGTATGTTGGTTGTATTAGTTATATTAGTTGTATTGTATTAGTTATTTTAGTTATATTATATTAGTTATATTATGAGTCATGAGTTATATTGGATTAGTTACATTACTTTAGTTATATTATATTAGTTATATTACATTCGTTATTTTAGTTATAATTCATTAGCTATATTAGTTATTTTAGTTGTATTACATTCATTATATCATATTAGTTATATTATGAGTACGAGGTATATTATATTAGTCATATTACATTAGTTATATCACATCGGTTATATTATATTAGTTATATTATATTAGTTATATTACATTAGTTATATTACACTAGTTATATTACATTAGTTATACTATATTAGTTATATTATATTAGTTATATTATATTAGTTATATTACATTAGTTATACTATATTAGTTAAATTACATTAGTTATACTATATTAGTTATATTACATTAGTTATACTATATTAGTTATATTACATTAGTTATACTATATTAGTTATACTACATTAGTTGTATTATATTAGTTATATTATGAGTCATGAGTTATGTTATATTGGTTATATTACATTAGTTATATTAGTCGTATTACATTAGTTACTAAATTAGTTAAATTACATTGGTTATATTATTCTACTAGTTATATTTCATTAGTTATATTATATTAGTTGTATTATATTGGTTGTTTTAGTTATATTATATTAGTTATATTATTAGTCATGAGTTATATTATATTAGTTATATTATATTAGTTACACTGTATTAGTTATATTACACGAGCTATATTACATTAGTTATATTTTGTGAATACATTATGAAGACACTGTGTATAGAAATACAACATATGCAGTTCCTGTTTGTGGGTGTCCCAGGACTGGAAAAAGTCCGATTACAGCCGTACAGTACTCAGAAACAGTCTGATTTACAGCAGTACAGTACTCAGAAACAGTCTGATTTACAGCCGTACAGTACTCAGAAACAGTCTGATTTACAGCCGTACAGTACTCAGAAACAGTCTGATTTACAGCATTACAGTACTCAGAAACAGTCTGATTTACAGCAGTACAGTACTCAGAAACAGTCTGATTTACAGCAGTACAGTAATCAGAAACAGTCTGATTTACAGCAGTACAGTACTCAGAAACAGTCTGATTTACAGCAGTACAGTAATCAGAAACAGTCTGATTTACAGCAGTACAGTACTCAGAAACAGTCTGATTTACAGCCGTACAGTACTCAGAAACAGTCTGATTTACAGCCGTACAGTACTCAGAAACAGTCTGATTTACAGCAGTACAGTACTCAGAAACAGTCTGATTTACAGCCGTACAGTACTCAGAAACAGTCTGATTTACAGCCGTACAGTACTCAGAAACAGTCTGATTTACAGCAGTACAGTACTCAGAAACAGTCTGATTTACAGCCGTACAGTATCAGAAACAGTCTGATTTACAGCAGTACAGTACTCAGAAACAGTCTGATTTACAGCCGTACAGTACTCAGAAACAGTCTGATTTACAGCCGTACAGTACTCAGAAACAGTCTGATTTACAGCATTACAGTACTCAGAAACAGTCTGATTTACAGCAGTACAGTACTCAGAAACAGTCTGATTTACAGCAGTACAGTAATCAGAAACAGTCTGATTTACAGCAGTACAGTACTCAGAAACAGTCTGATTTACAGCAGTACAGTAATCAGAAACAGTCTGATTTACAGCAGTACGGTACTCAGAAACAGTCTGATTTACAGCCGTACAGTACTCAGAAACAGTCTGATTTACAGCCGTACAGTACTCAGAAACAGTCTGATTTACAGCAGTACAGTACTCAGAAACAGTCTGATTTACAGCCGTACAGTACTCAGAAACAGTCTGATTTACAGCAGTACGGTACTCAGAAACAGTCTGATTTACAGCCGTACAGTACTCAGAAACAGTCTGATTTACAGCCGTACAGTACTCAGAAACAGTCTGATTTACAGCCGTACAGTACTCAGAAACAGTCTGATTTACAGCATTACAGTACTCAGAAACAGTCTGATTTACAGCAGTACAGTACTCAGAAACAGTCTGATTTACAGCAGTACAGTAATCAGAAACAGTCTGATTTACAGCAGTACAGTACTCAGAAACAGTCTGATTTACAGCAGTACAGTACTCAGAAACAGTCTGATTTACAGCAGTACAGTACTCAGAAACAGTCTGATTTACAGCAGTACAGTAATCAGAAACAGTCTGATTTACAGCCGTACAGTACTCAGAAACAGTCTGATTTACAGCCGTACAGTACTCAGAAACAGTCTGATTTACAGCCGTACAGTACTCAGAAACAGTCTGATTTACAGCCGTACAGTACTCAGAAACAGTCCGATTTACAGCCGTACAGTACTCGGTTTGACTCAACTAACCATGAATGAGTTAATTGAATCAACAAGCCAACCTTCACGTCTCTCCCAGACTTACTCAACTGAACCAATAGCGCTTTAGGTGAAACACAGCCGTGTGATTTATAAGTAGAAGTAGGCCAGCAGTGTGCATGTCTGGAGTGGTACTGCTTTGAAACAAGAGGATTTAGTCCGATTTCAAACACGAACTTAATCAGTCCTCGGAATCCATTGGCTGTTATAAAACAGGACTATTGTTTACACTCTCCACCAAACCCTACGGTAGGATGTCTTAACCCCAATCAACTCTCTGGAGAAGAAAGGCCCTTTCTACAACCACCTCTCTCTCGGGCATCGCAGACCATAGATCATAAAACGAGTCTTTCTTTTAAAAAAATGTTCCACCTCTCTTTTCTCCCGTTTCCAGTCCAAGAGGAGGTCGCAGAGTCTGTCTCTGGACTCTCTCTACCACTGTCTGAACCGTACGGTCCTGTACCAGCTGTCTCGACCTCACAAGACCGTACCTCAGCAGGTAGCTCTGCTGGACTCTCTACGGGTGTTGACCGTCAACCGTAACCTGGTACTGGGACCGGGCAACCACGACCAGGAGTTTGTAGCCTGTCTGGCTCACTGCTTCATCAACCTGCACGTTGGGAGGTAGGTCTGGGACTGGAGATGGGGTCTGGGACTCGCGGTAGGTCTGGAGGTGGGGTCTGGGACTGGAGGTGGGGTCTGGGACTGGAGGTGGGGTCTGGGACTGGAGGTGGGGTCTGGGACTCGCGGTAGGTCTGGAGGTGGGGTCTGGGACTGGAGGTGGGGTCTGGGACTGGAGGTGGGGTCTGGGACTGGAGGTGGGGTCTGGGACTGGAGGTGGGGTCTGGGACTGGAGGTGGGGTCTGGGACTGGAGGTGGGGTCTGGGACTGGAGGTGGGTCTGGGACTGGAGGTGGGTCTGGGACTGGAGGTGGGTCTGGGACTGGAGGTGGGTCTGGGCATGGAAGTTGGTCTGGGACTGGAGGTGGGGTCTGGGACTGGAGGTGGGGTCTGGGACTGGTCTGGGACTGGAGGTGGGGTCTGGGACTGGTCTGGGACTGGAGGTGGGGTCTGGGACTGGTCTGGGACTGGAGGTGGGGTCTGGGGTGGGAGGTGGGTCTGGAGGTGGGTCTGGGACTGGAGGTGGGTCTGGGACTGGAGGTGGGTCTGGGACTGGAGGTGGGTCTGGGACTGGAGGTGGGTCTGGGACTGGAGGTTGGTCTGGGACTGGAGGTTGGTCTGGGACTGGAGGTTGGTCTGGAGGTGGGTCTGGGACTGGAAGTTGGTCTGGGACTGGAGGTAGGTCTGGGACTGGAAGTAGATCTGGGACTGGAGGTAGGTCTGGGCCTGGAGGTTGGTCTGGGCCTGGAGGTTGGTCTGGGCCTGGAGGTTGGTCTGGGCCTGGAGGTTGGTCTGGGCCTGGAGGTTGGTCTGGGCCTGGAGGTTGGTCTGGGACTGGAGGTTGGTCTGGGACTGGAGGTGGGTCTGGAGGTGGGTCTGGGTCTGGAGGTGGGTCTGGAGGTGGGTCTGGGTCTGGAGGTGGGTCTGGGTCTGGAGGTGGTTCTGGGACTGGAGGTGGGTTTGTGTGTCTGTCTGTTTTAGCTAGCTAGCTAGCTTACTTAGTTATCGTCTTGCTTCTTCATGCATTCTTGAATTCATTGCATTGCTCGAGACATTTATAGCAGCTGTGTGTCTTGATCAGTGAGTTTGAGGCCTTATGAAGTGTTGAGCTGGCTAATCGAATGACAACAGGCTGCAAAAATTGCACTGAGTTAGCTTAGTCCTATCTATGGGTGAGTGGTATATGCTGGCTGACTCTCTCTCTCCTCTCCTGTCCTGCTCTCTTTCACTCTCCTATTCTTTCTCTGTCTCCCTGTCTCTCTCTTTCCCTCTCTCTTTCTCTCTCGCTCCTTCTCTCTCCTTCTGTCTGTCTCCCTCCTCCTCTCCTCTCCCTACTTCTCTCTCTCCCTGTCTCTCCCTTTCTCTCTCTCTCTCTCTCTCTCTCTCTCTTTCTCTGTCTGTCTATGTGCAGTAATGTGGAGGGTTTTGGTTTGGAGGCAGAGGCTCGTATGACCACCTGGCACGTCATGATGCCCGCTGAGAATGGACCTGATAACAGACACAGCCAGGAAGTTAGCGAAGGTAACATAACGTCTGACTGTCTGTCTGCCTGCCTTTCTCTCTGTCTGTCTCTCTTTCAAAGTGTGTTTCTATGTGTGTGTGTCCCTAACTCCTGTCCTGTCCCCCAGGTCGCCAGCTGCTGCTGAAGACAGTAAACCGTGTGTCCCTAACTCCTGTCCTGTCCCCCAGGTCGCCAGCTGCTGCTGAAGACAGTAAACCATGTGTCCCTAACTCCTGTCCTGTCCCCCAGGTCGCCAGCTGCTGCTGAAGGCAGTAAACCGTGTGTGGACAGAGCTGATGCACAGCA
>NC_088408.1:98610488-98645488 GCF_034236695.1 Oncorhynchus nerka | reverse complement strand
ACCTGGTAGTAGACCAGTGTCAACATGACTGAGAAGACACATGACCTGGTTGTAGACCAGTGTCAACATGACTGAGAAGACACATGACCTGGTAGTAGACCAGTGTCAACATGACTGAGGAGACACATGACCTGGTAGTGGACCAGTGTCAACATGACTGAGAAGACACATGACCTGGTAGTAGACCAGTGTCAACATGACTGAGAAGACACATGACCTGGTTGTAGACCAGTGTCAACATGACTGAGAAGACACATGACCTGGTAATAGATCAGTGTCAACATGACTGAGAAGACACATGACCTGGTAGTGGACCAGTGTCAACATGACTGAGAAGACAAATGACCTGGTAGTAGACCAGTGTCAACATGACTGAGAAGACACATGACCTGGTAGTGGACCAGTGTCAACATGACTGAGAAGACACATGACCTGGTAGTAGACCAGTGTCAACATGACTGAGAAGACACATGACCTGGTAGTAGACCAGTGTCAACATGACTGAGAAGACACATGACCTGGTAGTGGACCAGTGTCAACATGACTGAGAAGACACATGACCTGGTAGTAGACCAGTGTCAACATGACTGAGAAGACACATGACCTGGTAGTAGACCAGTGTCAACATGACTGAGAAGACACATGACCTGGTAGTAGACCAGTGTCAACATGACTGAGAAGACACATGACCTGGTAGTGGACCAGTGTCAACATGACTGAGAAGACACATGACCTGGTAGTAGACCAGTGTCAACATGACTGAGAAGACACATGACCTGGTAGTAGACCAGTGTCAACATGACTGAGAAGACACATGACCTGGTAGTAGACCAGTGTCAACATGACTGAGAAGACACATGACCTGGTAGTGGACCAGTGTCAACATGACTGAGAAGACACATGACCTGGTAGTAGACCAGTGTCAACATGACTGAGAAGACACATGACCTGGTAGTAGACCAGTGTCAACATGACTGAGAAGACACATGACCTGGTAGTAGACCAGTGTCAACATGACTGAGAAGACACATGACCTGGTAGTAGACCAGTGTCAACATGACTGAGAAGACACATGACCTGGTAGTAGACCAGTGTCAACATGACTGAGAAGACACATGACCTGGTAGTGGACCAGTGTCAACATGACTGAGAAGACACATGACCTGGTAGTGGACCAGTGTCAACATGACTGAGAAGACACATGACCTGGTAGTAGACCAGTGTCAACATGACTGAGAAGACACATGACCTGGTAGTAGACCAGTGTCAACATGACTGAGAAGACACATGACCTGGTAGTAGACCAGTGTCAACATGACTGAGAAGACACATGACCTGGTAGTGGACCAGTGTCAACATGACTGAGAAGACACATGACCTGGTAGTGGACCAGTGTCAACATGACTGAGAAGACACATGACCTGGTAGTAGACCAGTGTCAACATGACTGAGAAGACACATGACCTGGTAGTAGACCAGTGTCAACATGACTGAGAAGACACATGACCTGGTAGTGGACCAGTGTCAACATGACTGAGAAGACACATGACCTGGTAGTAGACCAGTGTCAACATGACTGAGAAGACACATGACCTGGTAGTAGACCAGTGTCAACATGACTGAGAAGACACATGACCTGGTAGTAGACCAGTGTCAACATGACTGAGAAGACACATGACCTGGTAGTGGACCAGTGTCAACATGACTGAGAAGACACATGACCTGGTAGTAGACCAGTGTCAACATGACTGAGACACATGACCTGGTAGTAGACCATGACCTGGTGACCTGGTAGTAGACCAGTGTCAACATGACTGAGAAGACACATGACCTGGTAGTAGACCAGTGTCAACATGACTGAGAAGACACATGACCTGGTAGTGGACCAGTGTCAACATGACTGAGACACATGACCTGGTAGTGACCAGTGTCAACATGACTGAGAAGACTGACCTGGTAGTAGACCAGTGTCAACATGACTGAGAAGACACATGACCTGGTAGTAGACCAGTGTCAACATGACTGAGAAGACACATGACCTGGTAGTAGACCAGTGTCAACATGACTGAGAAGACACATGACCTGGTAGTAGACCAGTGTCAACATGACTGAGAAGACACATGACCTGGTAGTAGACCAGTGTCAACATGACTGAGAAGACACATGACCTGGTAGTAGACCAGTGTCAACATGACTGAGAAGACACATGACCTGGTAGTAGACCAGTGTCAACATGACTGAGAAGACACATGACCTGGTAGTAGACCATGTCAACATGACTGAGAAGACACATGACCTGGTAGTAGACCAGTGTCAACATGACTGAGAAGACACATGACCTGGTAGTAGACCAGTGTCAACATGACTGAGAAGACACATGACCTGGTAGTGGACCAGTGTCAACATGACTGAGAAGACACATGACCTGGTAGTGGACCAGTGTCAACATGACTGAGAAGACACATGACCTGGTAGTAGACCAGTGTCAACATGACTGAGAAGACACATGACCTGTAGGACCAGTGTCAACATGACTGAGAAGACACATGACCTGGTAGTAGACCAGTGTCAACATGACTGAGAAGACACATGACCTGGTAGTAGACCAGTGTCAACATGACTGAGAAGACACATGACCTGGTAGTAGACCAGTGTCAACATGACTGAGAAGACACATGACCTGGTAGTGGACCAGTGTCAACATGACTGAGAAGACACATGACCTGGTAGTGGACCAGTGTCAACATGACTGAGAAGACACATGACCTGGTAGTAGACCAGTGTCAACATGACTGAGAAGACACATGACCTGGTAGTGGACCAGTGTCAACATGACTGAGAAGACACATGACCTGGTAGTGGACCAGTGTCAACATGACTGAGAAGACACATGACCTGGTAGTAGACCAGTGTCAACATGACTGAGAAGACACATGACCTGGTAGTGGACCAGTGTCAACATGACTGAGAAGACACATGACCTGGTAGTAGACCAGTGTCAACATGACTGAGAAGACACATGACCTGGTAGTAGACCAGTGTCAACATGACTGAGAAGACACATGACCTGGTAGTAGATCAGTGTCAACATGACTGAGAAGACACATGACCTGGTAGTAGACCAGTGTCAACATGACTGAGAAGACACATGACCTGGTAGTAGACCAGTGTCAACATGACTGAGAAGACACATGACCTGGTAGTAGACCAGTGTCAACATGACTGAAACATGACCTGGTAGTAGACCAGTGTCAACATGACTGAGGAGACACATGACCTGGTAGTTGTCAACATGACTGAGAAGACACATGACCTGGTAGTAGACCAGTGTCAACATGACTGAGAAGACACATGACCTGGTAGTAGACCAGTGTCAACATGACTGAGAAGACACATGACCTGGTAGTGGACCAGTGTCAACATGACTGAGAAGACACATGACCTGGTAGTAGACCAGTGTCAACATGACTGAGAAGACACATGACCTGGTAGTAGACCAGTGTCAACATGACTGAGACACATGACCTGGTAGTAGACCAGTGTCAACATGACTGAGAAGACACATGACCTGGTAGTAGACCAGTGTCAACATGACTGAGAAGACACATGACCTGGTAGTGGACCAGTGTCAACATGACTGAGAAGACACATGACCTGGTAGTAGACCAGTGTCAACATGACTGAGAAGACACATGACCTGGTATGAAAGAGAAAGGAGAGATAGACAGAGAGAGAGCGAGGAGAGAGATCGGAGAGAGCCTCAGGACAGCAGCAAGATGGGAAATATTATCGACATTACTTTTCACTGGCTGTCCCTCAGGTTGTGGCAGGAGGACACATATTTGGCTGCCAAAACTGCACATTTTGGCTTTTCACCCAATAAATATTAGATTTTTTTATAGTTTCAAATTCTTTGTATTGAATTATAATTTTGGGAAAGAAATATTATCTTAGGTCTGAGTATTTGTCACAGTGTAATAGGAAATGCAGCTCTGTCTCTACCCTCTCCCCTGGAGCAGAGTGAGCACAGCCTGTCCTCTCTGGGCAGCCAGGTTCGTCAGTGACGACCGGTCTCTATAGCCAGACTGTCCTCTCTGGGCAGCCAGGTTCGTCTGTGACGACCGGTCTCTATAGCCAGACTGTCCTCTCTGGGCAGCCAGGTTTGTCAGTGACGACCAGTCTCTATAGCCAGACTGTGCTCACTGAGTCTGTACCTAGTCAATGTTTTCCTCAGTTTTCTATCAGTCACAGTGGTCAGATAGTCCGCCACCATGTACTGTCTGTTTAGTGCCAAATAGCTCTCTCTCTCTCTCTGTCTCGCTCTCTCTCTGTCTATCTCTCCTTTCCTCTCTCTCTCTCTCTCTCACCGTCACTCACACTTCTCTCTCTCACCGTCACTCTCTCTCTTACCGTCACTCTCTCTCTTACCGTCACTCTCTCTCTCACCGTCACTCTCTCTCTCACCGTCTCTCACTCTCTCTCACCGTCGTCTCTCACTCTCTCTCACCGTCTCTCACTCTCTCTCACCGTCTCTCACTCTCTCTCACCGTCTCACTCTCTCTCTCACCGTCTCTGTCCCCGTCTCTCACTCTCTCTCACCGTCTCTCACTCTCTGTCACCGTCTCTCACTCTCTCTCACCGTCTCACTCTCTCTCACCGTCTCTGTCCCCGTCTCTCACTCACCGTCTCTCTCTCTCTCTTCCCCTGTTAGAGGCAGCAGAATGTCCTAAAGTATGTGACAGAGGAGTGGTCGTCTATAGAGTATGAGCTGCTGAGAGAGCGGGGCCTCTGGGGGCCCCCCATCGGATCCCACCTGGACAAGTTCCTACTCGAGATGACCGAGGGGCCCTGTCGCATGAGGAAGAAGATGGTCCGCAACGACATGTTCTACATTCATTATCCATACGTCCCGGAGCCTGAACCCAGCACTAATGGCCAAGTACAGGTACTGTAGTAATACTACTATAATAACAACGACATGTTCTACATTCATTGTCCATACGTCCCCGAGCCTGAACCCAGCACTAATGGCCAAGTACAGGTCCTGTAATAATGTAGTATTACTGTAGTAATACTATAATACTACTATAATAACAACAACGTGTTCTACATACATTATCCATACGTCCCCGAGCCTGAACCCAGCACTAATGACCAAGTACAGGTACTATAATAATGTAGTATTACTGTAGTAATACTATAATAACAACAACCTGTTCTACATACATTATCCATACGTCCCTGAGCCTGAACCCAGCACTAATGACCAAGTACAGGTACTGTAATAATGTAGTATTACTGTAGTAATACTATAATATTACTATAATAACAACAACATGTTCTACATACATTATCCATACGTCCCCGAGCCTGAACCCAGCACTAATGACCAAGTACAGGTACTGTAATAATGTAGTATTACTGTAGTAATACTATAATACTACTATAATAACAACGACATGTTCTATGTATATTACCCCTAGCGTAACGTAGCATAACCAGAGCCCAGCACAAAGGGCTCTTTACAGACACTATGATACTACTACGGCATTATGATCGTAAGGACAAGGACATGTTGTAGTAACCATGTTCAAACGCTAGGTTAGACCGTCAAAAGGTGCGATGTCGTTGTATAGGAGAAAAAACAGCTTACCTTGTTCTCCCTACTGTTCCAGTATATGTGTACTGTTCAATGCAGGAGATAGGGGTTTGTGCCGTCCATTCATCACAGCCAATGAATGGAGTCTTTGTGAACGAAATCATGCTACATGAATTAGCCTCGTCAGCCACATGACTCAGCCGTGTTCTCAACCGACCCCAAAGGAGAAAAATAAAACAAGAACACTTGTCAGAATGGGAGCTATACACCGAGTGTACTAAACATTAGGAACACCTGCTGTTTCCATGACATAGACTATCCAGGTGAATTGAGGCTGTTCAGAGGGGAAAAGGGGTGGGAAGGGTGCATCTCAATATTATGAAGGTGTTCCTAATGTTTTGTACACTCAGTGTATGAATGCATATAAACCAACAGTTAGTACTGTTGGGGGGTAAAGGTCGTGCCACGGTATTGGCAGAATCATCACATTTTTAGTGCCTTCCAGCTCCTATCCTCCTGTAATACTCTGTCCTGCTCCAGCCCAGCTCCTATCCTCCTGTAATACTCTGTCCTGCTGCAGCCCAGCTCCTATCCTCCTGTAAACCTCTGTCCTGCTGCAGCCCAGCACCTATCCTCCTGTAAATATCTGTCCTGCTCCAGCCCAGCTCCTATCCTCCTGTAAACCTCTGTCCTGCTCCAACCCAGCTCCTATCCTCCTGTAATACTCTGTTACTCTGTCCTGCTCCAGCCCAGCTCCTATCCTCCTGTAAACCTCTGTCCTGCTCCAACCCAGCTCCTATCCTCCTGTAATACTCTGTTACTCTGTCCTGCTCCAGCCCAGCTCCTATCCTCCTGTAATACTCTGTTACTCTGTCCTGCTCCAACCCAGCTCCTATCCTCCTGTAATACTCTGTTACTCTGTCCTGCTCCAACCCAGCTCCTATCCTCCTGTAATACTCTGTTACTCTGTCCTGCTCCAGCCCAGCTCCTATCCTCCTGTAATACTCTGTTACTCTGTCCTGCTCCAGCCCAGCTCCTATCCTCCTGTAATACTATGTCCTGCTCCAGCCCAGCTCCTACCCTCCTGTAATACTCTGTCCTGCTCCAGCCCAGCTCCTTTCCTCCTGTAATACTCTGTTACTATGTCCTGCTCCAGCCCAGCTCCTATCCTCCTGTAATACTCTGTTACTCTGTCCTGCTCCAGCCCAGCTCCTTTCCTCCTGTAATACTCTGTTACTCTGTCCTGCTCCAGCCCAGCTCCTTTCCTCCTGTAATACTCTGTTACTCTGTCCTGCTCCAACCCAGCTCCTATCCTCCTGTAATACTCTGTTACTCTGTCCTGCTCCAGCCCAGCTCCTATCCTCCTGTAATACTCTGTCCTGCTCCAGCCCAGCTCCTATCCTCCTGTAATACTCTGTCCTGCTCCAGCCCAGCTCCTATCCTCCTGTAATACTCTGTCCTGCTCCAGCCCAGCTCCTATCAGTGTCCTCCTCTGCTCCCCCTCACGATCTCAGACCTGAGACTCCCACAGTTAGCATCTGTCTGACAACAGGGTGAAGTGACTTGAACAGACATGTCATTTATACACTGTGTGTGAAGCCATAGTTAGGAGTTGGTTAAACAGCCCAAACTGTGGATGCATGGTGGATGGGTGTCTGGTAGATGGTACAACGTGTGTCTACGAGCCTGAGCCTTGCCTTGTCATGTAAGGTCCAGTAAGGCACCATTTTGGATACAAATTAGATAACTGTTTTCACTTGAAACGACACTCCATGAACATCTGTGTGGTTTGAGAATTTTGCAAGCATGATTGACACTGAAAGGATTTCAATGGACTAATTGAAAGCCGCATCAATTAGCTTCCTGTTTTTTGGGCTTGTTTTGATGCTTATTCGTCAGTGTTCTTCATGTCAACTTCCCCCCCATCACTAATTAACCTCTCCTCTCTTCCTCCCCTCCTCTTCCTCCCCTCCTCTTCCTCCCCTCTCTTCCTCTCCCTCTCTTCCTCCCCTCTCTTCCTCCCCTCTCTTCCTCCCCTCTCTTCCTCTCCTCTCTTCCTCTCCTCTCTTCCTCTCCTCTCTTCCTCTCCCTCTCTTCCTCTCTTCCTCCCCTCTCTTCCTCCCCTCTCTTCCTCCCCTCTCTTCCTCCCCTCTCTCCCTCTCTTCCTCTCCCTCTCTTCCTCCCCTCTCTTCCTCCCCTCTCTTCCTCCCCTCTCTTCCTCTCCCTCTCTTCCTCTCCCTCTCTTCCTCCCCTCTCTTCCTCTCCCTCCCCTCATCCAGAAGCCGGTGCGTTACCGCCGAGCGATAAGCTACGACAGTAAGGAGTACTACATGAGACTGCTGTCAGGGAACCCTGGGATGTATCAGCACTCTATAGAGCAGGACACTGAGGGAGAGACCGCTCAGCATGAACCTGGCGAGGTGCACGGAGAGGACACCATCGCCAGAGTCAAAGGTAAGACGGACAGAGGACACATAGCAAGACTTTTTGAGGTCGTTTCAGTTTTATTATTCAAATTGTTTTATTCTGTTTATTATACCACTTTTTAATCTACACTTTCGTGGTATCCGATTGTACAGTCTTGTCTCATCTCTGCAACTCCCGTCCGGACTCGGTAGAGGCAAAAGTCGAGAGCCGCGCTTCCTCCGAAACACAACCCAAACAAGGTGCACTGCTTCTTGACACAATGCCGGCTTAACCCGGAAGCCAGCCGCACCATTGTGTCGCAGGAAACACTGTTACACCTGGCGATGGTGTCAGCGTCCTCTGAGCCCGGTCCGCCACAGGAGTCGCTAGTGCATGATGGGACAAGGACATCCCTGCCGGCCAAACCCTCCCCTAACCCGGACGACGCTGGGCCAAATGTGCGCCCAGCCCCATGGGTCTCCCAGTCGTGGCCGGCTACGACAGAGCCTGGACTCAAACCAGGATCTCTAGTAACACAGCTAGCACTGAGATGCAGTACCTTAGACCACTGAGACAGAGCCTGGACTCAAACTCAGGATCTCTAGTAACACAGCTAGCACTGAGATGCAGTACCTTAGACCACTGAGACAGAGCCTGGACTCAAACCCAGGATCTCTAGTAACACAGCTAGCACTGAGATGCAGTACCTTAGACCACTGAGACAGAGCCTGGACTCAAACCCAGGATCTCTAGTAACACAGCTAGCACTGAGATGCAGTACCTTAGACCACTGAGACAGAGCCTGGACTCAAACCCAGGATCTCTAGTAACACAGCTAGCACTGAGATGCAGTACCTTAGACCACTCGGGAGGCCCCTTCAGTTAAATTATCACTATGTATTATGTGGGTTGAATGCTGTAATCCACTAATTGAAATACTTTTGTTGTGTAATTGTCACGTCTTCTGCGCTAAAAAATGTAGAACATTGGCCTGTTAGAAACTACAACTCCCTACTACATTGTCACATTGGCCTGTTAGAAACTACAACTCCCTACTACATTGTCACATTGGCCTGTTAGAAACTACAACTCCCTACTACATTGTCACATTGGCCTGTTGGAAACTACAACTCCCTACTACATTGTCACATTGGCCTGTTGGAAACTACAACTCCCTACTACATTGTCACATTGGCCTGTTGGAAACTACAACTCCCTACTACATTGTCACATTGGCCTGTTGGAAACTACAACTCCCTACTACATTGTCACATTGGCCTGTTGGAAACTACAACTCCCTACTACATTGTCACATTGGCCTGTTGGAAACTACAACTCCCTACTACATTGTCACATTGGCCTGTTGGAAACTACAACTCCCTACTACATTGTCACATTGGCCTGTTAGAAACTACAACTCCCTACTACATTGTCACATTGGCCTGTTGGAAACTACAACTCCCTACTACATTGTCACATTGGCCTGTTGGAAACTACAACTCCCTACTACATTGTCACATTGGCCTGTTGGAAACTACAACTCCCTACTACATTGTCACATTGGCCTGTTGGAAACTACAACTCCCTACTACATTGTCACATTGGCCTGTTGGAAACTACTACTCCCTACTACATTGTCACATTGGCCTGTTAGAAACTACAACTCCCTACTACATTGTCACATTGGCCTGTTAGAAACTACAACTCCCTACTACATTGTCACATTGGCCTGTTAGAAACTACAACTCCCTACTACATTGTCACATTGGCCTGTTGGAAACTACTACTCCCTACTACATTGTCACATTGGCCTGTTAGAAACTACAACTCCCTACTACATTGTCACATTGGCCTGTTAGAAACTACAACTCCCTACTACATTGTCACATTGGCCTGTTAGAAACTACAACTCCCTACTACATTGTCACATTGGCCTGTTGGAAACTACTACTCCCTACTACATTGTCACATTGGCCTGTTGGAAACTACAACTCCCTACTACATTGTCACATTGGCCTGTTAGAAACTACAACTCCCTACTACATTGTCACATTGGCCTGTTGGAAACTACAACTCCCTACTACATTGTCACATTGGCCTGTTGGAAACTACAACTCCCTACTACATTGTCACATTGGCCTGTTGGAAACTACAACTCCCTACTACATTGTCACATTGGCCTGTTGGAAACTACAACTCCCTACTACATTGTCACATTGGCCTGTTGGAAACTACAACTCCCTACTACATTGTCACATTGGCCTGTTGGAAACTACAACTCCCTACTACATTGTCACATTGGCCTGTTGGAAACTACAACTCCCTACTACATTGTCACATTGGCCTGTTGGAAACTACAACTCCCTACTACATTGTCACATTGGCCTGTTGGAAACTACAACTCCCTACTACATTGTCACATTGGCCTGTTGGAAACTACAACTCCCTACTACATTGTCACATTGGCCTGTTGGAAACTACAACTCCCTACTACATTGTCACATTGGCCTGGCCTTGAAAACAACTCCCTACTACATTGGCTCCCTCCCTACTACATTGTCACATTGGCCTGTTGGAAACTACAACTCCCTACACATTGGCCTGTTGGAAACTATTGTCACATTGGCCTGTTGGAAACTACAACTCCCTACTACATTGTCACATTGGTCTGTTGGAAACTACAACTCCCTGCTACATTGTCACATTGGTATGTTGGAAACTACAACTCCCTGCTACATTGTCACATTGGCCTGTTGGAAACTACAACTCCCTACTACATTGTCACATTGGTCTTTTGGAAACTACAACTCCCTACTACATTGGCCTGTTGGAAACTACAACTCCCTACTACATTGGCCTGTTGGAAACTACAACTCCCTACTACATTGTCACATTGGCCTGTTGGAAACTACAACTCCCTGCTACATTGTCACATTGGCCTGTTGGAAACTACAACCCCCTGCTACATTGTCACATTGGCCTGTTGGAAACTACAACTCCCTACTACATTGTCACATTGGTCTTTTGGAAACTACAACTCCCTACTACATTGGCCTGTTGGAAACTACAACTCCCTACTACATTGGCCTGTTGGAAACTACAACTCCCTACTACATTGTCACATTGGCCTGTTGGAAACTACAACTCCCTGCTACATTGTCACATTGGCCTGTTGGAAACTACAACCCCCTGCTACATTGTCACATTGGCCTGTTGGAAACTACAACTCCCTACTACATTGGTCTGTTGGAAACTACAACTCCCTACTACATTGTCACATTGGTATGTTGGAAACTACAACTCCCTACTACATTGTCACATTGGCCTGTTGGAAACTACAACTCCCTACTACATTGTCACATTGGCCTGTTGGAAACTACAACTCCCTACTACATTGTCACATTGGCCTGTTGGAAACTACAACTCCCTACTACATTGTCACATTGGTCTGTTGGAAACTACAACTCCCTACTACATTGTCACATTGCTACATTGTCACATTGGTATGTTGGAAACTACAACTCCTGTTGGAAACTACAACTCCCTACATTGTCACATTGGCCTGTTGGAAACTACAACTCCCTACTACATTGTCACATTGGCCTGTTAGAAACTACAACTCCCTACTACATTGTCACATTGGCCTGTTGGAAACTACTACTCCCTACTACATTGTCACATTGGCCTGTTGGAAACTACAACTCCCTACTACATTGTCACATTGGCCTGTTGGAAACTACAACTCCCTACTACATTGTCACATTGGCCTGTTGGAAACTACAACTCCCTACTACATTGTCACATTGGCCTGTTGGAAACTACAACTCCCTACTACATTGTCACATTGGCCTGTTGGAAACTACAACTCCCTACTACATTGGCCTGTTGGAAACTACAACTCCCTACTACATTGGCCTGTTGGAAACTACAACTCCCTACTACATTGTCACATTGGCCTGTTGGAAACTACAACCCCCTGCTACATTGTCACATTGGCCTGTTGGAAACTACAACTCCCTACTACATTGTCACATTGGCCTGTTGGAAACTACAACTCCCTACTACATTGGTCTGTTGGAAACTACAACTCCCTACTACATTGTCACATTGGTATGTTGGAAACTACAACTCCCTACTACATTGTCACATTGGCCTGTTGGAAACTACAACTCCCTACTACATTGTCACATTGGTCTGTTGGAAACTACAACTCCCTACTACATTGGCCTGTTGGAAACTACAACTCCCTACTACATTGTCACATTGGCCTGTTGGAAACTACAACCCCCTGCTACATTGTCACATTGGCCTGTTGGAAACTACAACCCCCTGCTACATTGTCACATTGGCCTGTTGGAAACTACAACTCCCTACTACATTGTCACATTGGCCTGTTGGAAACTACAACTCCCTACTACATTGTCACATTGGCCTGTTGGAAACTACAACTCCCTATTACATTGTCACATTGGCCTGTTGGAAACTACAACTCCCTACTACATTGGCCTGTTGGAAACTACAACTCCCTACTACATTGTCACATTGGCCTGTTGGAAACTACAACTCCCTACTACATTGTCACATTGGCCTGTTGGAAACTACAACTCCCTACTACATTGTCACATTGGCCTGTTGGGAACTACAACTCCCTACTACATTGTCACATTGGCCTGTTGGAAACTACAACTCCCTACTACATTGTCACATTGGCCTGTTGGGAACTACAACTCCTTACTACATTGGCCTGTTGGAAACTACAACTCCCTACTACATTGCACAGTTCAGGCTTCATCTGATTTACACTATACAGTGAATTCGGAAAGTATTCAGACCCCTTGACTTTTTCCACATTTTGTTACGTTACAGCCTTATTCTAAAATGGATTTAATAGTTTTTTTTCCCCTCATCAATCTACACACAATACTAAAAAAAAATGTTTGCCTTAATTTAACTAGGCAAGTCAGTTAAGAACAAATACTTGTTTTCAATGACGGCCTAGGAACAGTGGGTTAACTGCCTTAACTGTTAACTCAGGGATTTGATCTTGCAACCTTTCGGTTACTGGCCCAACGCTCTGACCAGTAGGCTACCTGCCACCCCATAATATCAAAGCAAAAAAAAATGTATATCACATAAGTATTTGGTTGAAGCACCTTTGTCAGCGATTACAGCCTCAAGTCTTGGGTATGACGCTACAAGCTTGGCACCACTGTATTTAGGGTGTTTCTCCCATTCTTCTCTGAAGATCCTCTCAAGCTGTCAGGTTGGATGAGGAGCGTCGCTGCACAGCTATTTTCAGGTCTCTCCAGAGATGTTCGATCGGGTTCAAGTCCGGGCTCTGGTTGGGCCACTCAAGGACATTCAGAGACTTGTCCCGAAGCCACTCCTGTGTTGTCTTGGCTGTGTGCTTAATGCCGCTGTCCTGTTGAAAGGTGAACCTTTCGCCCCAGTCTGAGGTCCTGAGCGCTGTGGAGCAGGTTTTCATCAAGGATCTCTCTGCACTTTGTTCTGTTAATCTTTCCCTCGATCCTGACTTGTCCCTGCTGCTGAAAAACAGTCCTTAGGTGTCTTTTGGCAAACTCCAAGCGGACTGTCACGTGCCTGTTACTGAGGAGTGGCTTCCGTCTGGCCACTCTACCATAAAGGCCTGATGGTGGAGGGCTGCAGAGATGGTTGTCCTTCTGGAAAGGTTCTCCCATCTCTGGAGGCTGTTATAGCAGTAAAAGGAGGGGGGGACCAACTCCATATTAATGCCCATTGATTTTAGAATGAGATGTTCGGCGAGCAGGTGTCCACATACTTTTGGTCATGTAGTGTATCTCAAAAGGGGGAAAAAAGGAACTAAATGGAATTCAAATAATTGAACCCGAAAGATGTTTAATCGCTCAGCACTACAACACACACACACACACTAGAGACATGAGACGAGTCATTCAACTATACTAGCTCTCATAGAGACTGTGAGGAAACTAAACTGCATGTATGACTGGTTTACTGCTTCTATCAAACATCAGTGGGGTAACTATTACCACTGTTAACGGTCCTCCTACACCAAGGTCATGTCAAATCAAAATCAAATTTATTTACAAAGCCCTTCTTACATCAGCTGATATCTCAAAGTGCTGTACAGAAACCCAGCCTAAAACCCCAAACACCAAGGTCATAGTTACTCACACACTTGTTTGGACACACATTTTTCAGGTTACATTTATGAAGAGCCAAATGTCCCCCCCCCCCCCTCCAGGTCTGGTGAAGGCCCCTCTGAAGAGGTCACGCTCCACCACGGACAGAGCCGATGAGGAACAAGACCTGCTCCAGGAACAGATCTTAGAGTCAGGAGGTCTGGACGAGGAACAGAGGACAGACAACACATCACTGCTACGACTACTGGAGGAGGGAGAGAAGGTAAGAGGACAGGGTGAGGAGGACTGACGGGGAGGAGGAGGAGGACTGACGGGGAGGAGGAGGAGGACAGACGGGGGGGGGGAGGGGACTGACAGGGAGGAGGACAGACAGGGTTTATTCTGCGTTTCTACCTAGCCTAAATGTTTGTAACCACGAATATACCCATTACGTTGTGTCACCAGATCCAACACATGTACCGGTGTGCGCGGGTGCAGGGTCTGGACACTAGCGAGGGGCTGCTCCTGTTTGGGAAGGAGCACTTCTATGTTATCGACGGTTTCACCATGACCGTCAGCAGAGAGATCAGAGACATCGAGACGCTGCCCGCCAAGTGAGTTCATTGACCTTTTTCTATATGAACACCTCACTTAACCCCCTTATTCACCCTTCATAACTAACACTCGTGATTCAACTAAACCGATAAGCTTCGTATTATTCGTTGAATCGTGCGCTTTTGATGGATCAGCTTTAATATTTCAAATGGATTGTGGCGTCTTTCAATGTGATTGTCTACATCATATCCAATCACCCATATGTTTTTTTGTGTTTTTTTATAAATATATATTATTTAAAATATATTTTCCTTTACTATTTTGCCCTAACCCTACCACCCCTCCCCTAAACCTACCACCCCTCCCTAACCCTACCACCCCTCCCCTAACCCTACCACCCCTCCCCTAACCCTACCACCCCTCCCTAAACCTACTACCCCTCCCCTAACCCTACCACCCCTCCCCTAAACCTACTACCCCTCCCTAACCCTACCACCCCTCCCTAACCCTACCACCCCTCCCCTAACCCTACCACCCCTCCCTAAACCTACCACCCCTCCCCTAACCCTACCACCCCTCCCCTAACCCTACCACCCCTCCCCTAACCCTACCACCCCTCCCTAAACCTACTACCCCTCCCCTAACCCTACCACCCCTCCCCTAAACCTACTACCCCTCCCCTAACCCTACCACCCCTCCCTAACCCTACCACCCCTCCCCTAACCCTACCACCCCTCCCCTAAACCTACCACCCCTCCCCTAACCCTACCACCCCTCCCCTAACCCTACTACCCCTCCCTAACCCTACCACCCCTCCCCTAACCCTACCACCCCTCCCCCCTAACCCTACCACCCCTCCCCTAACCCTACCACCCCTCCCCTAACCCTACCACTCCTCCCCTAACCCTACCTCCCTAACCCTACCACCCCTCCCCTAACCCTACCATTCCTCCCCTAACCCTACCACCCCTCCCCTAAACCCACTACCCCTCCCCTAACCCTACCATTCCTCCCCTAACCCTACCACCCCTCCCCTAACCCTACCACCCCTCCCCTAATGGGAGTAAACTAATGGACAACAACACTTAGGCCTCTACTTCCAACTTATACACAAACTATATACATTTTACGGACACAGTATATTTTACATTAGTTATCTTGTCTTTTTTGTAAAAATAAATTGTCCCACCCAATCTCCGAACACTATCCAGTTTTGATTTATATTTGCCATCAATACGGTGCGTTCAGGAAGTATTCAGACCCCTTCCCTTATTCCACATTTTGTTACGTTACAGCCTTATTCTAACATGGATGAAATAACAATTGTTCCTCATCAATCTACACACAATACCCCATAATGACATCACAATGCCCCAATAATGACATCACAATGCCCCAATAATGACATCACAATACCCAATAATGACATCACAATACCCCATATACATCCAGAAAGTTTAACTGGAAGGGGGGGCGGGGGGGGGTACTCAAGGAGAAGTTTGGGTTTTGACATGTCTCTCTGTCTCCAGTCTTCATGAGACCATCATCCCCAGAGGTGCGAGGCAGGGTCAGAGCCAGCTGAAGAGGACCTGTAGCATCTTCGCTACGAGGACATTAAGGAGGTCCACAAGAGACGATACCTGCTGCAGGTGAGCAGTGCACTAACTTGGTTCTGATTTGTTGCTTGTGACATGTTGATCAGTCTCAACTTGCTCACCTTGGTCATGTATATTAGGGTAAAACATGGCAAATCGTTTTGAGACAGAAAATGAGAAATATATCTTTACTTTGTTGGACAAGTTCCGGTATCCCTCCCTGTTTCTGTCTGTGCCCTAATTCCTTTGTGCCCTAATGAATCTGAACCTGAGCAACGAACACAACCCTTCTATAATGTTCTGTCTGTGTTCCAGCCCATGGCTGTGGAGGTGTTCTCAGGAGATGGGAGGAACTACCTGCTGGCCTTCCAGAAAGGAGTCCGTAACAAGGTGTACCAGAGGTTCCTCGCCGTGGTTCCCTCTCTGGCTGACAGCTCAGAGTCCGTCTCAGGACAAAGGCCCAACACCAGCGTAGAGCAGGGGTACCGTCTACCTTTCTGTAGATTCTATGTGATAATGTGTCTATGTTTTCATATTTTGTTAAATCTGTTGTGTATTTTATTTTTATTTAACCTTTATTTTTTTTGTTAAAAAAAATGAACCTTTTATTTAACCAGGCAAGTCGGTTAAGAACAAATTCTTCTTTTCAATGACGGCCTACTGGGGAACAACGACAGATTTGTACCTTGTCAGCTCGGGGATTTGAACTTGCAACCTTTCGGTTACTAGTCCAACACTCTAACCACTAGCCGCCTCTACACTCTAACCACTAGGCTACCTACCGCCTCTACACTCTAACCACTAGGATACCCTAGTTGCATGAATGTTTTCTATTGTAAATCCTTTTGTAAAAATCCTATTGTAAATCCTATGTTTCCCATCAGGTCTGGGCTACTCAGCACTCTGGTAGGAGAGAAATCTGTCACCCAAAGATGGGAGGTAAGTCTGTTTTTACCAGTTCTATTACCGTACGATCTCCTACCTGAGGACCGTGTTAGCAGTAGGTCTGACAGTAGTGTGTCCTCTGTGTTCCCTTCCATTGCGTGGAGAGATCAGGGACTATGGTGTCCTCTCTGTAGTGTGGAGAGATCAGTGACTATAGTGTCCTCTCTGTAGTGTGGAGAGATCAGGGACTATGGTGTCCTCTCTGTAGTGTGGAGAGATCAGTGACTATAGTGTCCTCTCTGTAGTGTGGAGAGATTAGTGACTATAGTGTCCTCTCTGTAGTGTGGAGAGATTAGTGACTATAGTGTCCTCTCTGTAGTGTGGAGAGATTAGTGACTATAGTGTCCTTTCTGTGTTTCCGTAGCGTGGAGAGATCAGTGACTATAGTGTCCTCTCTGTAGTGTGGAGAGATTAGTGACTATAGTGTCCTTTCTGTGTTTCCGTAGCGTGGAGAGATCAGTGACTATAGTGTCCTCTCTGTAGTGTGGAGAGATTAGTGACTATAGTGTCCTCTCTGTAGTGTGGAGAGATCAGTGAACTATAGTGTCCTCTCTGTGTTTCCGTAGCGTGGAGAGATCAGTGACTATAGTGTCCTCTCTGTAGCGTGGAGAGATCAGTGACTATAGTGTCCTCTCTGTAGCGTGGAGAGATCAGTGAACTATAGTGTCCTCTCTGTAGCGTGGAGAGATCAGTGACTATAGTGTCCTCTCTGTGGTGTGGAGAGATCAGTGACTATAGTGTCCTCTCTGTAGCGTGGAGAGATCAGTGACTATAGTGTCCTCTCTGTAGTGTGGAGAGATCAGTGAACTATAGTGTCCTCTCTGTAGTGTGGAGAGATCAGTGAACTATAGTGTCCTCTCTGTGTTTCCGTAGCGTGGAGAGATCAGTGACTATAGTGTCCTCTCTGTAGCGTGGAGAGATCAGTGAACTATAGTGTCCTCTCTGTAGTGTGGAGAGATCAGTGACTATAGTGTGAAGAGATGAGTGACTATAGTGTCCTCTCTGTAGCGTGGAGAGATGAGTGACTATAGTGTCCTCTCTGTAGTGTGGAGAGATCAGTGACTATAGTGTCCTCTCTGTAGCGTGGAGAGATCAGTAACTATAGTGTCCTCTCTGTAGCGTGGAGAGATCAGTAACTATAGTGTCCTCTCTGTAGTGTGGAGAGATTAGTGACTATAGTGTCCTCTCTGTAGTGTGGAGAGATCAGTAACTATAGTGTCCTCTCTGTAGTGTGGAGAGATTAGTGACTATAGTGTCCTCTCTGTAGTGTGGAGAGATCAGTGAACTATAGTGTCCTCTCTGTGTTTCCGTAGCGTGGAGAGATCAGTGACTATAGTGTCCTCTCTGTAGCGTGGAGAGATCAGTGACTATAGCGTGGAGAGATCAGTAACTATAGTGTCCTTTCTGTGTTTCCGTAGCGTGGAGAGATCAGTAACTTCCAGTATCTGATGCATCTCAACACCCTGGCTGGTCGCTCCTACAACGACCTGATGCAGTACCCTGTCTTCCCCTGGATCCTGGCTGACTACGACTCTGAGGTAACAACAGTTACATGACCCTATATAGACCCTGAGGTAACAACAGGTACAGGACCCTATATAGACCATGAGGTAACAACAGCTACAGGACCCTATATAGACCCTGAGGTAACAACAGGTACAGGACCCTATAGAGACCCTGAGGTAACAACAGGTACAGGACCCTATAGAGACCCTGAGGTAACAACAGGTACAGGACCCTATAGAGACCCTGAGGTAACAACATGTACAGGACCCTATATAGACCCTGAGGTAACAACAGGTACAGGACCCTATATAGACCCTGAGGTAACAACAGGTACAGGACCCTATATAGACCCTGAGGTAACAACAGGTACAGGACCCTATATAGACCCTGAGGTAACAACAGGTACAGGACCCTATATAGACCCTGAGGTAACAACAGGTACAGGACCCTATATAGACCATGAGGTAACAACAGGTACAGGACCCTATATAGACCCTGAGGTAACAACAGGTACAGGACCCTATATAGACCCTGAGGTAACAACAGGTACAGGACCCTATATAGACCCTGAGGTAACAACAGGTACAGGACCCTATATAGACCCTGAGGTAACAACAGGTACAGGACCCTATATAGACCCTGAGGTAACAACAGGTACAGGACCCTATATAGACCCTGAGGTAACAACAGGTACAGGACCCTATATAGACCCCGAGGTAACAACAGGTACAGGACCCTATATAGACCCCGAGGTAACAACAGGTACAGGACCCTATAGAGACCCTGAGGTAACAACAGGTACAGGACCCTATAGAGACCCTGAGGTAACAACAGGTACAGGACCCTATAGAGACCCTGAGGTAACAACATGTACAGGACCCTATATAGACCCTGAGGTAACAACAGGTACAGGACCCTATATAGACCCTGAGGTAACAACAGGTACAGGACCCTATATAGACCCTGAGGTAACAACAGGTACAGGACCCTATAGACCCTGAGGTAACAACAGGTACAGGACCCTATATAGACCCTGAGGTAACAACAGGTACAGGACCCTATATAGACCCTGAGGTAACAACAGGTACAGGACCCTATATAGACCCTGAGGTAACAACAGGTACAGGACCCTATATAGACCCTGAGGTAACAACAGGTACAGGACCCTATATAGACCCTGAGGTAACAACAGGTACAGGACCCTATATAGACCCTGAGGTAACAACAGGTACAGGACCCTATATAGACCCTGAGGTAACAACAGGTACAGGACCCTATATAGACCCTGAGGTAACAACAGGTACAGGACCCTATATAGACCCCGAGGTAACAACAGGTACAGGACCCTATATAGACCCCGAGGTAACAACAGGTACAGGACCCTATATAGACCCCGAGGTAACAACAGGTACAGGACCCTATATAGACCCTGAGGTAACAACAGGTACAGGACCCTATATAGACCCTGAGGTAACAACAGGTACAGGACCCTATATAAACCCTGAGGTAACAACAGGTACAGGACCCTATATAGACCCTGAGGTAACAACAGGTACAGGACCCTATATAGACCCTGAGGTAACAACAGGTACAGGACCCTATATAGACCCTGAGGTAACAACAGGTACAGGACCCTGGGGTAACAACAGGTACAGGACCCTGAGGTAACAACAGGTACAGGACCCTATATAGACCCTGAGGTAACAACAGGTACAGTACCCTATATAGACCCTGAGGTAACAACAGGTACAGGACCCTATATAGACCCTGAGGTAACAACAGGTACAGGACCCTATATAGACCCTGAGGTAACAACAGGTACAGGACCCTATATAGACCCTGAGGTAACAACAGGTACAGGACCCTATATAGACCCTGAGGTAACAACAGGTACAGGACCCTATATAGACCCTGGGGTAACAACAGGTACAGGACCCTGAGGTAACAACAGGTACAGGACCCTATATAGACCCTGAGGTAACAACAGGTACAGGACCCTATAGAGACCCTGAGGTAACAACAGGTACAGGACCCTATAGAGACCCTGAGGTAACAACAGGTACAGGACCCTATAGAGACCCTGAGGTAACAACATGTACAGGACCCTATATAGACCCTGAGGTAACAACAGGTACAGGACCCTATATAGACCCTGAGGTAACAACAGGTACAGGACCCTATATAGACCCTGAGGTAACAACAGGTACAGGACCCTATATAGACCCTGAGGTAACAACAGGTACAGGACCCTATATAGACCCTGAGGTAACAACAGGTACAGGACCCTATATAGACCATGAGGTAACAACAGGTACAGGACCCTATATAGACCCTGAGGTAACAACAGGTACAGGACCCTATATAGACCCTGAGGTAACAACAGGTACAGGACCCTATATAGACCCTGAGGTAACAACAGGTACAGGACCCTATATAGACCCTGAGGTAACAACAGGTACAGGACCCTATATAGACCCTGAGGTAACAACAGGTACAGGACCCTATATAGACCCTGAGGTAACAACAGGTACAGGACCCTATATAGACCCCGAGGTAACAACAGGTACAGGACCCTATATAGACCCTGAGGTAACAACAGGTACAGGACCCTATAGAGACCCTGAGGTAACAACAGGTACAGGACCCTATAGAGACCCTGAGGTAACAACAGGTACAGGACCCTATAGAGACCCTGAGGTAACAACATGTACAGGACCCTATATAGACCCTGAGGTAACAACAGGTACAGGACCCTATATAGACCCTGAGGTAACAACAGGTACAGGACCCTATATAGACCCTGAGGTAACAACAGGTACAGGACCCTATATAGACCCTGAGGTAACAACAGGTACAGGACCCTATATAGACCATGAGGTAACAACAGGTACAGGACCCTATATAGACCCTGAGGTAACAACAGGTACAGGACCCTATATAGACCCTGAGGTAACAACAGGTACAGGACCCTATATAGACCCTGAGGTAACAACAGGTACAGGACCCTATATAGACCCTGAGGTAACAACAGGTACAGGACCCTATATAGACCCTGAGGTAACAACAGGTACAGGACCCTATATAGACCCTGAGGTAACAACAGGTACAGGACCCTATATAGACCCAGAGGTAACAACAGGTACAGGACCCTATATAGACCCCGAGGTAACAACAGGTACAGGACCCTATATAGACCCTGAGGTAACAACCGGTACAGGACCCTATATAGACCCTGAGGTAACAACCGGTACAGGACCCTATATAGACCCTGAGGTAACAACAGGTACAGGACCCTATATAAACCCTGAGGTAACAACAGGTACAGGACCCTATATAGACCCTGAGGTAACAACAGGTACAGGACCCTATATAGACCCTGAGGTAACAACAGGTACAGGACCCTATATAGACCCTGAGGTAACAACAGGTACAGGACCCTGGGGTAACAACAGGTACAGGACCCTGAGGTAACAACAGGTACAGGACCCTATATAGACCCTGAGGTAACAACAGGTACAGTACCCTATATAGACCCTGAGGTAACAACAGGTACAGGACCCTATATAGACCCTGAGGTAACAACAGGTACAGGACCCTATATAGACCCTGAGGTAACAACAGGTACAGGACCCTATATAGACCCTGAGGTAACAACAGGTACAGGACCCTATATAGACCCTGAGGTAACAACAGGTACAGGACCCTATATAGACCCTGGGGTAACAACAGGTACAGGACCCTGAGGTAACAACAGGTACAGGACCCTATATAGACCCTGAGGTAACAACAGGTACAGGACCCTATATAGACCCTGAGGTAACAACAGGTACAGGACCCTATAGAGACCCTGAGGTAACAACAGGTACAGGACCCTATATAGATTAAACTGGTCTGGTCTTGTTCCTTGTAAATGTAGTGGGATTAAATTGACCTGGACTGGTTTGGTTCCTGTAAATGTAGTGGGATTAAATTGACCTGGACTGGTTTGGTTCCTGTAAATGTAGTGGGATTAAACTGGTCTGGTTTGGTTCCTGTAAATGTAGTGGGATTAAACTGACCTGGACTGGTTTGGTTCCTGTAAATGTAGTGAGAATAAATTGACCTGGTCTTGTTCCTTGTAAATGTAGTGGGATTAAATTGACCTGGTTTGGTTCCTGTAAATGTAGTGGGATTAAACTGACCTGGACTGTTCTGGTTCCTGTAAATGTAGTGGGATTAAACTGGTCTGGTCTGGTTTGGTTCCTTGTAAATGTAGTGGGATTAAACTGGTCTGGTTTGGTTCCTGTAAATGTAGTGGGATTAAACTGGTCTGGTCTTGTTCCTTGTATATGTAGTGGGTTTAAACTAGTCTGGTCTTGTTCCTTGTATATGTAGTGAGAATAAACTGACCTGGTCTGGTTTGGTTCCTGTAAATGTAGTGGGATTAAACTGATCTGGTCTGGTCTTGTTCCTGTAAATGTAGTGGGATTAAACTGACCTGGACTGTTCTGGTTCCTGTAAATGTAGTGAGAATAATTTGACCTGGTCTGTTCTGGTTCCTAGGAGTTGGACCTAAACAACCCACGGACGTTCCGTAACCTGTCTAAACCAATGGGAGCCCAGACAGACGACAGGCTGACCCAATACAAGAAGAGGTTCAAGGACTGGGAGGACCCTACCAGTAAGACACGTTTGACCAATCTGTTTGTGTATTGTAATGTTTAATTATAGGTCATTGGGACCATACCCTGGGACCATAACATCGTATTGTAAAATATCTCTCTCTCTCCCTCTCCTGTCTCTCTCTCTCTCTCTCTCTCTCTCTCTCTCTCTCTCTCTCTCTCTCATTCTCTCTCTCTCTCTCATTCTCTCTATTTCTCTCTCTCATTCTCTCTATTTCTTTCTCTCTCTCTCTCTCTCTCTATTTCTTTCTTTCTCTCTCTCTCTCTCTCTGTCTCTCTTTCTCTCTCTCATTCTCTCTATTTCTTTCTTTCTCTCTCTCTCTCTCTCTCTCTCTCTCAGGTGAGACCCCGGCGTATCACTACGGTACACACTACTCCTCAGCCATGATCGTGGCGTCCTACCTGATCCGCATGGAACCTTTCACTCAGATCTTTCTCAGGCTTCAGGTAAGACTCCACCCACACCGTCCCAGACTCCACCCACACCGTCCCAGACTCCACCCACACCGTCCTAGACTCCACCCACACCGTCCCAGACTCCACCCACACCGTCCCAGACTCCACCCACACCGTCCCAGACCCCACCCACACCGTCCCAGACCCCACCCACACCGTCCCAGACTCCACCCACACCGTCCCAGACTCCACCCACACCGTCCCAGACTCCACCCACACCGTCCCAGGCTCCACCCACACCGTCCCAGGCTCCACCCACACCGTCCCAGGCTCCACCCACACAGTCCCAGGCTCCACCCACACCATCAGACTCCACCCACACCGTCCCAGGCTCCACCCACACCGTCATAGACTCCACCCACACCGTCATAGACTCCACCCACACCGTCCCAGACTCCACCCCCATCACCTGTATGATCTGGAATGTTCAGAGTATTCCAAGAGGTCCCAAGCACTGAACGTTGAGGAACCCCAAATGTAACTTTGGTATTTTCAGAGGATTCATATGGTAGTTAGCTACAATGCAGTGTGGCCAATTTGTTGTGAAGGTTTCTGTATCTGCAGTGGATTTAATTGGCATCCATGTTTACAAAAAGTTTATTTCTCATCGCATGGTGATAAGGTTAGGGGGTTGTCTGTTTGTCTTTGGCTGCGTGATAGTGGCATATTCAGGCTACATCAGAGTTGTTTTTCCCCCCCTGATATTAACCAGAGATAGTAAACAGCCTGTGTTGAGTGTGGTTTGAATACCAATGATGACCTTTCCTCTCCGGGAGATGTGTGTTGGTGGAGACGATGCCTGAATTGTGTGTCCTGTTTCTAACGTGTGTACGTGTGTTTTGCCTCTGTGGGTCTGTTTGCGTGTCTGCTTCCATGCCTCTCTCTGTGTGTGTGTGTGTGTGTGTGTGTGGTTGTGTGTGGTTGTGTGTGTGTGCCTGTGGGTCCCCCCCTACAGGGAGGTCACTTTGACCTGGCTGACAGGATGTTCCACAGCGTGCGTGAGGCCTGGCTCTCTGCCTCCAAACACAACATGGCCGACGTCAAGGAGCTCATCCCGGAGTTCTTTTACCTGCCAGAGTTCATGCTCAACTCTAACAACTTTGACCTGGGTACGTCTGTCTCTGTCTGTCTGTCTGTCTGTCTGTCTGTCTGTCTGTCTGTCTGTCTCTCCTCTCTCTCAACTAACGACTTTGGCCTACTGTAGGTATACAGGGCATTCGGAAAGTTTTCAGAACCCTTGACTTTTTCCATATTTTGTTACGTTACAGCATCATTCTAAAATTGATTAAATGTTTTTTTTTTTTTTTCATCAATCTACACACAATACCCCATAATGACATCACAATACTCCATAATGACATCACAATACTCCATAATGACATCACAAGACCCCCATAATGACATCACAATACTCCATAATGACATCACAAGACCCCCATTATGACATCACAATACCCCATAATGACAAAGGAAAAACAGGTTTTTAGAAAATGTTGCACATTTCTTAAAAATAAAAAATGACATTTACATAAATATTCAGACCCTTTACTCAGTACTTTGTTGAAGCACCTTTGGCAGCGATTACAGCCTCGAGTCTTCTTGGGTATGACGCTACAAGCTTGGCACCACTGTATTTAGGGAGTTTCTCCCATTCCTCTCTGCAGATCCTTTCAAGCTCTGTCAGGTTGGATAGGGAGCGTCGCTGCACAGCTATTTTCATGTCTCTCCAGAGATGTTCGATGGGGTTCAAGTCCGGGCTCTGGCTGGGCCACTCAAGGGCATTCGGAGACTTGTCCCAAAGCCACTCCTGCGTTGTCTTGGCTGTGTGTTTAGGGTCGTGGTCCTGTTGGAAGGTGAACCTTCGCCCCAGTCTGAGGTCCTGAGCAGGTTTTCATCAAGGGTCTTTGCTCCGTTCATCTTTCCCTCGATCCTGACTAGTCTCCCAGTCCCTGCCCCTGAAAAACATCCCCACAGCACGATGCTGCCACCACCATGCTTCACCGTAGGGATGGTGCCAGGTTTCCTCCAGACGTGACGCTTGACATTTGGCCAAATAGTTCAATCTAGGTTTCATCAGACCAGAGAATCTTGTTTCTCATGGTCTAAGAGTCTTTCGGTGGGTTTTTGGCAAACTCCAAGCGGGCTGTCATGAGCCTTCTACTGAGAAGTAGCTTGCGTCTGGCCACTGTAGCATAAAGGCCTGATTGGTGGAGTGCTGCAGAGATGGTTGTCCTTCTGGAAGGTTCTCCCATTTCCACAGAGGAATTCGGGAGCTCTGTCAGAGTGACCATCCGGTTCTTGGTCACCTCCCTGACCAAGGCCCTTCTCCCCCGATTGCTCAGTTTGGCCGGGCGGTCAGCTCTAGGAAGAGTCTTGGTGGTTACAAACTTCTTCCATTTAAGAGTAATGGAGGCCACTGTGATCTTGGGGACCATCAATGCTGCAGAAATGTTTTGGTACCCTTCTCCAGATCTGTGCCCCGACACAATCCTGTCTCGGAGCTCTACGGACAATTCCTTCGACCTCATGGCTTTGTTTTTGCTCTGACTTGCACTGTCAACTGTGGGACCGTATATAGACAGGTGTGTGCTTTTCCAAATCATATCAAATCAATTGAATTTACCACAGGTAGACTCCCATCAAGTTGTGGAAACATCTCAAGGATGATCAATGGAAACAGGATGTACCTGAGCTCAATTTCGAGTCTCATAGCAAAGGGCCTGAAAACGTACATTTGAAGTCAGAAGTTTACATACACTTAGGTTGGAGTCATTTAAACTCGTTTTTCAAATTTCTTGTTAACGAACTATAGTTTTGGCAAGTCGGTGAGGACATCTACTTTGTGCATGACACAAGTAATATTTCCAATAATTGTTTACAGACAGATTATTTAACTTATAATTCACTGTATCACATTTCCAGTGGTTTAGAAGTTTACATACACTAAGTTGACTGTGCCTTTAAACAGCTTGGAAAAATCCAGAAAATGATGTCATGGCTTTAAAAGCTTTTGATAGGCTAATTGACATCATTTGAGTCAATTGGAGGTGTACCTGTGGATGTATTTCAAGGCCTACCTTCAAACTCAGTGCCTCTTTGCTAGACATCATGGGAAAATCAAAAGAAATTAGCCAAGACCTCAGAAAATAAATTGTAGACCTCCACAAGTCTGGTTCATCCTTGGGAGCAATTTGCAAATGCCTGAAGGTACCACGTTCATCTGTACAAACAATAGTACTCAAGTATAAACATCATGGGACCATGCAGCTGTCATACCACTCAGGAAGGAGACGCATTCTGTCTCCTAGAGATGAACGTACTTTGGTGCGAAAGTGCAAATCAATCCCAGAACAACAGCAAAGGACCTTGTGAAGATGCTGGAGGAAACAAGTATCTTTATCCACAGTAAAACGAGTCCTCAATCAACATTACCTGAAAGACTGCTCAGCAAGGAAGAAGCCACTGCTCTAAAACAGCCATAAAAAAGCCAGACTACGGTTTGCAACCTGATGAAACAAAAATACAACTGTTTGGCCATAATGACCATCGTTATGTTTGGAGGAAAAAGGGGGAGGCTTGCAAACTGAAGAACACCATCCTAACCGTGAAACACGGGGGTGGCAGCATCATGTTGAAGTACAGAAGAATAAGGAAAAGAAAAGGACAACAAAGTGAAACCTCTAAAGAAACAAGAGACCATAATACAAGAAACAGCACTATAGAGAGATAGAACAACAACAACGCAGCCACTGCCAGCTAGCCTACTTCAGCAGTACTGTATCATTTGAATTATTTTAGTCAATAAGATTCCTGCTACGTAAGCTTAACTTTCTGAACATTCGAGACGTGTAGTCCACTTGTCATTCCAATCTCCTTTGCATTAGCGTAGCCTCTTCTGTAGCCTGTCAACTATGTGTCTGTCTATCCCTGTTCTCTCCTCTCTGCACAGACCATACAAACGCTCCACACCGCGTGGCCGCGGCCACTCTAATCTGGTGGTCCCAGCGCGCACGACCCACGTGGAGTTCCAGGTCTCCGGTAGCCTTTGGAACTGCCGATCTGCGGCCAACTAGCCAGAGTTCATCTCAGCCTATGCCTCCCTCCAGTCCCTCGACTTCTTGGCACTGACGGAAACATGGATCACCACAGATAACACTGCTACTCCTACTGCTCTCTCTTCGTCCGCCCACGTGTTCTCGCACACCCCGAGAGCTTCTGGTCAGCGGGGTGGTGGCACCGGGATCCTCATCTCTCCCAAGTGGTCATTCTCTCTTTCTCCCCTTACCCATCTGTCTATCGCCTCCTTTGAATTCCATGCTGTCACAGTTACCAGCCCTTTCAAGCTTAACATCCTTATCATTTATCGCCCTCCAGGTTCCCTCGGAGAGTTCATCAATGAGCTTGATGCCTTGATAAGCTCCTTTCCTGAGGACGGCTCACCTCTCACAGTTCTGGGCGACTTTAACCTCCCCACGTCTACCTTTGACTCATTCCTCTCTGCCTCCTTCTTTCCACTCCTCTCCTCTTTTGACCTCACCCTCTCACCTTCCCCTCTACTCACAAGGCAGGCAATACGCTCGACCTCATCTTTACTAGATGCTGTTCTTCCACTAACCTCACTGCAACTCCCCTCCAAGTCTCCGACCACTACCTTGTATCCTTTTCCCTCTTGCTCTCATCCAACACTTCCCACACTGCCCCTACTCGGATGGTATCGCGCCGTCCCAATCTTCGCTCTCTCTCCCCCGCTACTCTCTCCTCTTCCATCCTATCATCTCTTCCCTCTGCTCAAACCTTCTCCAACCTATCTCCTGATTCTGCCTCCTCAACCCTCCTCTCCTCCCTTTCTGCATCCCTTGATTCTCTATGTCCCCTATCCTCCAGGCCGGCTCGGTCCTCCCCTCCTGCTCCGTGGCTCGACGACTCATTGCGAGCTCACAGAACAGGGCTCCGGGCAGCCGAGCGGAAATGGAGGAAAACTCGCCTCCCTGCGGACCTGGCATCCTTTCACTCCCTCCTCTCTACATTTTCCTCTTCTGTCTCTGCTGCTAAAGCCACTTTCTACCACTCTAAATTCCAAGCATCTGCCTCTAACCCTAGGAAGCTCTTTGCCACCTTCTCCTCCCTCCTGAATCCTCATCCCCCCCTCCTCCCCTCTCTGCAGATGACTTCGTCAACCATTTTGAAAAGAAGGTCGACGACATCCGATCCTCGTTTGCTAAGTCAAACGACACCGCTGGTTCTGCTCACACTGCCCTACCCTGTGCTCTGACCTCTTTCTCCCCTCTCTCTCCAGATGAAATCTCGCGTCTTGTGACGGCCGGCCGCCCAACAACCTGCCCGCTTGACCCTATTCCCTCCTCTCTTCTCCAGACCATTTCCGGAGACCTTCTCCCTTACCTCACCTCGCTCATCAACTCATCCCTGACCGCTGGCTACGTCCCTTCTGTCTTCAAGAGAGCGAGAGTTGCACCCCTTCTGAAAAAACCTACACTCGATCCCTCCGATGTCAACAACTACAGACCAGTATCCCTTCTTTCTTTTCTCTCCAAAACTCTCGAACGTGCCGTCCTTGGCCAGCTCTCCCGCTATCTCTCTCAGAATGACCTTCTTGATCCAAATCAGTCAGGTTTCAAGACTAGTCATTCAACTGAGACTGCTCTTCTCTGTATCACGGAGGCCCTCCGCACTGCTAAAGCTAACTCTCTCTCCTCTGCTCTCATCCTTCTAGACCTATCGGCTGCCTTCGATACTGTGAACCATCAGATCCTCCTCTCCACCCTCTCCGAGTTGGGCATCTCCGGCGCGGCCCACGCTTGGATTGCGTCCTACCTGACAGGTCGCTCCTACCAGGTGGCGTGGCGAGAATCTGTCTCCTCACCACGCGCTCTCACCACTGGCGTCCCCAGGGCTCTGTTCTAGGCCCTCTCCTATTCTCGCTATACACCAAGTCACTTGGCTCTGTCATAACCTCACATGGTCTCTCCTATCATTGCTATGCAGACGACACACAATTAATCTTCTCCTTTCCCCCTTCTGATGACCAGGTGGCAAATCGCATCTCTGCATGTCTGGCAGACATATCAGTGTGGATGACGGATCACCACCTCAAGCTGAACCTCGGCAAGACGGAGCTGCTCTTCCTCCCGGGAAGGACTGCCCATTCCATGATCTCGCCATCACGGTTGACAACTCCATTGTGTCCTCCTCCCAGAGCGCTAAGAACCTTGGCGTGATCCTGGACAACACCCTGTCGTTCTCAACTAACATCAAGGCGGTGGCCCGTTCTTGTAGGTTCATGCTCTACAACATCCGCAGAGTACGACCCTGCCTCACACAGGAAGCAGCGCAGGTCCTAATCCAGGCACTTGTCATCTCCCGTCTGGATTACTGCAACTCGCTGTTGGCTGGGCTCCCTGCCTGTGCCATTAAACCCCTACAACTCATCCAGAACGCCGCAGCCCGTCTGGTGTTCAACCTTCCCAAGTTCTCTCACGTCACCCCGCTCCTCCGCTCTCTCCACTGGCTTCCAGTTGAAGCTCGCATCCGCTACAAGACCATGGTGCTTGCCTACGGAGCTGTGAGGGGAACGGCACCTCAGTACCTCCAGGCTCTGATCAGGCCCTACACCCAAACAAGGGCACTGCGTTCATCCACCTCTGGCCTGCTCGCCTCCCTACCACTGAGGAAGTACAGTTCCCGCGCAGCCCAGTCAAAACTGTTCGCTGCTCTGGCCCCCCAATGGTGGAACAAACTCCCTCACGACGCCAGGACATCGGAGTCAATCACCACCTTCCGGAGACACCTGAAACCCCACCTCTTTCAGGAATACCTAGGATAGGATAAAGTAATCCTTCTCACCCCCCCCCCTTAAAAGATTTAGATGCACTATTGTAAAGTGGCTGTTCCACTGGATGTCTTAAGGTGAACGCACCAATTTGTAAGTCGCTCTGGATAAGAGCGTCTGCTAAATGACTTAAATGTAAATGTAAATGTAATGTTGTGGGGGTGCTTTACTGCAGGAGGGACTGGTGCACTTCACAAAATAGATGGCATCATGAGGCAGGAGGCAGGAAAATGATGTGGATATATTGAAGCTACATCTCAAGACATCAGTCAGGAAGTTAAAGTTTGGTTACAAATGGGTCTTCCAAATGAACAATGACCCCAAGCATACTTCCAAAGTTGTGGCAAAATGGCTTCAGGACAACAAAGTCAAGGTATTGGACTGGCCATAACAAAGCCCTGACCTCAATTCCATAGAACATTTGTGGGCAGAACTGAAAAAGCGTGTGCGAGCAAGGAGGCCTACAAACCTGACTCAGTTACACCAGCTCTGTCAGGAGGAATGGGCCAAAATTGGAAGTCTACGAACTGAAACTTTTGACCCAAGTTAAACAATTTAAAGGCAATGCTACCAATTGAGTGTATGTAAACTTCTGACCCACTGGGAATGTGATGAAAGAAATTAAAGCTGAAATATATAATTCTCTCTACTATTATTCTGACATTCTTAAAACAAAGTGGTGATCCTATCTGACCTGAGACAGGGAATTTATACAATAATTAAATGTCAGGAATTGTGAAAAACAGAGATTACATGTATTTGGCTAAGGTGTATGTAAACTTCCGACTTCAACTGTATGTAATTAAGTTATTTCTGTTTTTTGTTTGGAATAAATTTGCTAAAATTTCTACATCTGATTTCGCTTTGTCATTATGGGGTATTCCGTGTAGATTGATGAAAAAATTGATCCATTTTAGAATAAGGCTGTAAGGAGCCTGAATACTTTGCACTGTCAGTCAGTCTGTCTCCTCTCTCTACTCTCAACTCCATCAACTTTCACCTAGATACATCAGGACTCTAGCTCTGTTCTCTGCCATCTTTATCTCAACTCTGACCTTAGTACATCAGGACTCTAGCTCTGTTCTCTGCTATCTCTCTCTCAACTCTGACCTAGATACCTCAGGACTCTAGCTCTGTTCTCTGCTATCTCTCAACTCTGACCTAGATACATCAGGACTCTAGCTCTGTTCTCTGCTATCTCTCTCTCAACTCTGACCTAGATACATCAGGACTCTAGCTCTGTTGTCTGCGATCTCTCTCTCAACTCTGACCTAGATACATCAGGACTCTAGCCCTGTCTCTGCTATCTCTCTCTCAACTCTGATCTTAGTACATCAGGACTCTAGTTCTGTTCTCTGCTATCTCTCTCTCTCTCTCAACTCTGACCTAGATACATCAGGACTCTAGCCCTGTCTCTGCTATCTCTCAACTCTGACCTAGATACAGCAGGACTCTAGCTCTGTCCTCTGCTATCTCTCTCTCAACTCTGACCTAGATACATCAGGACTCTAGCCCTGTCTCTGCTATCTCTCAACTCTGACCTAGATACAGCAGGACTCTAGCTCTGTCCTCTGCTATCTCTCTCTCAACTCTGACCTAGATACATCAGGACTCTAGCTCTGTTCTCTGCTATCTCTCTTTTGTTTTTGTTTCTCTTTCTGTATGTCTCTTTCTATCTCTCCGTCTCCTTCTCTCTCACAATAGATCTTGCTAACACTTCGTAGTAACACGTTTAGAAAATTGTTTTTTAAAAAAAGAGTTGCCTTGATGTGTGGTTAATGTTTTAACAGGTGCCAAACAGAATGGGATTCGACTAGGAGACGTCCTTCTGCCTCCATGGGCCAAGGGAGACCCCCGAGAGTTCATCAGAGTCCATCGACAGGTGGGTACCAATCTACTGTATAGGTGTGTCAGGAGGTAAGACAATGGTGTTGTACAGTATATGCCAACATCGTCTGACGATGTCATCCCTCCAAGTCTCGTTCATTACTCAAACAAACGTGAGGAAGCCTGGCGATGTAGGCTGGCGCCCCAACCTACTGTGTGTCTGTCTCTAGGCTCTGGAGTGTGACTACGTATCGTCTCACCTCCATGAGTGGATCGACCTGATCTTTGGCTTCAAGCAGCAGGGTCCTCCTGCGGTGGAGGCGGTCAATGTTTTCCACCACCTGTTCTACGAGGGCCAGGTGGACATCTACAACATCAACGACCCCCTCAAGGAGACCGCCACCATCGGGTTCATCAACAACTTCGGACAAATCCCCAAACAGGTATCATATTAACATAAAACAATATACCAATATAAGACAGGTATCATATTAACATATAACAATATACCAATATAAGACCAGTATCATATTAACATATAACAATATACCAATATAAGACCAGTATTATATTAACATATAACAATATACCAATATAAGACAGGTATCATATTAACATATAACAATATACCAATATAAGACCAGTATTATATTAACATATAACAATATACCAATATAAGACCAGTATCATATTAACATAAAACAATATACCAATATAAGACCAGTATCATATTAACATATAACAATATACCAATATAAGACCAGTATCATATTAACATATAACAATATACAGAGCAGGTGAGTGAGGGCTGGTAGGGGACAGAGCAGGTGAGTGAGGGCTGGTAGGGGACAGAGCAGGTGAGTGAGGGCTGGTAGGGGACAGAGCAGGTGAGTGAGGGCTGGTAGGGGACAGAGCAGGTGAGTGAGGGGTGGTAGGGGACAGAGCAGGTGAGTGAGGGCTGGTAGGGGACAGAGCAGGTGAGTGAGGGCTGGTAGGGGACAGAGCAGGTGAGTGAGGGGTGGTAGGGGACAGAGCAGGTGAGTGAGGGGTGGTAGGGGACAGAGCAGGTGAGTGAGGGGTGGTAGGGGACAGAGCAGGTGAGTGAGGGCTGGTAGGGGACAGAGCAGGTGAGTGAGGGGTGGTAGGGGACAGAGCAGGTGTGTGAGGGGTGGTAGGGGACAGAGCAGGTGAGTGAGGGTGGTAGGGGACAGAGCAGGTGAGTGAGGGGTGGTAGGGGACAGAGCAGGTGAGTGAGGGGTGGTAGGGGACAGAGCAGGTGAGTGAGGGGTGGTAGGGGATGTGAAGAGGGGACAGAGCAGGTGAGTGAGGGCTGGTAGGGGACAGAGCAGGTGAGTGAGGGGTGGTAGGGGACAGAGCAGGTGAGTGAGGGGTGGTAGGGGACAGAGCAGGTGAGTGAGGGGTGGTAGGGGACAGAGCAGGTGAGTGATGGGTGGTAGGGGACAGAGCAGGTGAGTGAGGGGTGGTAGGGGACAGAGCAGGTGAGTGAGGGGTGGTAGGGGACAGAGCAGGTGAGTGAGGGCTGCTAGGGGACAGAGCAGGTGAGTGAGGGGTGGTAGGGGATGTGAAGAGGGGACAGAGCAGGTGAGTGAGGGCTCGTAGGGGACAGAGCAGGTGAGTGAGGGGTGGTAGGGGACAGAGCAGGTGAGTGAGGGGTGGTAGGGGATGTGAAGAGGGGACAGAGCAGGTGAGTGAGGGCTCGTAGGGGACAGAGCAGGTGAGTGAGGGGTGGTAGGGGACAGAGCAGGTGAGTGAGGGCTGGTAGGGGATGTGAAGAGGGGACAGAGAGCAGGTGAGTGAGGGCTGGTAGGGGATATGAAGAAGGGACAGAGCAGGTGAGTGAGGGCTGGTAGGGGATGTGAAGAGGGGACAGAGCAGGTGAGTGAGGACTGGTAGGGGACAGAGCAGGTGAGTGAGGGCTGGTAGGGGATATGAAGAGGGGACAGAGAGCAGGTGAGTGAGGGCTGGTAGGGGACAGAGCAGGTGAGTGAGGGCTGGTAGGGGATATGAAGAGGGGACAGAGAGCAGGTGAGTGAGGGCTGGTAGGGGATATGAAGGGGACAGAGAGCAGGTGAGTGAGGGCTGGTAGGGGATGTGAAGAGGGGACAGAGAGCAGGTGAGTGAGGACTGGTAGGGGATGTGAAGAGGGGACAGAGCAGGTGAATGAGGGCTGGTAGGGGATATGAAGAGGGGACAGAGCAGGTGAGTGAGGGCTGGTAGGGGACAGCAGGTTAGTGAGGGCTGGTAGGGGACAGAGCAGGTGAGTGAGGGGTGGTAGGGGACAGAGCAGGTGAGTGAGGGCTGGTAGGGGACAGAGCAGGTGAGTGAGGGGTGGTAGGGGACAGAGCAGGTGAGTGAGGGCTGGTAGGGGATGTGAAGAGGGGACAGAGCAGGTGAGTGAGGGCTGGTAGGGGACAGAGCGGGTGAGTGAGGGCTGCTAGGGGATGTGAATAGGGGACAGAG
>NC_088408.1:98497988-98605488 GCF_034236695.1 Oncorhynchus nerka | reverse complement strand
ACTCTCTAGTCACTCAAACAGGTAACCAGACTCTCAGGTAACCAGACTCTCTAGTCACTCAAACAGGTAACCAGACTCTCTAGTCACTCAAACAGGTAACCAGCCTCTCAGGTAACCAGCCTCTCAGGTAACCAGACTCTCTAGACACTCAAACAGGTAACCAGACTCTCTAGTCACTCAAACAGGTAACCAGACTCTCTAGACACTCAAACAGGTAACCAGACTCTCAGGTAACCAGACTCTCTAGACACTCAAACAGGTAACCAAACTCTCTAGTCACTCAAACAGGTAACCAGACTCTCTAGTCACTCAAACAGGTAACCAGACTCTCAGGTAACCAGACTCTCTAGACACTCAAACAGGTAACCAGACTCTCTAGTCACTCAAACAGGTAACCAGACTCTCAAATAGGTAACCAGACTCTCAGGTAACCAGACTCTCTAGACACTCAAACAGGTTACCAGACTCTCTAGTCACTCAAACAGGTAACCAGACTCTTTAGTCACTCAAACAGGTAACCAGACTCTTTAGTCACTCAAACAGGTAACCAGACTGACTCTCTAGTCACTCAAACAGGTAACCAGACTCTCTAGACACTCAAACAGGTAACCAGACTCTCTAGTCACTCAAACAGGTAACCAGACTCTCTAGACACTCAAACAGGTAACCAGACTCTCAAATAGGTAACCAGACTCTCAGGTAACCAGACTCTCTAGTCACTCAAACAGGTAACCAGACTCTCAGGTAACCAGACTCTCTAGACACTCAAACAGGTAACCAGACTCTCTAGACACTCAAACAGGTAACCAGACTCTCTAGTCACTCAAACAGGTAACCAGACTCTCTAGACACTCAAACAGGTAACCAGACTCTCTAGACACTCAAACAGGTAACCAGACTCTCAGGTAACCAGACTCTTTAGTCACTCAAACAGGTAACCAGACTGACTCTCTAGTCACTCAAACAGGTAACCAGACTCTCTAGACACTCAAACAGGTAACCAGACTCTCTAGTCACTCAAACAGGTAACCAGACTCTCTAGACACTCAAACAGGTAACCAGACTCTCTAGACACTCAAAACAGGTATCCAGACAATCTTATTTTACCAGGTAAGTTGATGGAGAACACATTCTCATTTACAGCAACGACCTGGGGAATAGTAGGGATGAAGGAGCCAATTGGAAGCTGGGGATGATTATGTGACCATGATGGTATGAGGGCCAGTTTGGGAATTTAGCCAGGACACCGGGGTTAACACCCCTACTCTTAAGATAAGTACCATGGGATCTTTAGTGTCCACAGAGAGTCAGGACACCCGTTTATCGTCCCATCTGAAAGACGGCACCCTACACAGGGCAATGTCCCCAATCACTGCCCTGGGGCATTGGGATATTAATGTTTTAGACCAGAGGAAAGAGTGCCTCCTACTGGCGCTCCAACACCACTTCTAGCATCATCTGGTCTCCCATCCAGAGACTGACCAGGACCAACCCTGCTTAGCTAACGTTTTCTTCATCAATCTACACACATGCCTCATAATGACAAAGCAAAAACAGTTTTTTAGACATTTTCACAAATTTATTTTAAAAAATTAAAACAGATACCTTATTTACATAAGTATTCAAACCCTTTGCTATGAGACTCAACATTGAGCTCAGGTGCATCCTGTTTCCCTTGATCATCCTTGAGATGTTTCTACAACTTGATTGGAGTCCACCTGTGGTAAATTCAATTGATCGGACATGATTTGGAAAGGCACACACCTGTCTATGTAAGATCCCACAGTTGATAGCGCATGTCAGAGCAAAAACCAAGCCATGAGAATTCTCTGTAGAGCTCCGAGACAGGATTGTGTCGAGGCACAGATCTGGGGAAGGGTACCAAAACATTTCCGCAGCATTGATGGTCCCCAAAGAACACAGCGACCTCCATCTCTGTAGCACTCCACCAATCAGGCCTTTATGGTAGAGTGGCCAGACGGAAGCCACCCCTCAGTAAAAGGAACATGACAGCCCGCTTGGAGTTTGGCAAAAGGCACATAAAGGACTCTCAGACCATGAGAAACAAGATTTTATGGTCTGATGAAACCAAGATTAAACTATTTTGCCTGAATGCCAAGCGACATGTCTGTAGGAAACCTGGCGCCATCCCTACGGTGAAGCATGGTGGTGGCAGCATCATGCTGGAGTGTCTTCGGGACAAGTCTCTGAATGTCCTTGAGTGGCCCAGCCAGAGCCCGGACTTGAACCTGATCGAACATCCCTGGAGAGACCTGAAAATAGCTGTGCAGCAACGCTCCCCATCCAACCTGACAGAGCTTGACATGATCTGCAGAGAAGAATGGGAGAAACTCCCCAAATACAGGTGTGCCAAGCTTGTAGCGTCATACCCAAGAAGATTCGAGGCTGTAATCACTCTGTAATCGCTGTCAAAGATGCTTTAACACAGTACTGAGTAAAGGGTCTGAATACTTTTGTAAATGTGATGTTTTTTAAATTATTTTTTCATACATTTGCAAACATTTCTAAAAACCTGTTTTTGTTTTGGCATCATGGGGTAATGTGATGTCATTATGGGGTAATGTGATGTCATCATGGGGTAATGTGATGTCATCATGGGGTAATGTGATGTCATCATGGGGTAATGTGATGTCATCATGGGGTAATGTGATGTCATCATGGGGTAATGTGATGTCATCATGGGGTAATGTGATGTCATCATGGGGTAATGTGTGTAGATTGAAGAAATAAAATGTTTTCAAACATTTCAATATAAGGCTGTAACGTAACAAAATGTGTCAAATCCAACTACTTCCCAACAAACACACACAGACACCATTAGATAGTATCTCTGCCACTCTTTAACTTGTGTGTAATGCGTGTCTGTGCCTGTATGGAACATGTCAGTAACCCGTGTTTTAACATGTGTCCCCTCTCCTCTCCCTTGCCAGGCGTTGCTGGGCCATACAGACACAGTGACCTGTCTGACAGCCTCGTCAGCGTATCACATCCTGGTGTCTGGTTCTAGAGACAGGACATGCATCATCTGGGACCTCAACAAACTGTCCTTCGTCACACAGCTCAGAGGACACCGGGCCCCGGTCTCCGCCCTTTGCATCAACGAACTCACGGTGGGTGGTGTATTCACACTCAGGAACTCACGGTGGGTGGTGTATACACACTCAGGAACTCACGGTGGGTGGTGTATACACACTCAGGAACTCACGGTGGGTGGTGTATTCACACTCAGGAACTCACGGTGGGTGGTGTATTCACACTCAGGAACTCACGGTGGGTGGTGTATTCACACTCAGGAACTCACGGTGGGTGGTGTATTCACACTCAGGAACTCACGGTGGGTGGTGTATTCACACTCAGGAACTCACGGTGGGTGGTGTATTCACACTCAGGAACTCACGGTGGGTGGTGTATTCACACTCAGGAACTCACGGTGGGTGGTGTATTCACACTCAGGAACTCACGGTGGGTGGTGTATTCACACTCAGGAACTCACGGTGGGTGGTGTATTCACACTCAGGAACTCACGGTGGGTGGTGTATTCACACTCAGGAACTCACGGTGGGTGGTGTATACACACTCAGGAACTCACGGTGGGTGGTGTATACACACTCAGGAACTCACGGTGGGTGGTGTATTCACACTCAGGAACTCACGGTGGGTGGTGTATTCACACTCAGGAACTCACGGTGGGTGGTGTATACACACTCAGGAACTCACGGTGGGTGGTGTATTCACACTCAGGAACTCACGGTGGGTGGTGTATTCACACTCAGGAACTCACGGTGGGTGGTGTATTCACACTCAGGAACTCACGGTGGGTGGTGTATTCACACTCAGGAACTCACGGTGGGTGGTGTATTCACACTCAGGAACTCACGGTGGGTGGTGTATTCACACTCAGGAACTCACGGTGGGTGGTGTATTCACACTCAGGAACTCACGGTGGGTGGTGTATTCACACTCAGGAACTCACGGTGGGTGGTGTATTCACGCTCAGGAACTCACGGTGGGTGGTGTATTCACACTCAGGAACTCACGGTGGGTGGTGTATTCACACTCAGGAACTCACGGTGGGTGGTGTATTCACACTCAGGGTGATGTTTGTTTCCCCCAAACCTATTGATGTTACAAGGGTGATTCAGAAATTAAGAGAGATATTTCATTCTAAGGATACTATAGTTTTCACGTTGGATTTATTATTAACTACAAAAATGTTGTTGTTGTTTTATTCTAGTGCCCCTCTGGTTGTTAGCTAGCTAGTTCTGGTCCAACTATAAACCAACTCTAGTTCTGGTCCAACTTTAAACCATCTCTAGTTCTGGTCCAACTTTAAACCAACTCTAGTTCTGGTCCAACTCTAGTTCTGGTCCAACTATAAACCAACTCTAGTTCTGGTCCAACTTTAAACCATCTCTAGTTCTGGTCCAACTTTAAACCAACTCTAGTTCTGGTCCAACTATAAACCAACTCTAGTTCTGGTCCAACTTTAAACCAACTCTAGTTCTGGTCCAACTTTAAACCAACTCTAGTTCTGGTCCATCTCTAGTTCTGGTCCAACTATAAGCCAACTCTAGTTCTGGTCCAACTCTAGTTCTGGTCCAACTATAAGCCAACTCTAGATCTGGTCCAACTCTAGTTCTGGTCCAACTTTAAACCAACTCTAGTTCTGGTCCAACTTTAAACCAACTCTAGTTCTGGTTCAACTATAAACCAACTCTAGTTCTGGTCCAACTTTAAACCAACTCTAGTTCTGGTCCATCTCTAGTTCTGGTCCAACTATAAACCAACTCTAGTTCTGGTCCAACTATAAACCAACTCTAGTTCTGGTCCAACTTTAAACCAACTCTAGTTCTGGTCCAACTTTAAACCATCTCTAGTTCTGGTCCATCTCTAGTTCTGGTCCAACTTTAAACCAACTCTAGTTCTGGTCCAACTCTAGTTCTGGTCCAACTTTAAACCAACTCTAGCTCTGGTCCAACTTTAAACCAACTCTAGTTCTGGTCCAACTATAAACCAACTCTAGTTCTGGTCCAACTATAAACCAACTCTAGTTCTGGTCCAACTATAAACCAACTCTAGTTCTGGTCCATCTCTAGTTCTGGTCCAACTTTAAACCAACTCTAGTTCTGGTCCAACTATAAACCAACTCTAGTTCTGGTCCAACTATAAACCAACTCTAGTTCTGGTCCAACTATAAACCAACTCTAGTTCTGGTCCAACTATAAACCAACTCTAGTTCTGGTCCATCTCTAGTTCTGGTCCAACTTTAAACCAACTCTAGTTCTGCTCCAACTTTAAACCATCTCTAGCTCTGCCATTAGTGTGTTTGGACCATGATAGTTCGTTGGTAACGTGGACACCAAGGAACTTGAAACTCTCGACCCAGGACAGTTGTCCAAGCGGTGATGCAGCCAGTCAAGATGATCTTGGATGTTCGCAGCTGTAGAACGTTTGTTGAGGAGCCGAGGGCTCCTGTGGGGGAGAGGCACTGCCGTGCCATTTTCACGACTGCCCTGGTGTGTGTGGATTATGTTAAGTCCTTAGTGATGGGGACACCAAGGAACTTTAACCTTTCGACCCACTTCACAACAGCCCTTTTGATGTGGATGAGGGCGTACTCTCCCATCTGTCTCCTGTAGTCCACAATCAACTCCTTTTTCTTACTGATGTTGAGGGAGAGGTTGTTGTTCTGGCACCACACAGCCAGGTCTCTGACCTCCTCCCTGTTGGCTGACTCATCACGGTCAGAGATTAGTTCTACCACCGTTGTCTTGATGATGGTGTTGGAGTCGTGTGTGGCCATGCAGTCGTGGATGAACAGGGAGTACAGGAGGGGACTAGACACACACCCCTGAGGGGCGGAGGTGTTGTTGTCTACCCTCACCGCCTGGGGCCAGCCCGTCAGGAAGTCCAGGATCCAGTTGCAGAGGGAGGGGTTCAGTCCCAGGGTCTTTAGCTTGGTGATGAGCTTGGAGGGCACTATGGTGTTGAACGCTGAGCTGTAGATTGTGACCAGCATTCTCACAGTCATTTCCCTCTGGTCCAGGTGAGAGGGCAGTGTGAAGTGCAATTGAGATTGCATCATCTGTGGATTTGTTGGGGCGGTATGTGAATGAGAGTGGGTTTAGGGTTTCTGGGATGATGATGGTGTTGATGTGTGTGTCGTGACCAGCCTTTCAAAGCATTTCAATATTAAAGATGTGAATGCCACAGGGAGATGTCGTCATTTAGGCAGGTTACCTTGGAGCTTTTGGGAACAGGGACAATGGTGGTCAGCTTGAAACATGTTGGGATTACAGACTGGGACCAGGAGAGATTAAACATGTTGGGATTACAGACTGGGACCAGGAGAGATTAAACATGTTGGGATTACAGACTGGGGCAAGGAGAGATTAAACATGTTGGGATTACAGACCGGGACCAGGAGAGATTAAACATGTTGGGATTACAGACTGGGACCAGGAGAGATTAAACATGTTGGGATTACAGACTGGGACCAGGAGAGACTAAACATGTTGGGATTACAGACTGGGGCAAGGAGAGATTAAACATGTTGGGATTACAGACCGGGACCAGGACAGATTAAACATGTTGGGATTACAGACTGGGACCAGGAGAGATTAAACATGTTGGGATTACAGACCGGGACCAGGAGAGATTAAACATGTTGGGATTACAGACCGGGACCAGGAGAGATTAAACATGTTGGGATTACAGACTGGGACCAGGAGAGATTAAACATGTTGGGATTACAGACTGGGACCAGGAGAGATTAAACATGTTGGGATTACAGACCGGGACCAGGAGAGATTAAACATGTTGGGATTACAGACTGGGACCAGGAGAGATTAAACATGTTGGGATTACAGACTGGGGCAAGGAGAGATTAAACATGTTGGGATTACAGACTGGGACCAGGAGAGATTAAACATGTTGGGATTACAGACTGGGACCAGGAGAGATTAAACATGTTGGGATTACAGACCGGGACCAGGAGAGATTAAACATGTTGGGATTACAGACCGGGACCAGGAGAGATTAAACATGTTGGGATTACAGACTGGGACCAGGAGAGATTAAACATGTTGGGATTACAGACTGGGACCAGGAGAGATTAAACATGTTGGGATTACAGACCGGGACCAGGAGAGATTAAACATGTTGGGATTACAGACCGGGACCAGGAGAGATTAAACATGTTGGGATTACAGACCGGGACCAGGAGAGATTAAACATGTCAGTGAAGACACTTGTCAGCTGGTCTGTGCTTTGAGAACACGCCCTGGTAGTCCGTCTGGCCCGTCGGCCTTGAGATTGTTAACCTGTTTAAAACGTTTTGCTCACGTCGGCCCAGGAGAGCTTAGATCACACGGTCATCTGGAAACACAAGGGGCTTTTTACGCAAGGCACAGTGTTATTTTATGACTTGCCTAGTTAAATAACGTGAAATAAATAAAATAAAATAAAAATATTCATACAATCGAGCATAAAAAGCTTGTAGCTCATTTGGGAGTTGTGCGTCCATAGGCAACTCACGGCTGGGTTTCCCTTTGTAATCTGTTACTGTCTGCAAGCCCTGCCACATACGACAAGCATTGGAGCAGGTGTAATAGGATTCTAACCTCCTATATTGTCATTTTGCTTGTTTGATGTCTCGGAGGTTGTATCTTTCTTTTATTAATATTTTTTATTGCGTCCGTGTACTGTTCCTGGTAAGCGGTAGCTTTAGCCCAGCGCGGATAGTGCTTGTAATCCATGCTTTTTGGTGTGGATATACGTTCTTATAGTCACTGTGGGGACGCCATCGTCTATGCACTTACTGATGAAGCCAGTGACTGCTGTGGTAAACTCCTCAATGCTATCGGATGAATCCCAGGAACATATTCCAGTCTGTACTAGATAAAACAGTCTTGTAGGCTTGTCTGTTTCATCGGACCACTTCCTGTTTGAGCTCATCACTGGTACTTCCTGTTTGAGCTTTTGTTTGTACGCAGGAGAATGGAGTCATGGTCAGATTTGCTGAAGGGAGGACGAGGGAAGGCCTTGCATGTGTTTCTGTTGGTAGAATAAAAGTAGTCTGCGGTTCTAGTGCCCCTAGTGGCGTGTTAGAAGAAGTGCGGTAGGACGGTTTCAAGTCTCCCCATGTTAGTCTCCGCCCACCAGAAACGCTGCCTCTGGGTGAGTGGTTTCTTGTATTGTTTATGGCCTCGCACGGTTTGTGGAGTGTCAGAGTGATGTTGGCTTGTTGAAGGATGTGGACGAGGTCTGCAGAATACCATGAGGTTTTCATTATCACCTGAGCAACAGATCGAGATTTCCTTCACACTTGATTCAGCACACCAGTTGTTATTTATGAAAAAACATACTGAATACTTATGTAAATGTTATATTTAAGTTTTTTTTTTTAAACCTGTTTTCATTTCATCATTATAGGGTATTGTGATGTCATTATGGGTTATTGTGATGTCATTATGGGTTATTGTGATGTCATTATGGGTTATTGTGATGTCATTATGGGTTATTGTGATGTCATTATGGGTTATTGTGATGTCATTATAGGGTATTGTGTGTAGATTGATGAGGGGGGGAAACAATTTAATCAATTTTAAAATAAAGGCTGTAAACGTAACAAAATGTGGAAAAAGTCAAGGGGTCTGAATACTTTCATAAGGCTCTGTGTATTCAGCTGTACATTAGCTAAAACTTCAAACAAAGTGAACTTGATCACTTGATTATCTCTCTCTCTCTCTCTCTCTGTGTGTGTGTGTGTATATATATGCCTATATATATATATATATATATACAGGGAGACATAGTGTCTTCGGCGGGCACCTACATCCATGTGTGGAGCATCAACGGCAGTCCCATAGCCAGCGCCAACACCTTCACAGGCCGCTCCCAGCAGATCCTCTGTTGCTGTGTGTCAGAGATGAACGAATGGGACACGCAGAACGTCATCGTCACCGGACACTCCGACGGCGTCGTCAGGGTAACCAACACTTCCTCCCTTCCTCTCTTCTCATCCTACTCTTACTCCATCTTCTTTTTTTTGGGAAGGGGGGGGGGGTTCAGATGAAGCCTAGTACTGGACAAAAAACAACAAAAAAAGCAAGGTCAACGAGGAATCTCCATTGAAAGTTATTTTTAGTTTTTATCTGAATCTGGGAAACCAGCCCTTAATATCTGTCACTCTTTGTACGTAGTGTATTTATGCTTCAAAATGAGTTTCTTCATCAAAGATATTAAAGTTTTCTAATCTCGTTTTCCTTCCTGTAGTTCTGGAGGATGGAATTCCTACAAGTCCCAGAAACCCCTGCTCCAGAGCCCATCGAGCCCCCTGATGTAACTGACTGCTGTACAGAGGACAAGCTGGGTAGGTCTCTGTGTGTGTGTGTGTGTGTGTGTGTGTGTGTGTGTGTGTGTGTGTGTGTGTGTGTGTGTGTGTAAGTCTCTAATACTGGTGAGGTCATAATTTCATCACGAAGCAAAAAGACATCTGGATGTCTCCCCTTCACTATGAAGTCCACTGCAAAAGTAGTGCACTATGTAGGGAATAGGGTGCCATAGGGCTCTGGTCTAAAGTAGTGCACTATCTAGGGAATAGGGTGCCATTGGGGATGCCGCCTCTGTGTCCTGTGAGCAATAAAGTAGTCTTTCTCTTCGTCTCCAGCAGAGGGACCCGAGAGCCAGAACGCTGACGAAGACAGCAGCGAATCAGACGGAGACGAGCCCTGCCTCAGCACAGAGTCCAAACCCTCCCCTCTGCCCAACGCTGCAGCTGGGGGAGGAGCTGGATCGGTTGGGGGAGGATCAGGCAGCCAACCAGGCAGCACCGTCCACAGACCCAAAGGTCGGTTTACCAGTCAGCCAGCCAGCCAGCCAGTCATCCAGCCAGCCAGCCAGCCAATCATCCAGTCATCCATTCAGTCAGTCAGCCAGTCAGTCAGCCAGTCATCCATTCAGTCAGCCAGTCATCCATTCAGTCAGCCAGCCATCCAGTCATCCAGCCAGTCATCCATTCAGTCATCCATTCAGTCAGTCAGCCAGCCAATCATCCATCCAGTCAGTCAGCCAGCCATCCAGTCAGTCAGCCAGCCAGCCAGTCAGTCAGCCAGCCAGCCAATCATCCAGTCAGCCAGCCAGCCAGCCAATCAGCCAGCCAGTCAATCATCCAGTCAGCCAGTCATCCAGCCAGCCAGCCAGTCAGTCATCCAGTCAGCCAGCCAGTCAGTCATCCAGTCATCCAGCCAGTCAGTCATCCAGTCAGCCAGCCAGTCAATCATCCAGTCAGCCAGTCATCCAGCCAGTCATCCAGTCAGCCAGTCATCCAGCCAGCCAGCCAGTCATCCAGTCAGCCAGTCAGTCAGTCGACCTACCTATATGAAGGCAGAGTGTGACAATGTTCATCATTTGATGACTTCATTTGTTGAATAGGTAATTGGCTAAAACCTACTATATTCTGATATTTTTCTCCATCTCTCCTGTTTTGATTCCTACATACCTGTAACAGACACTATCTGGTATAATCCTGTTTTGATTCCTACATACCTGTAACAGACACTATCTGATATAATCCTGTTTTGATTCCTACATACCTGTAACAGACACTATCTGATATAATCCTGTTTTGATTCATACATACCTGTAACAGACACTATCTGGTATAATCCTGTTTTGATTCCTACATACCTGTAACAGACACTATCTGGTATAATCCTGTTTTGATTCCTACATACCTGTAACAGACACTATCTGATATAATCCTGTTTTGATTCCTACATACCTGTAACAGACACTATCTGATATAATCCTGTTTTGATTCCTACATACCTGTAACAGACACTATCTGGTATAATCCTGTTTTGATTCCTACATACCTGTAACAGACACTATCTGATATAATGCTGTTTTGATTCCTACATACCTATAACAGACACTATCTGGTATAATCCTGTTTTGATTCCTACATACCTGTAACAGACACTATCTGATATAATCCTGTTTTGATTCCTACATACCTGTAACAGACACTATCTGATATAATCCTGTTTTGATTCCTACATACCTGTAACAGACACTATCTGATATAATCCTGTTTTGATTCCTACATACCTGTAACAGACACTATCTGGTATAATCCTGTTTTGATTCCTACATACCTGTAACAGACACTATCTGATATAATCCTGTTTTGATTCCTACATACCTGTAACAGACACTATCTGATATAAAGGACCTTTCAAGAGTACAGACGACCACCCATCATTAATGGTCTGTAGATCCTGAGGGTCCCGGTGCCCTCGAGCTTTCAGTCAGTCAGTTAATCAGCCAGTCAGTTAATCAGTCAGTTAATCAGTGAGCCAGTTAATCAGCCAGTCAGTTAATCAGTCAGTCAGTCAGTTAATCAGCCAGTCAGTTAATCAGTCAGTCAGTTAATCAGTCAGTCAGTCAGTTAATCAGCCAGTTAATCAGCCAGTCAGTTAATCAGTCAGTTAATCGGTCGGTCAGTTAATCAGTCAGTCAGTTAATCAGTCAGTCAGTTAATCAGTCAATCAGTCAGTCAGTTAATGTCAGTCAGTTAATCCGTCAGTCAGTTAATCAGTCAGTCAGTCAGTTAATCAGTCAGTCAGTTAATCCGTCAGTCAGTCAGTTAATCGGTCAGTCAGTCAGTTAATCAGTCAGTCAGTTAATCAGTCAGTCAGTTAATCAGTCAGTCAGCCAGTTAATCAGCCAGTCAGTTAATCGGTCGGTCAGTCAGTTAATCAGTCAGTCAGTTAATCAGTCAGTCAGTCAATCAGTCAGTCAGTTAATCCGTCAGTCAGTTAATCAGTCAGTCAGTTAATCAGTCAGTCAGTCAGTTAATCAGTCAGTCAGTTAATCAGTCAGTCAGTCAGTTAATCAGTCAGTCAGTTAATCAGTCAGTCAGTTAATCAGTCAGTCAGTTAATCAGTCAGTCAGTTAATCAGTCAGTTAATCAGTCAGTCAGTTAATCGGTCTCTGTACTGTACCATACAGAGGTAGAGCTTGTATGAGAATGTTAATCTTCATTCATTTTATATTTGAAGACTTAAGTTCTATAGTTTATTAGCCAAACCTACCCCATTCTTACTACTTTGCAACACAAAAATAAAATGCTTTTTTTTTCTGCAGTTCCTAGGGGTCCCGGTGCCCCCGGGGGTCGGCCAGGGGCCTCCTGGTCAGTGGACAGCGGGTCAGATGACTCCCGACGCTGGTCAGACACCCTCAGCCTGGACGAGAAGGACGGCTTTGTGTTCGTCAACTACTCCGAGGGACAGACGGGACAGACACCCCTCAAACCAGGGGTCCACCCTCACCCCCAGCTTCACCCTCCGCACCCCATAGCAGGCCATGGGGGGGTCCCCCAGCCCGTACACCCCACCACCATGGAGGCACGGCCCTATAACCAGCTCAGAGCAGGTACTGACCAAACCACAGTAATGCAGATCACCCATTAACACAGAGTGATGTATACTGCTGGGTGTGTTTCCCAGTTGGTCTGAGTTTGTGGGTGTTGCGGTGTGTGTGTCTGTGTGTCTGTGTGTGTGTGTGTGTGTGTGTGTGTGTCCTCTAGCTGGTGCATTGTTAAAGTGCTGCCACTAAACTGTGTGTGTGTGTGTGTGTAGGCTACAGATGGGAGCGACAGCTGGTGTTCCGTAGTAAATTGACCATGCACACTGCATTCAACCGGAAGGACAACGCCCACCCAGCAGAGATCACATCCCTCGCCATCTCCAAGTAGGTAGTCTGTCTGTGTGTGTGTGTGTGTGTGTGTGTGTGTGTGTGTGTGTCTGTCTGTGTGTGCGCCTCACTGCATTGAAATGTATATGTGACAGAGACAGCATTCACAAGACAGTTTAGAGGTGGAGGTTGTATAGAGATATAGACAGTATTCACAAGACAGTTTAGTGTACAGAGAAAGATGCTTTATAGTTGCATGGTGGCAGTAATCTTCTCCCTCACTCTCTCTTCCCACCTCTCTACTCTCTCTCCTTGCCTCCCCTTCTCTCTCTCTCTCTCTTTCTCCCCCTCTCTACTCTCTCTCCTTGCCTCCCCTTCTCTCTCTCTTTCTCACCTCTCTACTCTCTCTCCTTGCCTCCCCTTCTCTCTCTCTTTCTCCCCCTCTCTACTCTCTCTCCTTGCCTCCCCTTCTCTCTCTCTTTCTCCCCCTCTCTACTCTCTCTCCTTGCCTCCCCTTCTCTCTCTTTTTCTCCCCCTCTCTACTCTCTCTCCTTGCCTCCCCTTCTCTCTTTCTCCCCCTCTCTACTCTCTCTCCTTGCCTCCCCTTCTCTCTCTCTTTCTCCCCCTCTCTACTCTCTCTCTTTCCTACCTCTCTACTCTCTCCCCCTGCCTCCCCTTCTCTCTCTCCTCTCTGTGTGTGTTTGTCTCTCCCCCTCCCCCAGGGACCACAGTAAGATCCTGGTGGGTGATGGTCGTGGCAGAGTGTTCAGCTGGTCGGTGAGTGACCAGCCTGGTCGTTCTGCTGCTGACCACTGGGTGAAGGACGAGGTTGTGGACAGCTGTTCTGGCTGTACCGTACGTTTCTCCCTCACAGAGAGACGTCACCACTGCAGGAACTGTGGACAGCTCTTCTGTCAGAAGTAAGTCTCTGCAGGTCAGGGTTCGTGGCCCCCCAACAACAACAAAAAATTGGGGTTAATGTAGAACGATTATTAACAATAATCATTCGTCATCGTGTTTATTTGTTAAAGGGACAGATACAATTAAATTAATTGACACATGTAATACCAGTTAGCCAATTAGGGTTACTTGCCTTAATCAAGGGCACATCGACAGAGATTTCGTCCTTGTCTCGGGTATTGGAACCAGCAACCTTTCGGGTACTGGTCCAACGCTCATACCGCTAGGTTACCTGTCGCCCCAATCGTTTGCAGCATCAGTCCTCTAGATGGCCGGAAAAGGCTGCTGAAATGGTTAACGCCGAATTAACATGAAATGGTTAACCAACAATGAACCCGCTATAATATTACAATTAAAATATTGTACAGCCCCATAACCTCAAGGAGTTTTACCAGGGACCAAGCACTGTGCACTAGTGTCTCTCTCTCTCTCTCTTTCTTCTCTCTCTCTCTCTCTCTCTTCTCTCTCTCTCTGTCTCTCTCTCTCTCTCTCTCTCTCTCTCTCTCTCTCTCTCCTCTCTCTGTCTCTCTCTGTTTGTCTCTCTGTCCGTCTCTCTCTCTCTCTCTCTTCTGTCTGTCTCTGTCTCTCTCTTTCTTCGCTCTCTCTCTCGCTCTCTCTCTTTCTTCTATCTCTCCCAGGTGTAGTCGTTTCCAGTCTGAGATCAAGCGTCTGAAGATCTCATCCCCGGTGAGGGTCTGTCAGAACTGTTACTATAACCTGCAGCACGAGCGCAGCGCTGAGGACGGATGCAGAAACTAACCAAGGTCCTCGGTCCCACACCACTACAGCGGAAAGCCTATGTTGTGCCCGTTCTCTCTCTACTTTTACACACCCCCAAAAATACCCCACCTGTGCACCCCTCTACACACACCTGTCCAGTAACCACATGTAACGCTCTGAATGACGCAGACTAAAAGGGATCACCGATTTGAACTGTGGCGATTGTTTCCGTAACTGTGGTAGTTAGTTTAGTATGAAGAAGACTGGGGGGGGTGGATAGAAAAAGCCGTTGGTTTAGTATGAAGAAGACTGGGGGGGGGGGTTGGATAGGAAAAGCCGTTGGTTTAGTATGAAGAAGACTGGGGGGGTTGGATAGGAAAAGCCGTTGGTTTAGTATGAAGAAGACTGGGGGGGTGGATAGGAAAAGCCGTTGGTTTAGTATGAAGAAGACTGGGGGGGGTGTGGATAGGAAAAGCCGTTGGTTTAGTATGAAGAAGACTGGGGGGTTGGATAGGAAAAGCCGTTGGTTTAGTATGAAGAAGACTGGGGGGTGGATAGGAAAAGCCGTTGGTTTAGTATGAAGAAGACTGGGGGGTGGATAGGAAAAGCCGTTGGTTTAGTATGAAGAAGACTGGGGGGGATAGGAAAAGCCGTTGGTTTAGTATGAAGAAGACTGGGGGGGGATAGGAAAAGCCGTTGGTTTAGTATGAAGAAGACTGGGGGGTGGATAGGAAAAGCCGTTGGTTTAGTATGAAGAAGACTGGGGGGTGGATAGGAAAAGCCGTTGGTTTAGTATGAAGAAGACTGGGGGATAGGAAAAGCCGTTGGTTTAGTATGAAGAAGACTGGGGGGGGGGGGAAAGCCTATCAAATAGAGAGAGAAGAGTGTGAGAAGAGAGTTCGTTAAACAATCTTTAATTTCTCGCTTTCTTTCACAGAATAAAACGCTGACCCTCAGCTCTATCCTCCGTGTAATCTCACCATTAGATCTTAGAGACCAACAGGAAACTCCTTCAGTTCAAAACTTGTTTATATTGTAAATACTTAACATTGACCTTTTTAACGAGCAGGAGGTGGGGGGAGAGAGAAAAAAACGGAGAAAATAATTATATTAATGGTTGTTGAGGACAAAAAAAAAAAGTGATTGTGACTAATCATTCCCGGCTTTAAAAACTAAAGGAATGTGTGTAATGTTAGTCTATAATGTCACGGAAGCCCAGAGGGAATGAGAACTGCTACGCTCCAAATGGCACCCTATTCCCTACGTTGCGCACTACTTTTGACCAGAGTCCTATGAGAATAGGGTGCAAAGAGCAAGTCCACTATAAGAGAATTAGGGACGCTATTTGGGATGTGGACGATGATAATGACCGGGGGGGACTATGAATGTTATAATAATAGTAATAAGTGTTTGTGGGTTGACATTACAGTTTCTAGTTATGCAATGACTTCTTCATTTCTTTTTACATTTTTTTTTATTACAATGTGTGAGTTTGATGTGTGAGTTGCCCACAGTGTCAAGCGACTGCCATTAAAGTGAGATTGCGTCTTGTCTTTTCTTCGCCAAATCGTTTCGATATATATATATATCACGCTGAGTAGTATGTATGATGAGCTAACCGTGTCTGTCTTGCATCTACCATGCAGGCTTTAGTTTGGAACACGTAACCCCCCCTCCCTCCCTCTCCCTCCCCCCCACCAAACAGTTTAGTTCCCAGATTATGTTATTGTTGTTGTTTTTATCAAGACTGGAGAAAATATCATATCAAATCAAATGTTATTTGTTTATTTGTCACCTGCGCCGAATACAACAGGTGTGGATCTTACCGTGAAATGCTTCATTACGAGCCCTTTAACTAAACAATACAGTTTTAAGAAAAAAAGTGTCAAGTAAAATAATTGTTGAGTTAATTTTTTATTTTATTTTTTTTAAAGTAAAAAATCATTAAAGAGCTGCAGTAAAATAACAATAGTGGGGCTTTATACAGGAGGTACTGGGTCAATGTGGAGGCTATATACAGGAGGTACTGGGTCAATGTGGAGGCTATATACAGGGGGTACTGGGTCAATGTGGAGGCTATATACAGGGGGTACTGGGTCAATGTGGAGGCTATATACAGGGGGTACCGGTACCGAGTCAATGTGCGGGGGCACCGGTTAGTGGAGGTAATGGAGGTAATATGTACATGTAGGTAGAGTTATTAAAGTGACTATGTAGATAATAAACCGTTCGGTTTCTAGGCTTTCCTTCCCGTTACCATAGCAATATTTATTTGATAGCTCCGTTGATCTGTGGTCTCCATAGGACATTACTGGTGTTTCGCCTGGAGGTAAATCATCATGGGTTCATCATCTGAAATAGAATATAGAGAATATACACAATACATGTGTGATAGATTCATCTGTTTTGATCACATCTCATTACTGCATTGCTCTTGCTATGCTACTGTAGTTGCTGTATTGTAGAGATAGTGTATAGCATTAGTGTACGGCGACCTCTGCTCCCCCCCGTCTAGGTCAGGACCTCTGCTCTCCCCATCTAGGTCAGGACCTCTGCTCTCCTCGTCTAGGTCAGGACCTCTGCTCTCCTCGTCTAGGTCAGGACCTCTGCTCTCCCCGTCTAGGTCAGGACCTCTGCTCTCCTCGTCTAGGTCAGGACCTCTGCTCCCCCCCCCCCCCGTCTAGGTCAGGACCTCTGCTCTCCCCGTCTAGGTCAGGACCTCTGCTCTCCTCGTCTAGGTCAGGACCTCTGCTCCCCCCATCTAGGTCAGGACCTCTGCTCTCCCCGTCTAGGTCAGGACCTCTGCTCCCCCCGTCTAGGTCAGGACCTCTGCTCCCCCCGTCTAGGTCAGGACCTCTGCTCCCCCCGTCTAGGTCAGGACCTCTGCTCTCCCCGTCTAGGTCAGGACCTCTGCTCTCCCCGTCTAAGTGGATGAGAAAGAGTAGCATTACACTAATTTATACATTGATTCTAATATGGAGACCTATGGAATAGCTGCAGTAGAACTACAGATGAGACCCAGTTAACCAGAGAGTCCTATGGAATAGCTGCTGTAGAACTAGAGATGAGACCCAGTTAACCAGAGTCCTATGGAATAGCTGCAGTAGAACTAGAGATGAGACCCAGTTAACCAGAGAGACCTATGGAATAGCTGCAGTAGAACTAGAGATGAGACCCAGTTAACCAGAGAGTCCTATGGAATAGCTGCAGTAGAACTAGAGATGAGACCCAGTTAACCAGAGAGTCCTATGGAATAGCTGCAGTAGAACTAGAGATGAGACCCAGTTAACCAGAGAGTCCTATGGAATAGCTGCAGTAGAACTAGAGATGAGACCCAGTTAACCAGAGAGACCTGTGGAATAGCTGCAGTAGAACTAGAGATGAGACCCAGTTAACCAGAGAGACCTATGGAATAGCTGCAGTAGAACTAGAGATGAGACCCAGTTAACCAGAGAGTCCTATGGAATAGCTGCAGTAGAACTAGAGATGAGACCCAGTTAACCAGAGAGTCCTATGGAATAGCTGCAGTAGAACTAGAGATGAGACCCAGTTAACCAGAGAGTCCTATGGAATAGCTGCAGTAGAACTACAGATGAGACCCAGTAGTGTGTGTTAGTGAGAGATAATCTAAAATGTTCTAGGTGTTTTACATCTACTAAAATGAAAGCAAGTTAGGGTTGTACAGTTGTATCTGGAACGTTTGGGGATACAAGGATCACCTCGATATATATATATATATATTTGACTGAGGACGATCTCTATAGTTGATTGCAGCATGAAATCCTCTCTCGGTCACAAGAAAAGCGATTTGCTCGTCACATTTCACCCTTGAGATGTCGTTAGCTAGCTAGTATGTTTAGAAGTAGTTCTCGATGTATATGTGGGGACCGTGAAATGCGAACATAGTTTGTTTGTGGTCATGATTCGTCATCGATCTGCATCCCTCGTTCATTCGTCGTGTTCTGTATGTTGATGATGCTGTGGGCAACAGTGCATTGAAGTGCTGCTTTCTTTACTAGAAATCACTTTTTATTTTTTACACTTTATTTGATTTTTTTTGTAACTTTTTTTGGGGAGAGTCTCTTCTGACAGGTAAAAACACTTCGAGCTGTAACACAAGTGCAGTCAATGAGTTGTTAATGATCGATTAGAGTGTGACGACCCCCCTCCCCCCCCCCCCTCCGTGTTATATGCACTCTTATTACTATTGGTAAATCACTCTAGGTATGTACTGTATCATAACAGCCAGCTGATAACATGTCTGTTACTAAGCAACTTCAAAATAAACCAGATGGCTTATTATTGTTATTATTATTATTATTCATCTAAGTTCATTATTTCCACCTTCTCCATGTACACAAAAAATAATAACAAACAAAAAAAGTTTAGAAAGGAATAAGAATCATGATTTTTATCGAATGCTAATTTTATGTTGTCAGGCTATCATTTTTTTTTTAAGGAAAAGGGTGCATTTCTTATCCAGAGTGAAATGAACTGTATAAAGTATTTATGCAAATATTAACTGAGTTTTTCCTTCTTTTTTTATGTCAGGAAGTTGTTGTGTGTGGATTAACACAACTGATTTTGTGTCCAGTTGCATTGAACATGTTTTATTTACATTATTTTTGTAGTTTATTTTTTGTTTTCGTGATTTTTTTTTTTTTCAGCGCATTGTCAGTCTTATGCGTTTTGTTTTTAAGCCATTATTAACCCCCGAAGCGATAGGTCGGTGTACAGTTACGATGGGAGTGCTGGAGATGTACCCCAACTCTGGGTGGCCTTTTTCTATTCTTTATGGAAGAAGAAGAGAAAAAAACAAGGACTGATCAAATTTAAATAATGTATTATTTTTGATGGTCTTGTATTAGACTGCATTACTACAGTATCTAGTGTGCAATCTGTGATGATAGCTGAATGTTCATTGTGTATATGTGTTCAGTACAACAATGAGAAGAACCGTAGAATAACCCCTACAGAAACTGTAACAATAATACAATAGATCTGGTACGTATAATTTCATTAAATACTTGCTGTTTTACCACCAATTAGAGCTGTGTGTATGTGTGTTTTATTCGTAACGTATGTAAACCAATACTGCTGTTATGTTGACACACGTTGATCCCAGAGACATATTTACTTCAGAATGTAATATAAAAGGGCTCCCGAGTGGCGGTGCAGTCTAAGGCACTGCATCCTCAATGCAAGAGGTGTCACTGCAGTCCCTGGTTTGAATCCAGGCTGTATCACATCCTGCCGTGATTGGGAGTCCCATAGGGCAGCGCACAATTGGCCCAGTGTCGCTAGTTAAATAAAATAATAATATATAGCAAGGGTTATCCTATATCCTGGTTTGAGGGGAGTAAGGGTGTTCTAAATGGGTTATTGTACAGGGAAAGGGGAGATACCTAATCAGTTGTCCAACTGAAATGTTTAACCTAACCCCTCTGAATCAGAGAGGGGGGGGGGGGGGGCTGCCTTAATCAACATCCACGTCTTCGGCTCCCCAGGGAGCAGTGGGTTAACTGCCTTGTTCAGGGGCAGAATGAAAGATGTTTACCTTGTCAGCTCGGGGATTCGATCTAGCAACCTTCCGGTTATTGGCCCAAAGCTCTAACTACCAGGCTACGGGACAAGAGTTCTATATGGAACCGTTTTCATCCCAGGGTTTCTTAAAATTATTATTTGTGGGGTGCAAAGGGTACTTTCAGGAACATAAAGGGGTTTCTCCTTTGTGTTTATTAGTAGAACATTTTGAGAAGAGTAGATGTCCAACTCTTCGGCGTCAGGATTAATTTACACTTCGATAAATGAAAAGCATATTTTACATACACGTTTACTATAGGTCACGTGACGACAGGCTATCAACAGGAAAATACCTTCACAGAAAATGCAATAGTGCCAACAATGCAGTCCTATCTTTGTATCACCATCTGCGCTGTTGTGTCGCCACTGCGGAGCGGAAGAAGCAGCGCTATTTCAAGCCAGTATTGAGGGGATTCGATTATCATGCTCGGGTTTACCCCAGTGATTGCATTCGTTTTGGAACCAAACTGCCTCTCGGGGGTGAGCCAGGTACCCAGGTCATAGGCCGTGGCGAAATAGTCTCAAAATAAAAATGAGGTAGCCAATTCTAGACTAAGCACGTGGAGTAGTGAGTAGGATTCTGTTTTCACATGCAAAAGTGAATGCTTAAAAGAAAATAAAAAATTAAATGCCTACCCACTGAATGATTTTATGGAAAATATATGTTGTATAATTCTGAACGCACCAAGCTACTTTATTATTAACAACATGACCAAGCGTCGCAGATTACTATTCGATTTTAAGAGGGCGCTTCTCCCTCACCACATTTGCCGGTTCACGGGAGATAAATCAGTTCACCCACGGTTCAGGTTAGTTGAGTCAGTCAGAAAGAGACTTCGGGATAGGCTGTTCGGATAGACTGGTCGTTCAGGATAGGCTGTTCGGATAGACTGGTCGTTCGGGATAGGCTGTTCGGATAGACCGGTCGTTCGGGATAGGCTGTTGGTTCACCGCAGCGCCACCAAACAACTGCGGCGTTAAACAAATGCAACACATTCGGTTGAGAGAAGGTTCCTACTTTTTTGTTAATGATCTGTCACAATATACATCAATATTGCAGAAACGGACGGTTATTTCAATGATAGCCGAAAATCCTCTTAACTTCTTGTTTTTATTCCAGGGTCGTTTTTAACGTGTTGAGTTAACTATAAGGAGAAAGACATGACTGAGTTAAGGATGAGAGGAAGAGGAGCGGATCCCGACAGCGTTAGTGGAAACATGGTAAGACACAGGACTAAGTGAAAATAGGTGTTTTGTCTCTTGTCGCGTGTTAAAGTTGTTGTACTTAGCGGGACAACGACGGACAACTTGACCTTATCCATTGATAATTACCATAGCTTGCTAATTTAACTAACATTGGCCAAATCATGGTCAATATTCAACATTAGCGAGCGAAATGGCTCTTGTGAATGTTTATATTGTCATATCTGCATTTATTTCAGAACTTCTTATTTTCTCCTGTAAAATTTCAATTTTTAGCAAATAGTGGTGTTATATCTGTTTCCCTGAAGACTTGCCTGACAGCCACACATTGCTATCTAACATGCTAGTATCGAGACTCTCAGCTCACACACACAAGTCACCGGGCGAAGGTGTCTTCTGTAAGGTTAAGATCCCCCGACGTTTCGGTCTGAACATTTTATGGTACGGTATCATTTACTGTACGCTTTTGGAAGCATAAGGACCATATCTTTCATATCAGCGAGAAATGCATTTCAGGAATAAATAAAAATGTTAAATTGACACACACCTTGATAAGGTCAGGGTTGGTTTATGGAAGACAAGAGGCAATTAACCAAATGATCTATCTAGCCTGTGGAAGCACCCATAGTTGTATGGATCTGTGCAAAACTGCTATAGTAAGTGTGTGTGGGGGGGGGGTTACATCCCTCGACTCCTTTTGTGTCAACAGACATCCCCTAATCAAAAAAAAAACCTGACTCATGGAGATTAAGTGTACAACTGGTAAATAGTCTCTGGAATTTCAGTCATATGTCTAGCTAGAAGCCAGGTAATTAATTCTAACTAACTGTCTGGAAGGATGAAGCTAACGTTGTACAGAGCCTGACCTCAGCAGGAGTAGTTGACTGAAATTAAGCTAGCTATAATCATAAATGTGGGCTACTATAAGTTATCATAACAAAATAACGTTGCTTTACAGAGAGTAGTGAGACGGACAGTGGAGAGTCAGACTGCAATGAAGGAGGCAAAGGAGACACACAGAAAGAGGCAGTATTGAAGCAAGCAGGGAGAGAGGTTCTACACAGAGAGACGAAGCAAGCAGGGAGAGAGGTCCTACACAGAGAGACGAAGCAAGCAGGGGGAGAGGTTCTACACAGAGAGAGGAAGCGTTGAAGCAAGCAGGGAGAGAGGTTCTACACAGAGAGACGAAGCAAGCAGGGGGAGAGGTTCTACACAGAGAGAGGAAGCGTTGAAGCAAGCAGGGAGAGAGGTTCTACACAGAGAGACGAAGCAAGCAGGGGGAGAGGTTCTACACAGAGAGAGGAAGCGTTGAAGCAAGCAGGGAGAGAGGTTCTACACAGAGAGACGAAGCAAGCAGGGGGAGAGGTTCTACACAGAGAGAGGAAGCGTTGAAGCAAGCAGGGAGAGAGGTTCTACACAGAGAGAGGAAGCATTGAAACAAGCAGGGAGAGAGGTTCTACACAGAGAGAGCGAGGTCCTACACAGAGAGGAAGTATTGAAGCAAGCAGGGATAGAGGTTCTACACACAGAGAGGAAGCATTGAAACAAGCAGGGAGAGAGGTTAGTACAGTAGTACAGTGGTTCCCAAACTTGGGGTCCGGGACCCATGTGGGGACCCCAATTTTTTTTTAAATAGTGTCCCATGAGAGAATCTTTAATCTTATCAAAAACAATGTTTCTCTTCAAATTGGTTTAGAATACATCATTTTAGGACCTTCAACCTGAGGGCCTTTTACACTGTCAGAATTTACTTTCATGTCATTATGTGTTGGGGCAGCCAGTGGGACCTAAAAAAAGTGTTATATAGTGATATATATATATATTTATTTTCCGCCTTTATTTCACCAGGTAGGCTAGTTGAGAACAAGTTCTCATTTACAATTGCGACCTGGCCAAGATAAAGCAAAGCAGTTTGACACGTACAACGACACAGAGTTACACATGGAGTAAACAAAACGTACAATAATACACACGGAGTAAACAAAACACAATAATACACACGGAGTAAACAAAACATACAGTCAATAATACACACGGAGTAAACAAAACACAATAATACACACGGAGTAAACAAAACATACAGTCAATAATACACACGGAGTAAACAAAACATACAGTCAATAATACACACGGAGTAAACAAAACGTACAGTCAATAATACACACGGAGTAAACAAAACATACAGTCAATAATACACACGGAGTAAACAAAACATACAGTCAATAATACACACGGAGTAAACAAAACACAATAATACACACGGAGTAAACAAAACATACAGTCAATAATACAGTCAAAACACAATAATACACACGGAGTAAACAAAACATACAGTCAATAATACACACGGAGTAAACAAAACATACAGTCAATAATACACACGGAGTAAACAAAACATACAGTCAATAATACACACGGAGTAAACAAAACATACAGTCAATAATACACACAAAACATACAGTCAATAATACACACGGAGTAAACAAAACATACAGTCAATAATACACACGGAGTAAACAACGTACAGTCAATAAACATACAGTCAATAATACACACGGAGTAAACAAAACGTACAGTCAATAATACACACGGAGTAAACAAAACACAATAATACACACGGAGTAAACAAAACGTACAGTCAATAATACACACGGAGTAAACAAAACATACAATAATACACACGGAGTAAACAAAACACAATGTCAATAATACACACGGAGTAAACAAAACACAATGTCAATAATACACACGGAGTAAACAAAACACAATGTCAATAATACACACGGAGTAAACAAAACATACAGTCAATAATACACACGGAGTAAACAAAACATACAGTCAATAATACACACGGAGTAAACAAAACACAATGTCAATAATACACACGGAGTAAACAAAACATACAGTCAATAATACACACGGAGTAAACAAAACGTACAGTCAATAATACACACGGAGTAAACAAAACATACAATAATACACACGGAGTAAACAAAACACACAGTCAATAATACACACGGAGTAAACAAAACACACAGTCAATAATACACACGGAGTAAACAAAACACAATAATACACACGGAGTAAACAAAACGTACAATAATACACACGGAGTAAACAAAACGTACAGTCAATAATACACACGGAGTAAACAAAACGTACAGTCAATAATACACACGGAGTAAACAAAACGTACAGTCAATAATACACACGGAGTAAACCAAACGTACAGTCAATAATACACATGGAGTAAACAAACGTACAGTCAATAATACACATGGAGTAAAACAAACATACAGTCAATAATACAGTAGAAAAAAAAAAAAAAAGTTTTATATACAGTGAGTGCAAATGAGGTAAGATAAGGAAATAAATAGGCCATGGTGGCGAAGTAATTACAATATAGCAATTAAACACCGGAATGGTAGATGTGCAGAAGATGAATGTGCAAGTAGAGATACTGGGGTGCAAAGGAGCAAGATAAATAAATAGAGTATGGGAATGAGGTAGGTACATAGCCCATCTGTAAACAGGTGCAGTGATCTGTGAGCTACTCTGACAGCTGGTGCTTAAAGTTAGTGAGGGAGATATGAGTCTCCAGCTTCAGAGATTTTTGCAGTTCGTTCCAGTCATTGGCAGCAGAGAACTGGAAGGAAAGACTACCAAATGAGGAATTGGCTTTGGGGGTGATCAGTGGGGGAAAAAAGTATTTAGTCAGCCACCAATTGTGCAAGTTCTCCCACTTAAAAAGATGAGAGGCCTGTAATTTTCATCATAGGTACACTTCAAAAAACAGCTCTACAGACTTCACTGTCATGGTGCCCAGTCAGTACACAACACTATGCTCATCGTGTCTTACCAGGATCAGATGGTGACAGAGGTATCAGCAGGGTCAGACAGCCAGGGAAGACCAGTCTACGGAGCTCAGATGAGTCTTGCAATTTATTAACAATACCAGTGAATGGATACAAAGTTCCTTCTTGACACCATCGGTAGGCTACAGTCTGGGATCTTGAAATAATGGTCATTTCAATTATTGAACCATTAATTATATTCTCATATAATATAATGTAAAAATGTACAGCAATATAATTCTTTGTCATGCCTCATCTTATGAGGATCAGATGGCGACAGGGGTCTCAGCAGGGTCAGGCAGCCAGGGAAGACCAGTCTGTGATGGAGAGGAGGTGAATATTTGCAGATACAACACTTTATTCTCTCTGTGCAGCAAACACTGGACAAGCCAGATGCTTCAAAGATTAAAACTATTTTAAGGGAGTCTGACAAACCTCCAAAGTTGATTTCTAAACTGTATCAAGGGTTGATAGAGACTTTTCCTGATGACACAAAACATGTAAAACAATATGTGAAGAAGACCTGGGAGACACTATTGATAATGATGATGATGATGAATAGATACAGCTATGTTTGAATGCCCAGTCATGTTCATATCATCTCAGACATAAATGACTGCAGTTTGAGACCATCGATAGAACATTGTATATGCCAGTGAAACTGAATATCTGAATATCATGCCCTCAGAAATTAAATGATTTATCGGGCGGTGTCAAGCAGAAATGGGACATATTTGTTATGGTCTTTGTGAAGGTTGACTGAATTCTGGCAAAGATGGTTATTTTATCTCAGCATGTCTACAGATTCTCCCTGTTTTTGTTTGCTATGGAAATGTTGATACTAGAGACTTATCTGAAGAAACGGTGTAACCTAGCGTTTTTAAAGCGGCTAAGAAATGCATTGCCATTTAATTGGAAGGTTGGATGTCCTCTCACAATGGATGGAAGAAAGGTCAAGTTACACTCCCGGTCAAAAGTTTGGATACAGCACAGAACGCAGTTCAATTGGGCCATCTTCTGCTAACTGGTTTCTATGGTAACATCTGTTCTTGTCAATTAATGTTCTGTATGATGTCATGTTTCATGTGGAGCCCAGGAAGAGTAGCTGATGCTACTCATTCCAGGGTTTTTCTTTATTTGTAATATTTTCTACATTATAGAATAATAGTGAAGACATCACAACTATGAAATAACACATATTTGAATCATGTAACTAAAAGAGTGTTCAAAATATATATATTATTTTAAAGAAAATCAGCCAACAAGTGCTCAGCATATGTGGGAACTCCTTCAAGACTGTTATAAAATCATTCCAGGTGAAGCTGGTTAAGAGAATGCAAAGAGTGTGCAAAGCTGTCATCAAAAATATATGTTTACTATGTGATTCCATGTGTTATTTCATAGTTTTGATGTCTTCACTATTATTCTTCAATGTAGAAAATAGTAAAAATAAAGAAAAATCCTTGAATGAGTAGGTGTGTCCAAACTTGACTGGTACTGTACATGCATACATACATGTAACTGCCAAAATAATGGAAACACTTGAGTAAATGTGGGATACAAAGTACTGTATATTGAATGTCACAATATAGGAGTAAACAAAACATACAGTCAATAATACACACGGAGTAAACAAAACATACAGTCAATAATACACACGGAGTAAACAAAACACAATGTCAATAATACACACGGAGTAAACAAAACATACAGTCAATAATACACACGGAGTAAACAAAACGTACAGTCAATAATACACACGGAGTAAACAAAACATACAATAATACACACGGAGTAAACAAAACACACAGTCAATAATACACACGGAGTAAACAAAACACACAGTCAATAATACACACGGAGTAAACAAAACACAATAATACACACGGAGTAAACAAAACGTACAATAATACACACGGAGTAAACAAAACGTACAATAATACACACGGAGTAAACAAAACGTACAGTCAATAATACACACGGAGTAAACAAAACGTACAGTCAATAATACACACGGAGTAAACAAAACGTACAGTCAATAATATAAACAAAACGTACACAATAATACACACGGAGTAAACCAAACGTACAGTCAATAATACACATGGAGTAAACAAACGTACAGTCAATAATACACATGGAGTAAAACAAACATACAGTCAATAATACAGTAGAAAAAAAAAAAAAAAGTTTTATATACAGTGAGTGCAAATGAGGTAAGATAAGGAAATAAATAGGCCATGGTGGCGAAGTAATTACAATATAGCAATTAAACACCGGAATGGTAGATGTGCAGAAGATGAATGTGCAAGTAGAGATACTGGGGTGCAAAGGAGCAAGATAAATAAATAGAGTATGGGAATGAGGTAGGTACATAGCCCATCTGTAAACAGGTGCAGTGATCTGTGAGCTACTCTGACAGCTGGTGCTTAAAGTTAGTGAGGGAGATATGAGTCTCCAGCTTCAGAGATTTTTGCAGTTCGTTCCAGTCATTGGCAGCAGAGAACTGGAAGGAAAGACTACCAAATGAGGAATTGGCTTTGGGGGTGATCAGTGGGGGAAAAAAGTATTTAGTCAGCCACCAATTGTGCAAGTTCTCCCACTTAAAAAGATGAGAGGCCTGTAATTTTCATCATAGGTACACTTCAAAAAACAGCTCTACAGACTTCACTGTCATGGTGCCCAGTCAGTACACAACACTATGCTCATCGTGTCTTACCAGGATCAGATGGTGACAGAGGTATCAGCAGGGTCAGACAGCCAGGGAAGACCAGTCTACGGAGCTCAGATGAGTCTTGCAATTTATTAACAATACCAGTGAATGGATACAAAGTTCCTTCTTGACACCATCGGTAGGCTACAGTCTGGGATCTTGAAATAATGGTCATTTCAATTATTGAACCATTAATTATATTCTCATATAATATAATGTAAAAATGTACAGCAATATAATTCTTTGTCATGCCTCATCTTATGAGGATCAGATGGCGACAGGGGTCTCAGCAGGGTCAGGCAGCCAGGGAAGACCAGTCTGTGATGGAGAGGAGGTGAATATTTGCAGATACAACACTTTATTCTCTCTGTGCAGCAAACACTGGACAAGCCAGATGCTTCAAAGATTAAAACTATTTTAAGGGAGTCTGACAAACCTCCAAAGTTGATTTCTAAACTGTATCAAGGGTTGATAGAGACTTTTCCTGATGACACAAAACATGTAAAACAATATGTGAAGAAGACCTGGGAGACACTATTGATAATGATGATGATGATGAATAGATACAGCTATGTTTGAATGCCCAGTCATGTTCATATCATCTCAGACATAAATGACTGCAGTTTGAGACCATCGATAGAACATTGTATATGCCAGTGAAACTGAATATCTGAATATCATGCCCTCAGAAATTAAATGATTTATCGGGCGGTGTCAAGCAGAAATGGGACATATTTGTTATGGTCTTTGTGAAGGTTGACTGAATTCTGGCAAAGATGGTTATTTTATCTCAGCATGTCTACAGATTCTCCCTGTTTTTGTTTGCTATGGAAATGTTGATACTAGAGACTTATCTGAAGAAACGGTGTAACCTAGCGTTTTTAAAGCGGCTAAGAAATGCATTGCCATTTAATTGGAAGGTTGGATGTCCTCTCACAATGGATGGAAGAAAGGTCAAGTTACACTCCCGGTCAAAAGTTTGGATACAGCACAGAACGCAGTTCAATTGGGCCATCTTCTGCTAACTGGTTTCTATGGTAACATCTGTTCTTGTCAATTAATGTTCTGTATGATGTCATGTTTCATGTGGAGCCCAGGAAGAGTAGCTGATGCTACTCATTCCAGGGTTTTTCTTTATTTGTAATATTTTCTACATTATAGAATAATAGTGAAGACATCACAACTATGAAATAACACATATTTGAATCATGTAACTAAAAGAGTGTTCAAAATATATATATTATTTTAAAGAAAATCAGCCAACAAGTGCTCAGCATATGTGGGAACTCCTTCAAGACTGTTATAAAATCATTCCAGGTGAAGCTGGTTAAGAGAATGCAAAGAGTGTGCAAAGCTGTCATCAAAAATATATGTTTACTATGTGATTCCATGTGTTATTTCATAGTTTTGATGTCTTCACTATTATTCTTCAATGTAGAAAATAGTAAAAATAAAGAAAAATCCTTGAATGAGTAGGTGTGTCCAAACTTGACTGGTACTGTACATGCATACATACATGTAACTGCCAAAATAATGGAAACACTTGAGTAAATGTGGGATACAAAGTACTGTATATTGAAAGCAGGTGCTTCCACACAGGTGTAGTTCCTGAGTTAATTGCAATTAAAATCCCATCATGCTTAGGGGGGTCATGTATAAAAATGATGGTCCGGCCATTATTTTGGCTACCATGGTAACCCTAACCCCAACCACAGAGCATGAGTAGTCAGTGAATGGTTTGATGAGCATTAAAACAATGTCAACCATATGCCGTGGCCTGCTGGTTACAGTTCTCCCTCCCCTTCACTGTGTTGTTTAAGACGTGTCTATGGAGACTCTGCAATGCTCAGGCCCTGCATTCAGACATTGATGCATTCAGACATTAATGCATTCAGACATTAATGCATTCAGACATTGATGCATTCAGACATTAATGCATTCAGACATACTGTCAAGCCAGTAGGTCTAAGATGAAGTTGCCCCCTACACGCTGATCCTAGGTCCCTTTTTTATTTTTTATTCCTCACCACTAGGATTGACTGAGGGGAAGCAGATCCTAGATCTGTGCCTATTTGAAGACCTTCACCCCGGAGTGCAGCTAACCACTGACAAGGTACAAATCTGTCGTTCTGCCCCTGAACAGGCAGTTAACCCACTGTTCCTAGGCCGTCATTGAAAATAAGAATTTGTTCTTAACTGACTTGCCTAGTTAAATAAAGGTAAAATAAAAACTGACGGCATGAAACTAAAGTCTAAATCAGTAGCTGAATGTGATTAGGCTTCCAGACTATTTCATATTCGTTGATGCCCTTTTTGTCAATGTTTTCCTCTTTCTTTCCAGAACCTAATAATCTGTGGTTTTGGTTTCTGTTCTTCTGAATGTTTTTCTGCCTACCTGGCAGTCAATAGGCTTGACCTTTTTCTCTGGATATTTCCCCAATGGCACCCTATTCCCTATATAGTACACTACCTTTGACCAGAGTCCTATGGGCCCTGATTGTAGTGCACTGCATAATGCAGTCATAGTCATTGGTGGGCTCGCGACAATCTGAAAGAATGTTTTCCTCAGTCAGTTGAATGCGGCGCTACTTCATAGAACCGTGGTTACATGAGTTGAATGCGCCGTTTACTTCATAGAACCGTGGTTACATGAGTTGAATGCGCCGTTTACTTCATAGAACCGTGGTTACATGAGTTGAATGCGCCGTTTACTTCATAGAACCGTGGTTACATGACATGAGTTGAATGCGCCGTTTATTTCATAGAACCGTGGTTACATGAGTTGAATGCGCCGTTTACTTCATAGAACCGTGGTTACATGAGTTGAATGCGCCGTTTACTTCATAGAACCGTGGTTACATGAGTTGAATGCGCCGTTTACTTCATAGAACCGTGGTTACGCGAGTAACCTTTTTAGCGTCTGGGACAAACGGAGCGGTAAAAGTAGTTTTTCTAGCGATGGATTTGGCTCTAGATTTTGACTGGTTGGAGCTATTACCAATTATGACCCTGAAAGATCCGACTCTGTCAGGAACACGTGTATTCCGTTTCCACCTACAAAGCTGCGCACGGCCCGTTTTTAGAAGGGAGAGTGATTCATCTGCGTAGAATAACTGAGGGAAATCAATTGATTCTCCACTAACAATGTCAGACTTCAGTGCAGCTTTTGACATTGTCGATTATAGTCTGCTGCTCGAAAAACGTCATGTTCTTACACCCCCTGCTATAATGTGGATAAAGAGTTACTTGTCTAACAGAACACAGAGGGTGTTCTTTAATGGATGCCTCTCAAATATAATCCAGTTAGAATCAGGAATTCCCCAGGGCAGCTCTTTAGGCCCCTTGCTTTTTTTCAATCTTTACTATCGACATGCCAGTTTGACTTTGAGAAAAGCCAGAGTGTCTATGTATGCGGATGACTCAACACTATACACTTAACAAAGAGTTGCAGTTAGTTTCAGAATGGGTGGCAAGGAATAAGTTTGCCCTAAATATTTCTAAAACTAAAAGCATCGTATTTGGAACAAAACACTCACTAAATCTTGTAATAAATCATGTGGAAATTGAGCAGGTTGAGATGACTAAACTGCTTGGAGTAACACTAGATTGTAAATTGTTATTGTCAAAACATTGATGCAGTAGTAGTTAAGATGGGGAGAAGTCTGTCCATAATAAAGTGATGCTCTGCCTTAACAGCACTATCAACAAGGCAGGTCCTACAGGCCCTAGTTTCTACCTTCTTAACAACACTATCAACAAGGCAGGTCCTACAGGCCCTAGTTTCTGCCTTCTTAACAGCACTATCAACAAGGCAGGTCCTACAGGCCCTAGTTTCTACCTTCTTAACAACACTATCAACAAGGCAGGTCCTACAGGCCCTAGTTTTGTAACACCTTGAATACTGTTCAGTCGTGTGGTCAGGTGCCACAAAAAAGGCAGCACGGTTGGCCCTTGGATGTGCACAGAGAGCTAATATTAATAATATGCATGTCAATCTCTCTTGACTGAAAGTGGAGGAGAGATTGACTTCATCACTTTTATTTATGAGAGGTATTGACATGTTGAATGCACTGAGCTGTCTGTCTAAACTACTGGCACACAGCTCAGACACCGATGCATACCTCACAAGACATTCCACCAGAGGTCTCTTCACAGTCCCCAAGTCCAGAACAGACAATGTACTACATAGAGCCATGACTACATGGAACTCTATTCCACAGTACTACATAGAGCCATGACTACATGGAACTCTATTCCACAGTACTACATAGAGCCATGACTACATGGAACTCTATTCCACAGTACTAGATAGAGTCATGACTACATGGAACTCTATTCCACAGTACTACATAGAGCCATGACTACATGGAACTCTATTCCACAGTACTACATAGAGCCATGACTACATGGAACTCTATTCCACAGTACTACATAGAGCCATGACTACATGGAACTCTATTCCACAGTACTACATAGAGCCATGACTACATGGAACTCTATTCCACAGTACTAGATAGAGTCATGACTACATGGAACTCTATTCCACAGTACTACATAGAGCCATGACTACATGGAACTCTATTCCACAGTACTACATAGAGCCATGACTACATGGAACTCTATTCCACAGTACTACATAGAGCCATGACTACATGGAACTCTATTCCACAGTACTAGATAGAGCCATGACTACATGGAACTCTATTCCACAGTACTACATAGAGCCATGACTACATGGAACTCTATTCCACAGTACTACATAGAGCCATGACTGCATGGAACTCTATTCCACAGTACTACATAGAGCCATGACTGCATGGAACTCTATTCCACAGTACTACATAGAGCCATGACTACATGGAACTATATTCCACATCAAGTAACTGACGCAAACAGTAGAATCAGATTTAAAAAACACCTTATGGAACAGTTGGTTACTGTGAAGCAACACAAACATTGGCGCACACACACACGATAACATACATACTATATATACACATGGAGATATGTGGTGGAGTAAAGGCCTGAGGGCACACAGTGTGTTGTGAATGTATTGTAATGTTTTAAAATTGTATAAACTGCCTTAATTTTGCCTGGACTCCAGGAAGAGTAGCTTCTGCATTGGCAGCAGCTAATGGAGATCCATAATAAATACAAATATCAGATTGTTTGATCATCTCTGTTTTCCTGAACATAGACTACTACAGTTCCCGCTCAGCCCAGTCAAAACTGTTCGCTGCTCTGGCCCCCCAATGGTGGAACAAACTCCCTCACGACGCCAGGACAGCGGAGTCAATCACCACCTTCCGGAGACACCTGAAACCCCGCCTCTTTAAGGAATACCTAGGATAGGATAAAGTAATCCTTCTCTCCCCCCCCCTTAAAAGACCTAGATGCACTATTGTAAAGTGGCTGTTCCACTGGATGTCATAAGGTGAAAGCACCAATTTGTAAGTCGCTCTGGATAAGAGCGTCTGCTAAATGACTTAAATGTAAATGTAAACTACTTATTTCAGACAGAAATTAGCCATTACCTCCCTGATTTGACATTTTATATTGAGATAATGGCAATAAGGTCTGATTATAAGGATTCATCAAATTATTTTAAATATTTTTTGGTGGAGTGGTGGCAATGACTATAGGGGAAACACTGACCTATATCTTAGGGCTATGCTATAGCCTGTATACTGTAATTGTACCATCAAGTTTTGTTTTTAAATAGGCTATTTTCTAGAGGGAAATGTATCCTAACGATTTGAGAATTGCCTATTTTTTTAGTAACATTTTTAGTGGAAATTGTTAAAAGTAGTCCTTGTGCATAGTTGTGTGGTTTAACTTTGCAATCATTTGGTTTTTGTTTGAAATTTTAAATGTCTGAGCATCATTCTGTTAATGTAGGATCAGGTCCTCTCCCGGTCCCTGTCGTTTTGGGATCAGGCCCCCCCGTCCCTGTCGTTTTGGGATCAGGCCCCCCCGTCCCTGTCGTTTTGGGATCAGGTCCCCCCCCCCTGTCCCTGTCGTTTTGGGATCAGGTCCCCCCCTGTCCCTGTCGTTATGGGATCAGGCCCTCTCCGTGTCGTTATGGGATCAGGTCCCCTCCCCGTCCGTGTCGTTTGGGATCAGCCCCCCCGTCCCTGTCGTTTTGGGATCAGGTCCCCCGTCCCTGTCGTTTTGGGATCAGGTCCCCCAATCCCTGTCGTTTTGGGATCAGCCCCCCCTTGTCCCTGTCGTTTTGGGATCAGGTCCCCCGGTCCTGTCCCTGTCGTTTTGGGATCAGGTCCTCCCTGTCCCTGTCGTTTTGGGATCAGGTCCCCCCGTCCCTGTCCCTGTCGTTTTGGGATCAGGTCCCCCTGTCCCTGTCGTTTTGGGATCAGGTCCCCTCCCCCTCCCCTGTCCCTGTCGTTTTGGGATCAGGTCCCCCAATCCCTGTCGTTTTGGGATCAGCCCCCCCCTTGTCCCTGTCGTTTTGGGATCAGGTCCCCCCGTCCCTGTCCCTGTCGTTTTGGGATCAGGTCCCCCCGTCCCTGTCCCTGTCGTTTTGGGATCAGGTCCCCTGTCCCTGTCGTTTTGGGATCAGGTCCCCTGTCCCTGTCGTTTTGGGATCAGGTCCCCTGTCCCTGTCGTTTTGGGATCAGGTCCCCTCCCCCTGTCCCTGTCGTTTTGGGATCAGGTCCCCTCCCCCTGTCCCTGTCGTTTTGGGATCAAGTCTCCTCCCCCTGTCCCTGTCGTTTGGGATCAGCCCCCCGTCCCTGTCGTTTTGGGATCGGGTCCCCCCGTCCGTCCGTGTCGTTTTGGGATCAGGTCCCCCCGTCCCTGTCGTTTTGGGATCAGGTCCCCCCCGTCCCTGTCCCTGTCGTTTTGGGATCAGGTCCCCTCCCCCCTGTCCCTGTCGTTTTGGGATCAGGTCCCCTCCCCCCGTCCCTGTCGTTTTGGGATCAGGTCCCCTCCCCCCGTCCCTGTCGTTTGGGATCAGGTCCCCTCCCCCCGTCCGTCGTTTTGGGATCAGGTCCCCTCCCCCAGTCCCTGTCGTTTTGGGATCAGGTCCCCTCCCCCTGTCCCTGTCGTTTTGGGATCAAGTCCCCTCCCCCTGTCCCTGTCGTTTTGGGATCAGCCCCCCTGTCCCTGTCGTTTGGGATCGGGTCCCCCGTCCGTCCGTGTCGTTTGGGATCAGGTCCCCCCGTCCCTGTCCCTGTCGTTTTGGGATCAGGTCCCCTCCCCCTGTCCCTGTCGTTTTGGGATCAGGTCCCCTCCCCCCGTCCCTGTCGTTTTGGGATCAGGTCCCCTCCCCCCGTCCGTCGTTTTGGGATCAGGTCCCCTCCCCCAGTCCCTGTCGTTTTGGGATCAGGTCCCCTCCCCCCTGTCCCTGTCGTTTTGGGATCAAGTCCCCTCCCCCTGTCCCTGTCGTTTTGGGATCAGCCCCCCTGTCCCTGTCGTTTGGGATCGGGTCCCCCCCGTCCGTCCGTGTCGTTTTGGGATCGGGTCCCCCCCGTCCGTCCCTGTCGTTTTGGGATCGGGTCCCCCACCGTCCGTGCCGTCTTACTCATTATTATCTAAAAGGAAGTTTCAGACTGAACCAATAGCATCTCTCCTAATATACAGCCCTTTGTGCTAGGTGTCCCAGTCTGCAGGTTTTCCCTGGTTGTGTCTCCTCATCACTCAGCGCTACGCCCTAAATGACAAAATTACATCCGTAATTGCACCCTGTGCCCTATATAGTGCACTACGTTTGACTAGAGTAGTGCCCTATATAGTGCACTACGTTTGACTAGAGTAGTGCACTACGTTTGACTAGAGTAGTGCACTACATAGGGCACAGGGTGCAATTACGGACGTACAAAGTGTCTTCTTCCTTCATTAAAGGTTGAGTAGGATTCTCCTCTTTCATGAAGGAAACCACGGACTCCTTGTCTGTCTGAGACCAGATACACACACACACACACACACACTGAACAAACACACTGAACACGGCAGTGACACAGCACAATGTCACAGCTAACCCCCGCCCCTTCTCAACACACACACACACACACACACACACACACACACACACTGAACAAACACACTGAACACGGCAGTGACACAGCACAATGTCACGGCTAACCCCCCCCCTCTCAACCCAGCACACACGAACACTGATGCACACACACCACACACACAGTCCCCTCCTCAACCCAAGTCGCTCCCAATTTACCCTGCTCATTAGGACTGGTGGCTCAGCCTCTGACCTTTTCGCTAATTTTAGAGTGCAATCTATCGTCTCTCCTTATTTAGGGTGGTTTTAGTTGAGGGAAGCCATGGAGAGAATCCAACCAAATCATGAGAAACTAAAAGGAGAGAGGCCACCGTAGGCAGACATGTCACTCAAGAGAAGACAGGCTATGTGCACACTGCCCACAAAATGAGGTTAGAAAATGAGCTGCACTTCCTAACCTCCTGCCAAATGACCATATTAGAGACACATATTTCCCTCAGATTACACACACACACACACACACACACACACACACACACACACACACACAGAGAGAGAGAGACTTAATACAGTTTTTCCCAATTGTTAACTCACTAAAACTGGACCATAAAGGCACAATGACCCAAAACTGTAACTGATTTAGAAGAACCAGACACCAAATCTGCAATACAACTGGCACATGTGTTTCTTCACACTCCGATTGCAATTCTATAACAAACATTTGGACAAACCACCTTCACAACTAAAATATCTTGTGTACAGATGAAATGCGACACTGTTCGACAAGCTAAGCTCAATTTCTCTCATCACAAACACTAATGTTCACTTTGCAATCAGACCATGTTGAAATATAAAACATTGTTGTTGTTGCTGCTGTTGTTGTTGCTGTTGTTGTTGCTGTTGTTGTTGTTGTTGTTGTGTTCCCCTCCGAGTACACACACAATTATACAGTGAAACAACAACATATTGGTCTCTGAAATAGCTTCTGATTGTAGTGGTTTGAATATGTCACATTAGTGTGATCTCGGTTGTCACAAAATTAGATTTATTTGATGTGTGTGTGTGTGTGTGTGTGTGTGTGTGTGTGTGCAGAGTTTCATTTTGAGGCGGGATTACATTATTATGATTGATGTGTGTGTGTGTGTGTGTGTGTGTTTCATTTTGAGGCGGGATTACATTATTATGATTGATGTGTGTGTGTGTGTGTGTGTGTGTGTGTGTGTGTGTGTGTGTGTGTGTGTGTGTGTGTGTGTGTGTGTGTGTGTATTATGATTGGTGTGTGTTAATTTGATAAGATGTCTGTGTGGTTTGGGGAAATTAAAGAATTAGTACCTGAGATGGCGTTTCAGCAAACGTCTATTAACATTTGGGAAAAAACTCTATGGAATTTGAAATGATTTATACTTTTTGATACTTAAGTATGTTATTGCAATTCCATTTAATACTTAAGTATATTTTAAAAACATTTTACTGATTTTTTTTTTTTTTTTCTCCCAGTATTTTACTGAGAGACTCACTTTTACTTGAGTCATTTTCTATTCAGGTATCTTTACTTTTACTCAAGTAGGACAATTGGGTACTTTTTCCTCCACTGGGTACACCAATCTAGTACCGGGTTGGCCACCCTTTTGCCATGAAAGGAGGCACCTGGTCAGCAACAATGTTCAGATACGCTGCGGTGTTCAATCGTTGCTCAGTTGGTATCTCAAGGGACTTAACGTGTGCCAGAAAAACATTCCCCACACCTTTATACCGGCAGGGTAGCCTAGTGGTTAGAGCGTTGGACTAGTAACCGGAAGGTTGCAAGTTCAAATCCCCGAGCTGACAAGGTACAAATCTGTCGTTCTGCCCCTGAACAGGCAGTTAACCCACTGTTCCTAGGCCGTCATTGAAAATAAGAATTTGTTCTTAACTGATCTTGCCTAGTAAAATAAAGGTCAAATAAAATAAAATACCAATGCCACCAGCCTGTACCGTTGACACCAGGCAGGATGGGGCCATGGACTTGTGCTGCTCACGCAAAACCTTGTTCCTGCCAGCAGCATGATGCAACAGGAACTGGGATTTGTCGGACCAGGCAATGTTTTTCCACACCTCTATTGTCCAGTGTTGGTGATGGCGTCCCTGCTGGATCCACTTCTTCTTGTTTTTAGTTGACTTCATGTTTATAAAATAATACAAAATAATGACACTGAATTCTAAGTAAATCTTGTCTGCCCTGGTCAGGTATTCTGCCAATGTGTACTTTTTTGTTTATGGCCAAAAACATTTAAATTTGTGTAGTTCTATCTATCCAAAATAATAATATTTTTGTTTTCTCGTGCTTTGGTTGTGTCTAATGGTAATGCTGTCCTTGGGCTCTGTGGAGTCTGTTTCAAATCAAATGTCATTTGTCACATGTGCTGAATACAACCTTACCGTGAAACGCTTACTTACAAGCCCTTAACCAACAAGGCAGAAAATATTTGCTAAAATAATTTTATAAACCCAAGTTTAAAAAAAAAAAAGAAGAATTTTAAAATATCACAAAATAACAATGATGAGGTTTATACAGTGGGTACCGGTACCTAGTCAATGTGCAGGGATAATGAGAGATAATGGAGGAAATATAGATAATGTGTGTGTATGTGTTTGATCAGAGCTCCAGAATCAACTAGCTGAGAGGGGACCCTTCTCTAGGTGATGGCTTTGTTATGGAAGGTTTGGCAATCACTTCCTTTTAGGTGGTTGTAGAATTTAACGACTCCTTTCTGGATTTTGATCATGAGCAGATATTTTTCAAATTCTTCTCTGTGTGCATTAACTGTTTTTTTTTTAAACGTTGTACGCGGATGTTTTGGCGAGTCTTAGTTGGACCACAAACGTAAAGGGCAATGAGTTCTATAACTGATTCAAGTATTTTTTTGACAGATCCTAATTGGGGATGTCTAATTTTATGTTCCTTTTGATGGCATAGAAGGCCCTTCTTGCGTTGTGTGTGTCTCTTTCTCTCTCAGGTCGTTGTCATAGGTGTTTATTCCACAGACTCGTGTGACATATTTTTCTTGGCGTGGAGGATTTTTAGCTATCGTTATTTTGAGAGACAATTTTCTTTTCCTGTTTCTGTCTCTCTCTCACCCCCCACCCCCCAGCTCTGAACTCTACCCTAGTGTACTACAGCTCTGAACTCTACCCTACTGTACTACAGCTCTGAACTCTACCCTACTGTACTACAGCTCTGAGTTATGAGGTGCCCAGTGATGTAGAACTCCCTAACGAGCTAAAGGCCTTTTATCCTTGCTTCGAGGAATTCGACCCTGAGTCTTGCATGAAAGGCCCTGTTGTTCCGGATGACTGTGTTATCTCGCAGGTTAACTATGGGTGTAACGGTACACGTATTCGTACCAAACCGTTCGTTACTACAGGGACCTCGGTTCGGTCCGCACTGTGAACCCGATTGAATACATAAAAATATATATATATTTACTAGGTAAAAACACTATAGGCTATGCCTCTTGAGTAAATTTGAGCAGAACATTTTTTTTCGGGGCTCTTCCATTTTAAAATACATTCTGTACAGTCTTAGGGCGCATATCCGCGTCTAAAAACCATTCTCGGTGGTTGAAAATAGGAGGTTTGAGCACCTCGTGAAAGTGCTTGTGCCACATTACCAACTTTCCTCTTGCCTCCATTCAAACTGTCGGGTCTATTTAAACAAGCCAAAGACCAAGTTTTCAATGAATTGGTCAATGAACCCTGTGTTGCTCATACTTTAGGGACAGCCCATCACGTTACCCTGGAGAAATGCCCCACCCCCCTTTATGAGAGTCACAAGTGAGCATCTGACACTGAAGGAGATATGGTGCATTCGTAACCAAGTGGGAATTTCCCACATACGACAGGGGGAAAAATACACTAGAATGCCCCCCCCCCCCTCCCAATTGGTAATTACTAGTAACACTTCTCTCATTCCGTGGCCTTTGATAGCCTCTTATAACAGCATTTTCGTCAGTTAAATGCAACCACAAAACATTTTATTTATAAAATCCAGAATCCTCCAACCAGAATTTCTGGAAAACCAGGGAATTTTATTGAACGTTCACAGAATTTCCTTCAAATACCTCATTATTATCTATCCTGATGCCTAGTCACTTTACCCTGTCTTCATGCACAGTGGGGCAAAAAAGTATTTAGTCAGACACCAATTGTGCAAGTTCTCCCACTTAAAAAGATGAGAGAGGCCTGTAATTGTCATCATAGGTACTTCAACTATGACAGACAAAATGAGGGAAAAAATCCAGAAAATCACATTGTAGGATTTTTTATGAATTTATTTGCAAATTATGGTGGAAAATAAGTATTTGGTCACCTACAAACAACCAAGATTTCTGGCTCTCACAGACCTGTAACTTCTTCTTTAAGAGTCTCCTCTGTCCTCCACTCATTACCTGTATTAATGGCACCTGTTTGAACTTGTTATCAGTATAAAAGACACCTGTCCACAACCTCAAACAGTCACACTCCAAACTCCACTATGGCCAAGACCAAAGAGCTGTCAAAGGACACCAGAAACAAAATTGTAGAACTGCACCGGGCTGGGAAGACTGAATCTGCAATAGGTAAGCAGCTTGGTGGATTTGGGGACTATGAAAAGACCCCTGGTGGCATGTCTGGTGGGATAAGTGTGTGTTTGTGTCAGAGCTGTGTGTAAGTTGACAATGCAAACTATTTGGGATTTTCTACACGTTTCTTGTTTAAAGAAGTGATGCATTCACTCTCCTCAACTCTTAGCCAAGAGAGACTGGCATGCATAGTATTTATATCAGCCCTGTGATTACAATGAAGAGCAAGACGTTCTGCTCTGTTCTGGGCCAGCTGCAGCTTAACTAGGTCTTTCCTTGCAGCACTGGACCACAACTGGACAATAATCAAAGATAAGACAGAACTAGAGCCTGCAGAACTTGCTTTCGGGAGTGTGGTGTCAAAATCTCTTTATTACGGACAGACCTCTCCCCATCTTTACAACCATTGAATCTAGATGTTTTGACCATGATAGTTTACAATCTAAGGAAACGCCAAGTAATTTAGTCTTTTAACTTGTACAACAGCCACACCATTCATTACCAGATTCAGCTGAGGTCTAGAACATAGGGAATGATTTGCACCAAATACAATGTTCTTTGTTTTAGAGATGTTCTGGACCAGTTTATTACTGGCCACACATTCCAAAACAGACTGCAAGTCTTTAAGGGTTTCAGTGACTTCATCAGCTGTGGTTGCTGATGCGTAGCTGGTTGAATCATCAGCATACATGGACACATGCTTTGTTGAAGGCATGAACAACAGGGATCTAGACGGCCACAAACCCGGGACAATCTGAGGTCCCAGCCACAATGGCTAACAGTGTCGCGGGCTACGTTCAAGCCCTCAAACCCCGCTAGCTTGATAGGCAGCTAGCTAGCAGCTAGACTAGCTGCAACACCAAATAGCTCCTCCGACCCGGCCTTGGTCGGCAGGAACACTGGACAGAGAATAGCAGTCCCAGCAACTGATGCAGACTGTTAGCGGGATCCAAAGTAAGAAGTTAGCTAGCTGCTAAGAACTTTCCAATACACTTTCAAAACAACAAACTTTCCAAAACAACAAACCGAGCTCTCCCTCGTTCCGCGTTCAACAGGAAGTTAACTTCTTTGGGACTGGCGGGCAGTATTGAGAAGCTTGGATAAAAAGGTGCCCAGAATAAACTGTCTGCTACTCAGCCATAAAAGCTAGAATATGCTATAATTAGTAGATTTTGATAGAAAACACTCTGAAGTTTCTACAACTGTTTGAATGATGTCTGTGAGTATAACAGAACTCATATGGCAGGCAAAAACCTGAGAAAAAAATCCAACCAGGAAGTGAGAAATCTGAGGTTAGTAGTTTTTCAAGATATTGCCTATTGAATATACAGTGTCTATGGGGTCATATTGCACTTCCTACGGCTTCCACTAGATGTCAACAGTCTTTAGAACCTTGTTTGACGCTTCTACTGTGAAGGAGGGGGGAATGACGGCTGAATGAGTCAGGGCTCTCTCAAGTGAGAGCGACCTGCGTTCCATTGCATTTCTACAGACAAAGGAATTCTCCGGTTGAAACATTATTGAAGATTTATGATAAAAACATCCTAAAGATTGATTCTATACTTCGTTTGACATGTTTCTACAAACTGTAATATGACTTTTCGTCTGAACTTTCGCCTGGACTTGCCCGCGCCTCCGTGAGTTTGGATTGTGTACTAAACGCGCGAACAAAAATGAGGTATTTGGACATAAATGATGGACATTATCAAACAAAATAAATATTTCTTGTGGAACTGGGATTCCTGGGAGTGCATTCTGATGAAGATCATCAAAGGTAAGTGAATATTTATAATGCTATTTCTGACTTCTGTTGACGACACAACATGGCGGATATCTCTATGGCTTGTTTTTGTGTCTGAGCGCCGTTCTCAGATTATTGCATGGTGCTTTTTCCGGAAAGTTTTTTTGAAATCTGACACAGCGGTTCCATTAAGGAGTAGTGGATCTAAAATCCCATGCATAACACTTGTATCTTTTAGCAATGTTTATTATGAGTATTTCTGTAAATTGATGTGGCTCTCTGCAAAATCACCGGATGTTTTGGAACTACTGAAAATAACGCACCAATGTAAACTGAGATTTTTGCATATAAATATGAACTTTATCGAACAAAACATACATGTATTGTGTAACATGAAGTCCTATGAGTGTCATCTGATGAAGATCATCAAAGGTTAGTGATTTAATTTGATCTCTTTCTGCTTTTTGTGACTCCTCTCTTTGGCTGGAAAAATGGCTGTGTTTTTCTGTGACGAGGCGGTGACCTAACATAATCGTTTGGTCTGTTTTCGCAGTAAAGCCTTTTTGAAATCGGACACTGTGGCTGGATTTACAACAAGTTTATTTTTAATATGGTGTAAAATACTTGTATGTTTGAGGAATTTTAATTATGGGATTTCTGTTGTTTTTTAATTTGGCGCCATGCAATTTCACTGGCTGCTGTTGAGGTGGGACGCTACCGTCCCACATTTCCCAGAGAAGTTAAGAGTTCATATAAGGAAAACAGTCAATTAAAATAAAAATGTTTTGGCCCTAATCTATGGATTTCACATGACTGGGCAGGGGTGCAACCATGGGTGGGCCTGGTAGGGCATAGGCCAACCCACTGGGGAGCCAGGCCCAGCCAATCAGAATGAGGGCTTTATTACAGACAAAATTACTTATCCGTTTCATCAGCTGTCTGGGCGACTGGTCTCAGACGATCCAGCAGGTGAAGAAGCCAGATGTGGAGGTCCTGGGCTGGCGTGGTTACATGTGGTTGTGAGGCCAGTTGAACGTACTGACAAATTCTCTAAAACAACGTTGGAGGTGGCTTATGGTAGAGAAATTAACATTTAAATTCTCTGGCAACAGCTCTGGTGGACATTCCTGCAGTCAGCGTGCCAATTGCACGCTCCCTCAACTTGAGACATCTGTAGCATTGTGTTGTGGGACAAAACTGGACATTTTAGTGGCCTTTTATTGTCCCCAGCACAAGGCGCACCTGTGTAATGATAATGCTTCTTGATAATCCATCCATCTGACAGGTGTGGCATATCTTGCAAAAGAGAAATGCTCATTAACAGAGATGTAAAAAAAAAAATGTGCGCAAAATTGGAAATAAATACACTTTTTTGTGCCTATGGAAATGGGATCTTTTTACATGTTGTGTCTTTATATTTTGGTTCAGTATAGTATCATTGTTTGGTTTTATTTGTGCTGACACACTAGTATTCTAGTCTTAACGCTCTCCGTCTCGTGTGTGTGTGTTAGGAGGCAGCTGGAGAGGACAGATTGGGTCTGGCTGGAGGAGAGGGAGATGGAGACCGAGAGTCTAACGCAGGCACTCCAGAAGTTCCTCCCTCCACAGTAGACAACACTCCACAGTTCCTCAACAAGGCTGTGGAGGGCCTCAACCCCAGGTAACACACATAAATACACACACACACACACACACACTTCAGTGTCTCAACAGGAAGTTGAGGCGGGAATGTGCGTTTAAAACCCCCCTAAGGTCGATGACCACGCCCCCCCCCCGGAAATCAAATTAGCATAATAAAACAATCCCCAAGCAAGAAATAGTGTGTGGGGGGGGTTCTGCATTGGATGAGTCTCAAGCCTCCGCTCTGTCGATATTCTGCATCTGGAGAAAGGTGGCCGAGCTAAAGTGGTGTTTGTCAGACCATGTGATATCCAGAAAATCAAAATAAAATAAAAAATCAAATCAAAATCAAATTTTATTTGTCACATACACATGGTTAGCAGATGTTAATGCGAGTGTAGCGAAATGCTTGTGCTTCTAGTTCCGACAATGCAGTGATAACCAACAAGTAATCTAACTAACAATTCCAAAACTACTGTCTTATACACAGTGTAAGGGGATAAGGAATATGTACATAAGGATATATGAATGAGTGATGGTACAGAGCAGCATACAGTAGATGGTATCGAGTACAGTATATACATATGAGATGAGTATGTAGACAAAGTAAACAAAGTGGCATAGTCAGTCTTCTCACGTCTGAACTGTTGGCCTACAAACGACTATGACCCCTCTATGACCCCTCTATGGAAAGATGAGACTCTCACAAACACGATGGTGTTCCCCGTCTTGGTCTACGACTCCCACAAGCGTCTTGGGATTCGTCTGAAGCCGATCTGCCAACTTCTGGCTGGAGCTTCTGAACAGTTTGGGCTACACACCAATATGATAGTAGGGGTTGGAGCGTCTGAACAGTTTGGGCTACCCACCAATATGATAGTAGGGGTTGGAGCGTCTGAACAGTTTGGGCTACACACCAATATGATAGTAGGGGTTGGAGCGTCTGAACAGTTTGGGCTACCCACCAATATGATAGTAGGGGTTGGAGCGTCTGAACAGTTTGGGCTACCCACCAATATAATAGCCCTCTGTGGAAAGGTGACACTCTCTCATGAACACCTACATATAGGAGGTTTTACTCTAGGATGCCCACAGGCCTCGCAACTCGTCTAAAGGTCCCCCGGTACCAGTTGAAACAACTTAATGGACATATACAGCGTTTTAGCTACTCATTTTTTTTTTTTTTTACTATTTTCTACATTGTAGAATAATTAGTGAAGACATCAAAACTAAGAAATAACACATATGGAATCATGTAGTAACAGACCATTCCATCAAAAATGGGCTCTATAGGAAGGCCTCTGCCTCAGCTGTTGGACAAACAAACCCACTGAAAGTTTGGCTCAAGAATATCTATGGGTCTGCCCATGTGAATATTGAAGTCACCAAATATTTGAATATTATCTGCCATGATTCAGTGAGGAACGCTGTATATCTGTGTGTGTTGATATGTATCTGTGTGTGTTGATGTGTATCTGTGTGTATTGATGTGGATCTGTGTGTATCTGTGTGTGTTGATGTGTATCTGTGTGTACATTTTCCTCTTCTCTCTCTGTAACCAAAAAAATGTTAAAACAAATCAAAATATTATTTATATTTGCGATTCTCCAAATAGCCACCCTTTGCCATGATAGCTTTGCACACTCTTGGCATTCTCTCAACCAGCTCAACCAGATCTCCATTTAAGTCACGACAATAGACAAACACAGTGTGCTTAAACAAACAAACAAACAAACAAAAGACTTAAAGGTCGAGACCGAGTCTGCGTCTATCACATGGGTAGGCAGACCATTCCATAAAAATGGAGCTCTATAGGAGAGAGCCCTGCCTCCAGCTGTTGGACAAAACCCACTGAGTCGATGATGGCTCCGAAAGGTCTTTTGGAGTGGGTCTGTGGACTTTTCCATGTGAATATTGAAGTCACCAAATATTTGAATATTATCTGCCATGACTACAAGGTCCAATAGGAGCTCAGTGAGGAACGCTGTATATCTGTGTGTGTTGATATGTATCTGTGTGTATTGATGTGGATCTGTGTGTATCTGTGTGTGTTGATGTGTATCTGTGTGTATTGATGTGGATCTGTGTGTATCTGTGTGTGTTGATGTGTATCTGTGTGTATTGATGTGGATCTGTGTGTATCTGTGTGTGTTGATGTGTATCTGTGTTGATGTGTATCTGTGTGTAGTGTATCTGTGTGTATTGATGTGTATCTGTGTGTATTGATGTGTTGATGTGTATCTGTGTGTTGATGTGTATCTGTCTGTGTGTGTTGATGTGTATCTGTCTGTGTGTGTTGATGTGTATCTGTCTGTGTGTGTTGATGTGTATCTGTCTGTGTGTGTTGATGTGTATCTGTCTGTGTGTGTTGATGTGTATATGTCTGTGTGTGTTGATGTGTATATGTCTGTGTGTATTGATGTGTATATGTCTGTGTGTATTGATGTGTATATGTCTGTCTGTGTTGATGTGTATATGTCTGTCTGTGTTGATGTGTATATGTGTGTGTTGATGTGTATCTGTGTGTATTGTGTGTGTTGATGTCTGTGTGTATGTGTGTATATGTCTGTCTGTGTTGATGTGTATATGTGTGTGTTGATGTGTATCTGTGTGTATTGATGTATATCTGTGTCTGTTGATGTGTATCTGTCTGTTGATGTGGATCTGTGTGTATCTGTGTGTATTGATGTGTATCTGTGTGTATCTGTGTGTATTGATGTGTATCTGTGTGTATTGATGTGTATCTGTCTGTGTTGTGTTTCCAGATGGAAGAACTGGTGGATCCGAGGGGTTCTGTCTCTGGCCATGATTTCAGGATTCTTTATGGTCATCTACCTGGGACCCACCATGCTCATATTAGTGGTACGAGGCTTCATAACACCATGTTCATATTAGTGGTACGAGGCTTTATAACACCATGTTCATATTAATGCTACAAGGCTTTATAACATCATGTTCATATTTGTGGTACGAGGCTTTATAACACCATGTTCATATTAGTGGTACGAGGCTTCATAACAACATCATGTTCATATTAGTGGTACGAGGCTTTATAACAACATGTTCATATTAGTGGTACGAGGCTTCATAACAACATGTTCATATTAGTGGTACGAGGCTTCATAACAACACCATGTTCATATTAGTGGTACGAGGCTTTATAACACCATGTTCATATTAGTGGTACGAGGCTTTATAACAACATGTTCATATTAGTGGTACGAGGCTTCATAACACCATGTTCATATTAGTGGTACGAGACTTTATAACAACATGCTTTTTTTTGATGACCAGTGGTAACTCCTCCTGGGTGGTAGGTGGTAACTCCTCCTGGGTGGGTAGGTGGTAACTCCCCCTGGGTGGGTAGGTGGTAACCAGTGGTAACTCCTCCTGGGTGGGTAGGTGGTAACTCCTCCTGGGTGGGTAGGTGGTAACTCCTCCTGGGTGGGTAGGTGGTAACTCCCCCTGGGTGGGTAGGTGGTAACCAGTGGTTACTCCTCCTGGGTGGGTAGGTGGTAACCAGGGGTAACTCTTCTTGGGTGGGTAGGTGGTAACCAGGGGTAACTCCATGTGATTCTCTCTCCTTGGTAGGTGATGACCATCCAGATCAAGTGTTTTCAGGAGATCATCGATATCGGCTACAGAGTCTACCATTCCTACGAGCTGCCCTGGTTCAGGACACTCAGCTGGTGAGGACATTGTATCTACACTGAAGAAAAATATAAACGCAACACAACAATTTCAAAGATTTTACTGAGTTACAGTTCATTTAAGGAAATCAGTCCAATTGAAACAAATTCATTAGGCCCTAATCTATGGATTGCACATGACTGGGGGTACAGATATGCATCTGTTGGTCACAGATACATTTAAAAAACGTAGGGGCGTGGATCAGAAAACCAGTCAGTATCTGGTGTGACCATTTGCCTCATTCAGCGAGTCACATCTCCTTCACATAGAGTTGATCAGGCTGTTGATTGTGGCCTGTGGAATGTTTTCCCACTCCTCTTCAATTGTTGTGCGAAGTTGCTGGATATTGGCGGGAACTGGAACACGCTGTCGTAAACGTTTATCCAGAGCATCCCAAACATGCTCAATGGGTGACGTCTGGTGAGTATGCAGGCCACGGAAGAACTGGGACATTTTCAGCTTCCAGGAATTGTGTCCAGATCCTTGCGACATGGGGCCGTGCATTATCATGCTGAAACATGAGGTGATGGTGGCGGATGAATGGCACGACAACGGGCCTCAGGATCTCCTCACGGTATCTCCGTGCATTCAAATTTCTATTGATTTAAATGCAATTGTGTTTGTTGTCCGTAGCTTATACCTGCCCATACCATAACCCCACCTCCACCATGGGGCACTCTGTTCACAACGTTAACATCAGCAAACTGCTCACCTACACAACGCCCTACACCGCTGTCTGCCATGGGCAGTTGAAACCGGGATTCATCCGTGAAGAGCACACGACTACAGCGTACCAGTGACCAACATTCAGTTCTCTGGCAACAGCTCTGGTGGACATTCCTGCAGTCAGCATGCCAATCGCACGCTCCCTCAAAACATGAGACATCAAGTGGCATTGTGTTGTGTGACAAAACTATACATTTTAGAGTGACCTTTTATTGTCTCCCGCACAAGGTGCACCTGTGGAATGATCATGCTGTTTAATCAGCTTATTAATATGCCACACCTGTCAGGTGGATGGATTATCTTGGCAAAGGAGAAATGTTCACTAACAGGGATGTAAACAAATGTATGTGCAAAATTTGAGAAAAATAAGCTTTTTGTGCACATAGAACATTTCAGGGATATTTTATTTCAGCTCATGAAACATGAGACCAACACTTAACATGTTGCCTTTATATTGTTGTTCAGTGTATCTCGATCTCCCCCCCCCCCTCTCTTTCTTTCACCCATCCCTCTCTTTCTGGTTCCCTACGGTCCCTACCCTCTCTCTCTCTTTTCTGGTTCCCTACGGTCCCTACCCTCTCTCTCTCTTTCTGGTTCCCTACGGTCCCTACCCTCTCTCTCTCTTTCTGGTTCCCTACGGTCCCTACCCTCTCTCTCTCTTTCTGGTTCCCTACCCTCTCTCTCTTTCTGGTTCCCTGCGGTCCCTACCCTCTCTCTCTTTCTGGTTCCCTACCCTCTCTCTCTTTCTGGTTCCCCACCCTCTCTCTCTTTCTGGTTCCCCACCCTCTCTCTCTTTCTGGTTCCCCACCCTCTCTCTCTTTCTGGTTCCCTACCCTCTCTCTCTCTTTCTGGTTCCCTACCCTCTCTCTCTCTTTCTGGTTCCCTACCCTCTCTCTCTCTTTCTGGTTCCCTACCCTCTCTCTCTCTTTCTGGTTCCCTACCCTCTCTCTCTCTTTCTGGTTCCCTACCCTCTCTCTCTCTCTGGTTCCCTACCCTCTCTCTCTTTCTGGTTCCCTACCCTCTCTCTCTTTCTGGTTCCCTACCCTCTCTCTCTTTCTGGTTCTCTACGGTCCCTACCCTCTCTCTCTCTCTTTCTGGTTCCCTACGGTTCCTACCCTCTCTCTCTCTTTCTGGTTCCCTACGGTCCCTACCCTCTCTCTCTCTTTCTGGTTCCCTACGGTCCCTACCCTCTCTCTTTTTTACGTTTCCCAATGTTCTCTCTCTTTCCCTACGATCTTTCGCTCGCTCTCTGTTTTTTCTACTGTTTCTCTCAATTCAATTTCAATTCAATTCAAGGGCTTTATTGGCATGGGAAACATGTGTTAACATTGCCAAAGCAAGTGAGGTAGACAACATACAAAGTGAATATATAAGGTGAAAAACAACAAAAATGAACAGTAAACATTACACATACAGAAGTTTCAAAACAGTAAAGACATTACAAATGTCATATTATATATATATATATATATATATACAATGTACAAATAGTTAAAGGACACAAGATAAAATAAATAAGCATAAATATGGGTTGTATTTACAATGGTGTTTGTTCTTCACTGGTTGCACTTTTCTCGTGGCAACAGGTCACACATCTTGCTGCTGTGATGGCACACTGTGGAATTTCACCCAGTAGATATGGGAGTTTTTCAAAATTGGATTTGTTTTCGAATTCTTTGTGAATCTGTGTGATCTGGGGGAAATATGTATCTCTAATATGGTCATACATTGGGCAGGAGGTTAGGAAGTGCAGCTCAGTTTCCACCTCATTTTGTGGGCAGTGAGCACATAGCCTGTCTTCTCTTGAGAGCCATGTCTGCCTACGGCGGCCTTTCTCAATAGCAAGGCTATGCTCACTGAGTCTGTACATAGTCAAAGCTTTCCTTAATTTTGGGTCAGTCACAGTGGTCAGGTATTCTGCCACTGTGTACTCTCTGTGTAGGGCCAAATAGCATTCTAGTTTGCTGTTTTTTTGTTAATTCTTTCCAATGTGTTAAGTAATTATCTTTTTGTTTTCTCATGATTTGGTTGGGTCTAATTGTGCTGTTGTCTCTCTCTCTTTCTGTTTATCAACGGTCTCTCGCTCTCTCCTTGTTATGTTTCCCAATGTTCTCTCTCTTTCCCTACGGTCTCTCTCTCTCCCTCACGTCCCTCTCTCTGCTCTGCCTCTGTCTAAAATGCTGCCTAGTGTTACTCTGCAGGTAATAGTGTGAATATGGAGTGGCCCTCTCCCCTTTGAGTTTTACATTTCTGTACAGCAGAGCAGGTTTTGTGCACATTGTTTTGTTTTAAAAATATTTTTCTTATTTTATTTCAGTTTAGAAAATAGTTTCTAATTTTAGTTTCAGTTGACCATAATAACCTTGGCACACAACACACACTCACACACCAGTCAAGCCAACCCTGAACAAAGGCCACTGCAATGAAACCCTCTCAACCAAACCTTATCACTCACACAACCAAACAAAAACCTTGATACCCAACAAATATGTGAGGTAAAAAACACACATTAAACCAATGGAAGGATTACAATATCTTTCCTCTGTTTTTCCAGGAACTTTAGGTTACTGTTTGATTTGTGTTGAACTGATTGATACTGAATAAATAGGGCCTATGTGATGCAAAACACACACACACACATTTAAAGAGAGAACTACATATTCACAGTATCCATCTTTGTTTGTTTGTCTTTCAGGTACTTCCTGATTTGTGTGAACTACTTCTTCTACGGTGAGACGTTGGCGGAGTACTTTGGTGCGTTGGTTCAGAGAGAGGATTCACTCCAGTTCCTGGTCCGATACCACCGCTTCATCTCCTTCACTCTCTACCTGGCAGGTGAGCCTCGGTGGAACACAGCGGAAACATAGCCATCGATACAGCATGTGCTGTGTTTACTATAGAAGAAGAAGAAGACGGCGCATTAGGAAAGTATTCAGACCCCTCGGTGGAACACAGCGGAAACACAGCCATCGATACAGCATGTGCTGTGTTTACTAAAGAAGAAGAAGAAGACGCATTAGGAAAGTATTCAGACCCCTTGTGTATTTTTCCACATTTTGTTACGTTAGTCTTATTCTAAAATGGGTTCAGTTGTCCCCCCCCTCATCAATCTACACACAATAATGACATCACAATACCCCATAATGACATCACAATACCCCATAATGACATCACAATACCCCATAATGACATCACAATACCCCATAATGACAAAGCAAAAAGTTTTTTTTTTAAATACATATTTGCAAAAGTATAAAAATAATATCACGGGGCCTCCCGGGTGGCGCAGTGGTTAAGGGCGCTGTACTGCAGCGCCAGCTGTGCCATCAGAGTCCCTGGGTTCGCGCCCAGGCTCTGACCGGGAGGTCCGTGGGGCGCCGCACAATTGGCCGCGACCGGGAGGGAGGGCTTGGTCGGTAGGGGTGTCCTTGTCTCATCACGCACCAGCAACTCCTGTGGCGGGCTGGGTGCAGTGTGCGCTAGCCAAGGTGGCCAGGTGCACGGTGTTTCCTCCGGCGCATTGGTGCGGCTGGCTTCCGGGTTGGATGCGCACTGTGTTAAGAAGCAGTGCGGCTTGGTTGGGTTGTGTATCGGAGGACGCATGACTTTCAACCTTCGTCTCTCCCGAGCCCGTACGGGAGTTGTAGCGATGAGACAAGATAGTAGCTACTACAACAATTGGATACCACAAAATTGGGGAGAAAAAGGGCCAAAAAAAATAATTATAATATCACATTTACATTAGTATTCAGACCCCTCAGACTGTGTTGAAGAACCTTTGGCAGCGATTACAGCCTCAAGTCTTGTTGGGTATGATGCTACAAGCTTGGCACACCTGTATTTGGGGAGTTTCTCCCGTTCTTCTCTGCAGATCCTCTCAAGCTCTGTCAGGTTGGATGGGGAGCGTTGCCGCACAGCTTTTTTCAGGTCTCTCCAGAGATGTTCGATCGGGTTCAAGTCCGGGCTCTGGCTGGGCAACTCAAGGACAATCAGGTCACAGCCAAGAAAACTCCTCCGTTGTCTTGGCTGTGTGCTTAGGGTCGTTGTCCTGTTGGAAGGTGAACCTTTTCCCCATTCTGAGGTGCTGAGCACTCTGGAGCAGATTTTCATCAAGGATCTCTCTGTACTTTGCTCTGTTCGTCTTTCCCTCGATACAGACTAGTCTCCAAGTCTCTGCCGCTGAAAAACATACCCACATCATGATGCTGCCACCACCATGCTTCACCGTAGGGATGGTTCCAGGATCCCTTCGGATGTGACGCTTGGCATTCAGGCCAAAGAGTTCAATCTTGGTTTCATCAAAGCAGAAAATATTTTTCCTGAGTCCTTTTAGGTGCCTTTTGGCAAACTCCAAGCGGCTTGTCATGTGCCTTTTACTGAGGAGTTGCTTCCGTCTGACCACTCTACCATAAAGGCCTGATTGGTGGAGTGCTGCAGAGATGGGAGAACCTTCCAAAAGGACAACCATCTCCACAGAGGAACTCTGGAGCTCTGTCAGAGTGACCATCGGGTTCTTGGTCACCTCCCTGACCAAGGCCCTTCTCCCCTGATTGCTCAGTTTGGCCGGGTGGCCAGCTCTAGGAAGAGTCTTGGTGGTTCCAAACTTCTTCCATTTAAGAATGATGGAGGCCCCTGTGTTCTTAGGGACCTTCAATGATGCAGACATTTTTTGGTACCCTTCCCCAGATCTGTGCCTCGATACAATCCTGTCTCGGTGCGCTACGGACAATTCCTTCAACCTAAATTTGCAAAAAAATGTCTAAACCTGTTTTCACTCTTTCATTATGGAGGACTGTGTATAGATTGTTGAGGAACATTTTATTTAATCCATTTTAGAATAAGGCTGTAACGTAACAAAATGTGGAAAAAGATCAAGGGGTCTGAATACTTTCTGAACACACTGTACGTCTATGCCATTTAGCAGGACTTTTTCCATCAAAAGTGACTAACAGTCATGTGTGTATATATTTTCCATATAGGAAACCCTCTAACATTTAACATAGAGAATAATGGAGTCTTCGTAACGGCGTCTTCGTAGCCATTTTATCATGTTTGTTGTGTATCAGAAAATCGACAAAACCCTCTACACCAATCAGAATCGAGTATTCAGCTAATGCAACATGTTATCTATATAGCCATATATATATATATATATATACACACACACACACACACACACACACACACACACACACACACACACACTGGGGCAAAAAAAGTATTTAGTCAGCCACCAATTGTGCAAGTTCTCCCACTTAAAAAGATGAGAGAGGCCTGTAATTTTCATCATAGGTACACCTCAACTATGACAGACAAAATGAGAAAAAAAAATCCAGAAATCACATTGTAGGATTTTTTATGAATTTATTTGCAAATTATGGTGGAAAATAAGTATTTGGTCACCTACAAACAAGCAAGGTTTCTGGCTCTCACAGACCTGTAACTTCTTCTTTAAGAGGCTCCTCTGTCCTCCACTCGTTACCTGTATTAATGAACGTTTTAATTGACGCCTTCAGCACAAATTATATAGTTCTATTAGCCTGGATCCACGCCGGGTTCTGTCTTGACAACTCAGTGTGACAATGGTCATACGACTCGGCACTATATGGATGTGGTGATGATGATGATGATGATGCCCCACCCCACCTTGTACAGAGAAACTGATCGCATGTTATTTGATTTTTCACAGGTTTCTGCATGTTTGTTCTGAGTCTAGTGAAGAAACATTACCGTCTGCAGTTTTATATGGTGTGTATGAGCCAAGTAACCCTGGATACCACTGACTAACCACCACCATACTGCACACTGCATACCATCCACCATACTGTATACCATCCACCACACTGCATACCATCCACCACACTGCATACCATACTGCATACCATCCACCATACTGTATACCACACTGCATACCATCCACCATACTGTATACCACACTGCATACCATCCACCGTATTGTATACCACACTGCATACCATCCACCATACTGTATACCACACTGCATACCATCCACCATACTGTATACCACACTGCATACCATACTGTATACCACACTGCATACCATCCACCACACTGCATACCATCCTGTATACCACACTGCATACCATCCACTATACTGTATACCACACTGCATACCATACTGTATACCACACTGCATACCATCCACCACACTGCATACCATCCTGTATACCACACTGCATACCACACTGTATACCACACTGCATACCATCCACTATACTGTATATCACACTGCATACCATCCACCATACTGTATACCACACTGTATACAATCCACTATACTGTATACCACACTGCATACCATACTGTATACCACACTGCATACCATCCACCATACTGTATACCACACTGCATACCATCCACCATACTGTATACCACACTGCATACCATCCACCATACTGTATACCACACTGCATACCATCCACCATACTGTATACCACACTGCATACCATCCTGTATACCACACTGCATACCATCCTGTATACCACACTGCATACCATCCACCATCCTGTATACTACACTGCATACCATCCACCATACTGTATACCACACTGCATACCATCCACCATACTGTATACCACCCTGCATACCATCCACCACACTGCATACCATCCACTATACTGTATACCACACTGCATACCATCCACCACACTGCATACCATCCTGTATACCACACTGCATACCATCCACCAAACTGTATACCACACTGCATACCATCCACTATACTGTATACCACACTGCATACCATCCTGTATACCATCCACTATACTGTATACCACACTGCATACCATCCTGTATACCATCCACTATACTGTATATCACACTGCATACCATCCACCATACTGTATACCATCCACCATACTGTATACCACACTGCATACCATCCACTATACTGTATACCACACTGCATACCATCCACCATACTGTATACCACACTGCATACCATCCACCACACTGCATACCATCCACCATACTGTATACCACACTGCATACCATCCACCATACTGTATACCACACTGCATACCATCCACCACACTGCATACCACACTGCATACCATACTGTATACCATCCACCACACTGCATACCATCCACTATACTGTATACCACACTGCATACCATCCACCATACTGCATACCATCCACCACACTGCATACCATCCACCATACTGCATAACATCCACCACACTGCATACCATCCACCACACTGCATAACATCCACCACACTGCATGCCATCCACCATACTGTATACCACACTGCATACCATCCACTATACTGTATACCACACTGCATACCATCCACTATACTGTATACCACACTGCATACCATCCACTATACTGTATACCACACTGTATACCATCCACCACACTGTATACCACACTGCATACCATCCTGTATACCACACTGCATACCATCCACTATACTGTATACCACACTGCATACCGTCCTGTATACCATCCACTATACTGTATACCATCCTGTATACCACACTGCATACCATCCACTATACTGTATACCACACTGCATACCCCAGGGGTGTCAAAGTCAAATGGACGGAGGGCCAAATAAAAAAATCAGCTACAAGACGAGGGCCGGACTGTTCGAATGTTCATTGAAAATTTTTTAAATGACGCATATAGTCTAGTGAACCTAATTGAACCTACTGAAAACCTAACAAATATATTACAATATGATCAGATAAATAAAGCAATATTTTCTTATGGCTCTGTCAGTAATCTTTAATTTTCAACAGACACAAAAGACAAATTTCCTTTATATAAATATCCCCATAACATGAACATTAAATGAAAGAAACCGGTATTCAAGGCACCATCAGTAGACTATATTTTCTATTTTAGCAAAAGTGGGCTAAATTTACTTCAAAGAAAAACAATAATAGCAATTTTCTATCATCCACTCAACTGAAATATTTTTAAAATATAATTGGATTGAAATACAAAAAAATAAAGTGCAAAAATCTATTAATCAAAAACAACACTTTGTTTAAGGAGAAGTAACATGCAGTGAAAACAAATATTAAATTTTAACTTTTAAACTTGAACTGAGTAAAACTCTAAATATGTGATTGCACAGTAATGTTCACTTGTTTGAGGTTGAGGGTGATACTTGGTGGTGTCCCATCTTTTCCACAAGTTCATCAATGTTCTAAGGCTCTGAGCTGAAGAAATCCTCAGAATTGAGTGGAGGTGTTCAGCAGTAAGTCCATGTTTTGTTCAGGTTCATCAAAGAAAACAGTTGTTCACACAGGTATGTGCTGCCAAACATAGACAACGTTTGAGCAGCCTGGATGCGCACCATTGTGCCGGGAGGAAACGGGCGAACTCCGCAGCACCCACTGCCGCATATTTTGCCAGTGCATCATTGCATTGGAGGTCAATCAACTCCATTTGGAGGTTTGGTGGTGAGCTTTCCACGTCAACAGCAAATGGGTTATTCCAACCTGCTTTTTTGTGCTTCAAAGTCAGCAAATCCAAAGTCAGCGGCAAGCATACCTATTTTATCAGCCAACTGTGTGCTCGGGAACGCACTGGTAGAGAGCTTCTCTTTCATGGTCTGGCAGCTGGGAAAGTGGCTCAAATTTTCTTTCCGCATCTGCGTCTCCCACAGAGTCAGTTTGGTTTTAAATGCCTTCACTGTACTGTACATAGAGATGACATCCACCCTGCAGCTGCAAGTTTATTGCATTCAGATGACTGTAATGTCACACAGAAAAGCCATTTCACACAGAAACATTTCAGTTGTGTTGTGTCTTTCCCTTTGCTGTCCAAGAACAGACAAATCTCCTCACCAAACATCTTTGAAGCACCTTTCCCTGGCTTAGCCATCGCACCTCTGTGTGATAAGGCAAATCACATGCTTTCTAACTCCGCATGCCTTGAACTGGCGGTGATTCAAACCTTTGGCTCTGATAAAGTTAACTGTGCGCGTGATGATGCTCATTACATGCTCCATTTTCAAGCTTTACCGCACAACGCTACCACCTGTCGCGTTTTCCTCTTGCATCTTTTCCCGTATCTTCGCCACCAGTCCGCTCCTGTGTCCACACATCGCAGGTGCTCCGTCGGTTGTCAAACCCACACTTTTCCCAAGGCAGCTCCATCTCATTTACCATCTTGACACCTCTTCATACAAATCATGCCCCGTAGTTGTGCCATGCATAGGACGTAAAGCCAAAAACTCCTCTGTCACGCTTAGGTTGGAGTCCACTCCGCGGATGAAAATTGACAACTGGGCAATGTCAGAAATGTCGGTGCTCTCATCCACAGCCAAGGAATATGCAATAAAATCTTTTCCCTTTTTCACAAGCTGCTCTTTTAGATTGATGGACAACTGGTCTACTCTCGCAATGGTGTTTCTGCTCAGACTCACATTTAAAAAGAGTTGCCTTTTTTCTGGGCAAACTACCAAACTTTAATCATGCAGTTTTTGATGAAATCCCCCTCCGTAAATGGCCATTTAGCGATCTCTTCTGCCAAATAAAACTGGCCTTGACAGCAGCCTGGCCTTGTGATTTGGCTTTTTTGAACAGAGCCTGTCGAGATTTGAGGCCTCGTTTTAATTCCTCTGCCTTTTGTAGCCTTTGTTCCATGTCCATATTCTTGTTTTTGTCCGCGTGTTTCGTTTCATAATGTCGTCTCAGATTATACTCTTTCAGTACCGCCACACTTTCTCCACACAGAAGACACACAGGTTTTCCAGCTACCTTCGTGAACATATACTCCGACTCCCACCTTGTTTGAAACCCCCGGTTCTCAGTATCCACCTTCCGTTTTGCCATTTTTGATGGGTATCTGAAAGTTAATTTTACTGTGATGCTGACGACTGCTGTGCCAATAAATATTGAAATGAAGCAGCCTACTGCTCGGTGCGTCACCTTTGCATTGTGGGAAATGTAGTATTGGTGCGTGTAAAAGATCTGCGGGCTGCCGGCTTGCTGCGGGCGGTTCTAATAATAAATCAAGATCATCCCAGGGGCAAAAAACCTTCTTGCATACCATCTCTGACATATGTGCTGTATACCATCCACTATACTGTATACCACACTGCATACCATCCTGTATACCACACTGCATACCATCCACTATACTGTATATCACACTGCATACCATCCACCATACTGTATACCACACTGCATACCATCCACTATACTGTATACCACACTGCATACCATCCACCATACTGTATACCACACTGCATACCATCCACCATAATGTATACCACACTGCATACCATCCACCATACTGTATACCACACTGCATACCATCCACCACACTGCATACCACACTGCATACCATACTGTATACCATCCACCACACTGCATACCACACTGCATACCATCCACTATACTGTATACCACACTGCATACCATCCACCATACTGCATACCATCCACCACACTGCATACCATCCACCACACTGCATACCATCCACCATACTGCATAACATCCACCACACTGCATAACATCCACCACACTGCATAACATCCACCACACTGCATACCATACTGTATACCATCCACCACACTGCATACCACACTGCATACCATCCACTATACTGTATACCACACTGCATACCATCCACCATACTGCATACCATCCACCACACTGCATACCATCCACCATACTGCATAACATCCACCACACTGCATACCATCCACCACACTGCATACCATCCACCACACTGCATAACATCCACCACACTGCATACCATCCACCATACTGTATACCACACTGCATACCATCCACTATACTGTATACCATCCACTATACTGTATACCACACTGCATACCATCCACTATACTGTATACCATCCACTATACTGTATACCACACTGCATACCATCCTGTATACCACACTGCATACCATCCACTATACTGTATACCACACTGCATACCATCCTGTATACCATCCACTATACTGTATACCACACTGCATACCATCCTGTATACCACACTGCATACCATCCACTATACTGTATATCACACTGCATACCATCCACCATACTGTATACCATCCACCATACTGTATACCACACTGCATACCATCCACTATACTGTATACCACACTGCATACCATCCACCATACTGTATACCACACTGCATACCATCCACCACACTGCATACCATCCACCATACTGTATACCACACTGCATACCATCCACCATACTGTATACCACACTGCATACCATCCACCACACTGCATACCATACTGTATACCATCCACCACACTGCATACCACACTGCATACCATCCACTATACTGTATACCACACTGCATACCATCCACCATACTGCATACCATCCACCACACTGCATACCATCCACCACACTGCATACCATCCACCATACTGCATAACATCCACCACACTGCATAACATCCACCACACTGCATAACATCCACCACACTGCATAACATCCACCACACTGCATAACATCCACCACACTGTATACCACACTGCATACCATCCACTATACTGTATACCACACTGCATACCATTCTGTATACTGTATACCACACTGTATACCATCCACCACACTGTATACCACACTGCATACCATCCTGCATACCACACTGCATACCATCCACCACACTGAATACCATCCACCATACTGTATACCACACTGCATACCATCCACTATACTGTATACCACACTGCATACCATCCACCACACTGCATACCATCCACCGTACTGCATAGCCTGGGCACCAGAACGGTTTGTGCTAACATTCCACTTCCTTGTATATATGGTATGGAGTGGCATGATGGCACAAACAGAATGGTAACCAGGCTAGCCTACTCCCAGGCTACGACACAAATGTCACACTATTCCCAATGTAGTGCACTTTGTTTTACCACTCTATTTTTTTTGTTACGGTTTATTAAAAACTAGTTGACTACATAGGGAGTAGGAATGTTGTTTGAAACTTAGCCAGTAGAACCAGCTGTACTATACTAGGTCTGGCCCAAGAGAACATTCTAGATTACAGCCAGTAGAACCAGCTGTACTATACTAGGTCTGGCCCAAGAGAACATTCTAGATTACAGCCAGTAGAACCAGCTGTACCATACTAGGTCTGGCCCAAGAGAACATTCTAGATTACAGCCAGTAGAACCAGCTGTACTATACTAGGTCTGGCCCAAGAGAACATTCTAGATTACAGCCAGTAGAACCAGCTGTACCATACTAGGTCTGGCCCAAGAGAACATTCTAGATTACAGCCAGTAGAACCAGCTGTACCATACTAGGTCTGGCCCAAGAGAACATTCTAGATTACAGCCAGTAGAACTAGCTGTACTATACTAGGTCTGGCCCAAGAGAACATTCTAGATTACAGCATAGCTTGTTTTTCTCCCCTCACACACACACACACACACCTCCACAAATATGTTGTATTTTAATGTCTCCATCCATCACCTCTGTGTCTTTTTAACATAAAGGATCAGCTATGTGTTATATTGACAGTACGTCTCACACACACACACACACACACAACACACACACATTGCTAGCCTGCTTTGTAAAAGGCATCTTCATCCGCCTAGCATTGTGTCATTGATGTCAGTAGTAGTGGACTGACTATACTTCTCTCTGTGCTCAATCCATATTCCCCACCACTAACGTGTGTGTGTGTGGTTTGCCCCTCCAGTTTGCGTGGACCCATGTAACCCTCCTGATCGTGGTTACACAGTCTCACCTAGTCATTCAGAACCTGTTTGAAGGAATGATCTGGTAAGAGACACACACACACACGCACACACACACACCACACGCACACACACACCACACGCACACAGGGCTCTACAGTGCAACCCTTTTACTCACAAAATATTTTGCTGTGCGACCTGACATTTTTATTTAGGAGCCCCCAGTGCACCAGATTCTAGCTTTATTACGCCAAATATTTGTCATTGTGCGCCTACATTTTCCAACTTAGGTCACATGCTCCTTGTAAAAAAGGTTAGCGTAGAGCCCTGACAAAGCATCAGTGTTTCTGGTCACAAAGAAACATCGCCCCCAGACAGACCAGGGCCCGTATCCACACAGAAACGTCGCGCCCAGACAGACCAGGGCCCGTATCCACAAAGAAACGTTGCCCCCAGACAGACCCGGGCCCGTATCCACACAGAAACGTCGCGCCCAGACAGACCAGGGCCCGTATCCACAAAGAAACGTTGCCCCCAAACAGACCCGGGCCCGTATCCACACAGAAACCTCGCGCCCAGACAGACCAGGGCCCGTATCCACAAAGAAACCTTGCGCCCAGACAGACCAGGGCCCGTATCCACAAAGAAACCTCGCGCCCAGACAGACCAGGGCCCGTATCCACACAGAAACCTCGCGCCCAGACAGACCAGGGCCCGTATCCACAAAGAAACCTTGCGCCCAGACAGACCAGGGCCCGTATCCACACAGAAACGTCATGCCCAGACAGACCAGGGCCCGTATCCACACAGAAACGTCGCGCCCAGACAGACCAGGGCCCGTATCCACAAAGAAACCTCGCGCCCAGACAGACCAGGGCCCGTATCCACACAGAAACGTCGTGCCCAGACAGACCAGGGCCCGTATCCACAAAGAAACGTCGCGCCCAGACAGACCAGGGCCCGTATCCACAAGGAAATGTCGCGCCCAGACAGACCAGTGCCCGTATCCACAAGGAAACGTCTCACCCAGACAGACCAGGGCCCGTATCCACAAGGAAATGTCTCACCCAGACAGACCAGGGCCCGTATCCACAAAGAAACGTCGCGTCCAGACAGACCCGGGCCCGTATCCACACAGAAACATCGTGCCCAGACAGACCAGGGCCCGTATCCACACAGAAACGTTGTGCCCAGACAGACCAGGGCCCGTATCCACAAGGAAATGTCGCGCCCAGACAGACCAGGGCCCGTATCCACAAGGAAATGTCGCGTCCAGACAGACCAGGGCCCATATCCACAAGGAAACATCGCCCCCAGACAGACCAGGGCCCGTATCCACACAGAAACGTTGCGCGCAGACAGACCCGGGCCCGTATCCACACAGAAACGTTGTGCCCAGACAGACCAGGGCCCGTATCCACACAGAAACGTCGCGCCCAGACAGACCAGGGCCCGTATCCACAAAGAAACGTTGCCCCCAGACAGACCCGGGCCCGTATCCACACAGAAACGTCGCGCCCAGACAGACCAGGGCCCGTATCCACAAAGAAACGTTGCCCCCAGACAGACCCGGGCCCGTATCCACACAGAAACCTCGCGCCCAGACAGACCAGGGCCCGTATCCACAAAGAAACCTTGCGCCCAGACAGACCAGGGCCCGTATCCACAAAGAAACCTCGCGCCCAGACAGACCAGGGCCCGTATCCACACAGAAACCTCGCGCCCAGACAGACCAGGGCCCGTATCCACAAAGAAACCTCGCGCCCAGACAGACCAGGGCGCGTATCCACACAGAAACGTCATGCCCAGACAGACCAGGGCCCGTATCCACACAGAAACGTCGCGCCCAGACAGACCAGGGCCCGTATCCACAAAGAAACCTCGCGCCCAGACAGACCAGGGCCCGTATCCACACAGAAACGTCGCGCCCAGACAGACCAGGGCCCGTATCCACAAAGAAACGTCGCGCCCAGACAGACCAGGGCCCGTATCCACAAGGAAATGTCGCGCCCAGACAGACCAGTGCCCGTATCCACAAGGAAACGTCTCACCCAGACAGACCAGGGCCCGTATCCACAAGGAAATGTCTCACCCAGACAGACCAGGGCCCGTATCCACAAAGAAACGTCGCGTCCAGACAGACCAGGGCCCGTATCCACAAAGAAACGTTGCGCCCAGACAGACCAGGGCCCGTATCCACAAGGAAATGTCGCGCCCAGACAGACCAGGGCCCGTATCCACAAGGAAATGTCGCGTCCAGACAGACCAGGGCCCATATCCACAAGGAAACATCGCCCCCAGACAGACCAGGGCCCGTATCCACACAGAAACGTTGCACGCAGACAGACCCGGGCCCGTATCCACACAGAAACGTTGTGCCCAGACAGACCAGGGCCCGTATCCACACAAAAACGTCTCAGAAAAGGTCCTAAGAATCCTGCTTTAATCCTAAATAACCTCTCAGCCCAGAGTAGGTTTTAGTGTGACGTTAAAACACTGCCCGCACTAACTCTAAGCCAGGAGTAAACTCGACTCATTAAGTTTATCTCAACTGGTTGAACGGCAGTTTAAGGAAGATGGTGATGACGCTCATTGACGTTGGTTATACCCCACCAATCGCGATGAGGCCAGCTGTGAACTCTATGGCACGTTTCAGACACCTAGACAATGTGGCTGTACTTCATAATGTTGTCATGGTGAAGCCTTTGAGATCATTTCCTCCAGACAACGTCACTTCTCTTAATTATCGCCTAATATGATCGCATGCATAATGATAATTTTTTAACCAATTCTTGTTGGTGAAGAGAATGTTGCACGTTTTAAAGCTTATTTCCTGAAATTCTACACATTTTGTCATGGGGTGCAAAGAAAATTTTGCAGTTTTAAAGCAGTAGTCTACCGGGTATGTTACGGTAGGGCGGCAGTCTACCGGGTATGTTACGGTAGGACGGTAGTCTACCGGGTATGTTACGGTAGGACGGTAGTCTACCGGGTACGTTACGGTAGGGCGGTAGCTTACCGGGTACGTTACGGTAGGGCGGTAGCTTACCGGGTACGTTACGGTAGGGTGGTAGCTTACCGGGTATGTTACGGTAGGATGGTAGTCTACCGGGTATGTTACGGTAGGATGGTAGTCTACCGGGTATGTTACGGTAGGACGGTAGTCTACCGGGTATGTTGCGGTAGGACGGTAGCCTACCGGGTAGTGTACGGTAGGACGGTAGTCTACCGGGTATGTTACGGTAGGACGGTAGCCTACCGGGTATGTTACGGTAGGGCGGTAGTCTACCGGGTATGTTACGGTAGTCTACCGGGTATGGTGATGTAGGGCGGTAGTCTACCAGGTATGGTGATGTAGGGCGGTAGACTACCAGGTATGGTGATGTAGGGCGGTAGACTACCAGGTATGGTGATGTAGGGCGGTAGACTACCAGGTATGGTGCGGTAGACTACCAGGTATGTTGCGGTAGGCTACCAGGTATGTTGCGGTAGACTACCAGGTATGTTGCGGTAGACTACCAGGTATGGTGCGGTAGGGCAGTAGACTACCAGGTATGGTGTGGTAGACTACCAGGTATGGTGCGGTAGGGTGGTAGACTACCAGGTATGGTGCGGTAGGGCGGTAGGCTACCAGGTATGTTGCGGTAGACTACCAGGTATGTTGCGGTAGACTACCAGGTATGGTGCGGTAGACTACCAGGTATGGTGCGGTAGACTACCAGGTATGGTGCGGTAGGGCAGTAGACTACCAGGTATGGTGTGGTAGACTACCAGGTATGGTGTGGTAGACTACCAGGTATAGGGCAGTAGACTACCAGGTATGGTGCGGTAGGGCGGTAGACTACCAGGTATGTTGCGGTAGACTACCAGGTATGTTGCGGTAGAGCGGTAGACTACCAGGTATGGTGTGGTAGACTACCAGGTATGGTGCGATGGAGCAGTAGACTACCAGGTATGGTGCGGTAGAGCGGTAGACTACCAGGTATGGTGCGGTAGAGCGGTAGACTACCAGGTATGTTTCGGTAGACTACCAGGTATGTTGCGGTAGACTACCAGGTATGTTGCGGTAGACTACCAGGAATGGTGCGGTAGACTACCAGGTATGGTGCGGTAGACTACCAGTTATGTTGCGGTAGACTACCAGGTATGTTGCGGTAGACTACCAGGTATGGTGCGGTAGACTACCAGGTATGGTGCGGTAGAGCGGTAGACTACCAGGTATGTTGCGGTAGACTACCAGGTATGTTGCGGTAGACTACCAGGTATGGTGCGGTAGACTACCAGGTATGGTGCGGTAGACTACCAGTTATGTTGCGGTAGACTACCAGTTATGTTGCGGTAGACTACCAGGTATGTTGCGGTAGACTACCAGGTATGTTGCGGTAGACTACCAGGTATGGTGCGGTAGACTACCCCAGGTATGGTGCGGTAGAGCGGTAGACTACCAGTTATGTTGCGGTAGACTACCAGGTATGTTGCGGTAGACTACCAGGTATGTTACGGTAGACTACCAGGTATGGTGCGGTAGACTACCAGGTATGGTGCGGTAGACTACCAGGTATGGTGCGGTAGAGTGGTAGCCTACCAGGTATGGTGCGGTAGACTACCAGGTATGGTGCGGTAGAGCGGTAGACTACCAGGTATGTTGCGGTAGGGCGGTAGCTTACCGGGTATGTTACGGTAGGGCGGTAGCTTACCGGGTATGTTACGGTAGGGCGGTAGCTTACCGGGTATGTTACGGTAGGGCGGGAGCTTACCGGGTATGTTACGGTAGGGCGGTAGCTTACCGGGTATGTTACGGTATATTGAATCTGTATGTAAGCGGTGTCTATAACCGGTAAACAGTTTTTTCAAATCTTTGACCATGTTTACATCTTGAATGTTGTTTTCCAGGTTCATCGTCCCCATCTCCATAGTGATATGCAATGACATCATGGCCTACCTGTTTGGTTTCTTCTTTGGCAGAACGCCACTCATTAAGGTACACTTATATTATATATATATTATAAACTGGGTGGTTTGAGCACTGAATGCTGATTGGCTGACAGCCGTTGGTATATCAGACCGTATACCACGGGTGTGACAGAGCATTTCCTTGTACTGCTGTAATTAGGTTGGTAGCCAGTTTATAATAGCAATAAGGCATCTGGGGACTTTGTGGTATATGGCCAATATACCACGGCTGATGGCTGTATCCCGGGACTCCGTGTTGCGTCGTGCCAAGAACAGCCCTTAGCCGTGATATATTGGCCATATAATACCATAAAGCCCCGAGATTCCCTATTGCTTAAATATATGACGTGTTTGTACCAGGGTTACTTTGGGCCCAATTCCACCCTAATCCCAGTCCATCCACGAAGAGAAGAGGAGCTCCTAAAACCAAGAAGAAGAATACTTTGTTGGACATTCTTGCAATTAGTCTTTTTTTTGTTGCTTAAACCCAACCCCTCCACCCACACACGCACACACGCAAACACACACGCACGCACACATGCACACACACACACACGCGCACGCACACACATACACACGCACGCACACACATGCACGCACACACACACACACGCACGCACGCACATACACGCACGCACGCACATACACGCACGCACGTACACACACACAATGAGAAACAGACAGAGATTCTCAGTATGGCTGTAGGACAGATAGATGACCTTCTTCTTTCCCAATGAAGATGAGTCACATGTGGCTTGGGGTTAGGGTTGGCACACTGAGGTAAGGCCAGGACAGGCTGGATACTGTCATCCCCTGTGTGAAACCCTATGTCATCCCCTGTGTGAAACGCTATGTCATCCCCTGTGTGAAACGCTATGTCATCCCCTGTGTGAAACGCTATGTCATCCCCTGTGTGAAACGCTATGTCATCCCCTGCGTGAAACGCTATGTCATCCCCTGTGTGAAACGCTATGTCATCCCCTGTGTGAAACGCTATGTCATCCCCTGCGTGAAACGCTATGTCATCCCCTGTGTGAAACGCTGTTATTGTATCTGTCTCCACTCAAATCTCAATTCAGTTTCTATACTCCCAGTTCAGGAAGTGGAATTGCAATGAAAAATATATATATTTTATATATATATAATATATATATATTTTATATATAAAATACATAGAGAGGAATAATTGTGCCTAACACGTTCCAAATGAAATGTATCATTTTTAATTTTCTTACAGCTGTCTCCTAAGAAGACGTGGGAGGGGTTTATAGGAGGCTTCTTCGGGACCCTGGTCTGTGGCTTCGTAGTGAGTACTACAGTGCAGTAAAGTTATGATGATAGTATGTTGTACCTTTTTACCTTTAGAGCACGGAAATAAAGTGCCCATCCTCATTGATGATCCTCTGCTGTGTTTCTCCTAGCTGGCCTACCTGCTAGCTCAGTTCCAGTACTTTGTATGTCCTGTGGAGTACAACAGCGAGACCAACCGTTTCACCGCGGACTGTGAACCCTCTGACATCTTTGTGATGCAACAGTACACATTTCCTTTCGCTGTCCAGAACATCCTCACATGGGTAAGGAAATTCCTGAAACCTTCCTAAGAAATCCCCAGTTGAAGAATTCAAAATATGGTTTCATGTGCTCCTAGATGGCTTAGACATTAATAGGCAGACTGGTCTGTTACTGGTCTAGTGAGGATGCGAGACCGAGAGAATCTACTACTGGTCTGTTGAGGATGAGAGAGGATGAGAGAGAGGATGAGAGAGAGGATGAGAGAGAGGATGAGAGAGAGAGAGAGAGAGAGAGGATGAGAGAGAGAGAGATCATGTGTTCTAGAGATCATGTGTTCTAGAGATCATGTGTTCTAGAGATCATGTGTTCTAGAGATCATGTGTTCTAGACATGGTCAATACTGAGTTGTATTTACTACGTTGTTCAGAACATTTACTAATTAGCTGATGCCCAATACATAGTGGTACTTGTTTTAGTGAGTCCAATCGGAAACCCTAAACAACGTGTGTGTCTCTACAGAAAACGGTGAACCTGTACCCGTATCAGATCCACAGTGTGGTGCTCTCCACCTTCGCCTCTCTGATTGGTCCCTTTGGAGGATTCTTTGCCAGCGGCTTCAAGCGAGCGTTCCAGATCAAAGTGAGAGAACACACACAGGCTGGCGTAGGGTCATCTCCACCTTCGCCTCTCTGATTGGTCCCTTTGGAGGAAAGAGAGAACACACACAGGCTGGCGTAGGGTGATCTCCATGGATACCTTAAAGACACAATCTGTTATTTCTCTGTAGTAACTTATCTATCTCTCGCTCTCGCTCGCTCTCAGGACCTTCTCTGTAATAACTTAGTGGGGCAAAAAAGTATTTAGTCAGCCACCAATTGTGCAAGTTCTCCCACTTAAAAAGATGAGAGAGGCCTGTAATTTTCATCATAGGTACACTTCAACTATGACAGACAAAATTAGAAAAAAAAATCCAGAAAATCACATTGTGGGATTTTTTATGAATTTATTTGCAAATTATGGTGGAAAATAAGTATTTGGTCACCTACAAACAAGCTCTCACAGACCTGTAACTTCTTCTTTAAGAGGCTCCTCTGTCCTCCACTCGTTACCTGTATTAATGGCACCTGTTTGAACTTGTTATCAGTATAAAATACACCTGTCCACAACCTCAAACAGTCACGCTCCAAACTCCACTAAAAACATATCTATCTCTCGCTCGCTCTCAGGTCCTTCTCTGTAATAACTTCTCTCTCTCTCTCCTGTCAGGACTTTGCAGACACCATCCCTGGTCACGGAGGCATCATGGATCGCTTCGACTGTCAGTATCTGATGGCTACATTCACTCACGTTTACATAGCCAGCTTCATCAGGTAAGCTTCGTCACTTTAAAGTAGCCAGCTTCATCAGGTAGGGGTCATCACTTTAACCTAGCTAGCTTCATCAGGTAAAGGTAATCACATTCACCTAGCCAGCATCATCAGGTAAGGGTCGTCACATTCACCTAGCCAGCAAGCGGCAGTAGGATGAGTGAGCCAGTTTATAGTAGCAGCAGTAGGATGAGTGAGCCAGTTTATAGTAGCAGCAGTAGGATGAGTGAGCCAGTTTATAGTAGCAGCAGTAGGATGAGTGAGCCAGTTTATAGTAGCAGCAGTAGGATGAGTGAGCCAGTTTATAGTAGCAGCAGTAGGATGAGTGAGCCAGTTTATAGTAGCAGCAGTAGGATGAGTGAGCCAGTTTATAGTAGCAGCAGTAGGATGAGTGAGCCAGTTTATAGTAGCAGCAGTAGGATGAGTGAGCCAGTTTATAGTAGCAGCAGTAGGATGAGTGAGCCAGTTTATAGTAGCAGCAGTAGGATGAGTGAGCCAGTTTATAGTAGCAGCAGTAGGATGAGTGAGCCAGTTTATAGTAGCAGCAGTAGGATGAGTGAGCCAGTTTATAGTAGCAGCAGTAGGATGAGTGAGCCAGTTTATAGTAGCAGCAGTAGGATGAGTGAGCCAGTTTATAGTAGCAGCAGTAGGATGAGTGAGCCAGTTTATAGTAGCAGCAGTAGGATGAGTGAGCCAGTTTATAGTAGCAGCAAGCGGCAGTAGGATGAGTGAGCCGGTCAGCTGAAATAGACCAGCAGTAAGGTTGGTGTGATTGATACTAACCTCTAATTGATGCCATCTCAGCTGATGGCAAGCCTGAGGCGAGGCCTCTAATTGATGCCATCTCAGCTGATGGCAAGCCTGAGGCGAGGCACTCTGGTTTCCCATCTGAACTGGCTCCAATTAATTTAGTTATTATTGCTGGCCCTGTCCTGTGGTTTGATAAGAGGTTATTGGTAGTTAGTTATTATGGCTGATCCTGTTATGTTATGTAGTGCTGAGCGATTACCATAATTTTTCATTTTTTAAACAACTAATTTATCGACATTTGTTCAATTATTTGAATTCCATTTTGGTCTGTTTTTTTCTGTGAACTCAATGTGCTGCATTTATTTTCTAGATCATGCCCTAACAATGTGATGTAGTAGGGAGTTGTAGTTTCCAACAGGCCAATGTTCTACATAGTTTAACCACGTTTTCTGTACTATTAACTACAATGACCATAATCCTTTGCACGCCTGCTACATAAGGAACAGAATAATGCACAATCAAGAGGGGATTACATAGAGAACAATTGCTATGAGGTATCTCTACCTGAAAATACGTGATCTAAGTGATTTGATAGTTGGTATTCAGCGGTCATAAAAGTATACCTTATTTACTGGGAAGAACTACTAAAATAGTGATTTTTGTCAGACAGCAGCTCTATAGAGATGAGATGATGACTTGGAATGAAATAGTAAAGTCATCAAATAAAACTAATGTAATATACGCCATAACATAACGGGGCGGCAGGGTAGCCTAGTGGTTAGAGTGTAGAGGCGGCAGGGTAGCCTAGTGGTTAGAGTGTAGAGGCGGCAGGGTAGACTAGTGGTTAGAGTGTAGAGGCGGCAGGGTAGCCTAGTGGTTAGAGTGTAGAGGCGGCAGGGTAGACTAGTGGTTAGAGTGTAGAGGCGGCAGGGTAGCCTAGTGGTTAGAGTGTAGAGGCGGCAGGGTAGTCTAGTGGTTAGAGTGTAGAGGCGGCAGGGTAGACTAGTGGTTAGAGTGTAGAGGCGGCAGGGTAGACTAGTGGTTAGAGTGTAGAGGCGGCAGGGTAGACTAGTGGTTAGAGTGTAGAGGCGGCAGGGTAGCCTAGTGGTTAGAGCGTTGGACTAGTAACCGGAAGGTTGCAAGTTCATATCCCGACCTGACAAGGTACAAATCTGTCGTTCTGCCCTGAACAGGCACTTAACCCACTGTTCCTAGACCAGTTAACCCACTGTTCCTAGACCAGTTAACCCACTGTTCCTAGACCAGTTAAGGCCGTCATTGTAAATAAGAATTTGTTCTTTAACTGACTTGCCTAGTTAAATAAATAAAAAATAACTGAAATAATGTATTAAAGTAATGTGAATAAATGATGGTTAATAAGCAGTAATGGGTCACTATACCACTATACCATGATGGGACTTTTATTTTATTCTGTGCATTCAATGTTTGCCAAAAATTATTGAAATATAAATTGTGATTCTTAAAAAAAAAAAAAATAACTGAAACCAAACTGACTTCAAAAAGCATTAATGACATGTTATGTCTGTGTTCCAGAGGTCCCAACCCCAGCAGCTGTTATATTATAATATGTTATGTCTGTGTTCCAGAGGTCCCAGCAGCTGTTATATTATAATATGTTATGTCTGTGTTCCAGGGGTCCCAGCAGCTGTTTATATTATATGTTTATGTTATGTCTGTGTTCCAGAGGTCCCAGCAGCTGTTATATTATAATATGTTATGTCTGTGTTCCAGAGGTCCCAACCCTAGCAGCTGTTATATTATAATATGTTATGTCTGTGTTCCAGGGGTCCCAACCCTAGCAGCTGTTATATTATAATATGTTATGTCTGTGTTCCAGGGGTCCCAACCCCAGCAAGGTGTTACAGCAGCTGTTGGTCCTGCAGCCAGAGCAGCAGCTCAGTATCTTCAACGCCATGAGAGACCGCCTGAGAGACAGGGGAATACTGCCCCCTGCTGCCATGTAGTACACACACACAGAGAGAGAGAGAGAGTGTTGTCCGAGAGAATTGTCTTTTGGCTGCTTGTGTGTTCCTAGATTTACACATCTAGTTTTTCTGGATCTATGTCAAGTAATGCGAGGGGGGAAAAAATGGCACAGCAGCCATTTTGGGACAGGGTGTAGATGAGCACACATGGCAATCATCTTTTTTTGGTGATTTCTACCTTCTTCCAGAAACTCTTCTGAACAGCGACTGTTTTGTTTTTCTTGTTCTTTTAACCAGTCCTCATTACTGTGAACTAAGGTGTTGCTCCCAGCAACAAGACGTTAGCTTTTACCAATAACAACAATACTTTCGCGACTTTACATGTACCACTGGGACCTGCACGAGCACCTGCACCAACAAACTACAGTAAATCAATGTAATGCTACCATGCTAACTAGCGGCAGCAACATTTTAAAGACTAAAGGCTGCGTTGCTCTGAAGAAACCAAATTGATCCTAGTTAAGACCGCATATGGTTTGTTTCATAACGTGCTGTAGGGGACAGTGACTGGCGGTCACCCTGTGGATGGATGGAGATTATTACAGTGATTTTATCCGAACTGAAGGAAGACAGAGCAAATCTTACAGAACCAGGATAGCAGTTTATCCTGTTGGCTTGGAGCAACAGCAGGGTCTTATTCACTAGACACCAAACCGAAGAAAACGGACCGGAACAGGGAGGTACTGACCTGAATTTGTCCAATTAGAAACGTCTGTTTTTTGTTGCATAATGTTTTGCTAAAGTGTGCACTATAATGAACGTTTTTGGGCGCTGCCCTAATATGTTGAAGATACTAAACACACTTGACTTGAGCAGGGTTTTCATTTAATAATAGTATGTATCTTGTCTATATCAGAGATGATGGTCTTCACGTCAACATGACGTATACAACAATAATACGATCTAAAAACGATTAAGCATGTTCCTAAATCCTGTCGTTCATTACAACTGAAATAAGCTGTTTTTCTTCTGAAGTAGTTTTAGTTTCTAGATTGACCTACTGTTAGGTTTTGGAACTTCACCTCACGCTATAATACACACTACCGTTCAAAAGTGTTTATTTATATTTACTGTTTTCTACATTGTAGAATAATAGTGAAGACATCAAAACTATGAAATAACACAGTAATCAAAAATTCATTTAAATTTGAGATTCTTCAAAGTAGCCACCCAGTGCCTTGATGACAGCTTTGCACACTATTGGCATTCTCTCAACCAGCTTCATGAGGTAGTCACCTGGAATGCATTTCAATTAACAGGTGTGCCTTGTTAAAAGTTCATTTGTGGAATTACTTTCCTTAATGCATTTTAGCCAATCAGTTGTGTTGTGACAAGGTAGGAGTGGTATACAGAAGATAGCCCTATTTGCTAAAAGACCAAGTCCATATTATGGCAAGAACAGCTCAAATAAGCAAAGAAAAACAACAGTCCATAATTACTTTAAGACATGAAGGTCAGTCAATCCGGAACATTTCGAGAACTTTGAAAGTTTCTTGAAGTGCAGTCAACTGTTCAGAGGAGAATCAGACCTTCATGGTCGAATTTCTGCAACAACAAAAAAAACACTGATAAGAAGAAGAAGAGACTTGCTTGGGCCAAGAAACAAGAGCAATGGACATTAGACCAGTGGAAATCTGTCCTTTGGTCTGATGAGTCCAAATTTGAGGTTTTTGGTTCCAACCACCGTGTCTTTATGAGACGCAGAGTAGGTGAACGGATGATCTCTGCATGTGTGGTTCTCACCGTGAAGCATGGAGGAGGTGGTGTGATGGTGCTTTTGCTGGTGACAGTCTGAGTTACTTAGAATTCAAGGCACACTTAACCACCATGGCTACCACTGCATTCTCCAGTGAAACGCCATCCCATCTGGTTTGTGCTTAGTGGGACTATCATTTGTTTTTCAACAGGACAATGACCCAATACACCTCCAGGCTGTGTAAGGGCTATTTGACCAAGAAGGAGAGTGATGGAGTGCTGCATCAGATGACCTGGCCTCCACAATCACCTGACCTCAACCCAGTTGAAATGGTTTGGGATGGGTCGGACCGCAGCGTGAAAGTAAAGCAGCCGCCAACAAGTGCTCATCATATGTGGGAACTCCCAAGACTGTTGGAAAAGCATTCCAGGTGAATATGGTTGAGAGAACACCAATAGTGTGCAAAGGGTGGCTACTTTGAAGAATCTAAAATAAAATATATTTTGGTTACAACGTGATTCCATATGTGTTATTTCATAGTTTTGATGTCTTCACTATTATTTTACAATGTAGAAAATAGTCAAATAAAAGAAAAATCCTTAAATGAGTAGGTGTGTCCAAACTTTTGACTGGTAGTGCATTTCTGTAGGTATGGATCACTGTAAACAAATGCAGAAAAATTACAGTAATTTTCAAAATAATTAGCAAAATTTCCCGAAATCCTAGTTGTAATATTCCCCAAAAATCGTGAGGGAATAAGCAAGAAATCCGATATCCTCCAACCGGGATTTCTGGGAATTTGGGGAAAGTTACCCGGAATTTGGCAACTATAGCAACCAGCACACACTATCACACTGTGTACATAAGAATATCATATTTATCTGAACAAAGACCTAATATCAAATCTTTAAACTATGAAAACTATATGCAAAATAACCATCCAATGGGACGTTATTATTTATCTGTAGCAATAGCATTAATAAACTGTGGTTGAATAGGTAGCTAGGTGGGGAGGGGGTATACACTTTTTTTTGGGGGGGGGGGCATCTATTAACATATAAGGTGAACTGGTGGCTGCTGATGTGAGAATGTCTGGGGTAACTTAAACTTGAGATTGTGAAAGATATAATTTTTTTGCTACCTTTTTCGGTCTAGCCTTATTAACCAATTATTTTAGTTGCACTATAGTTGATTGTCCATCTCTCTTCAGCTGACCTGAACCATTCAACTGTTCCAATATTCCTATTATTTTTCTTACCAGACTCGATCTTTTGTAAAAATGTGTAGAAAATAACATTTTAGAAGTCTACTTATTTGTTGTATTGTTGCTCTTAAAGGGGTTGGTATTGAGAGAATTCAAGATATTTTGGTAACATTTCATGTTATGATTGCGGTGTCAGGCGAATTACAGTGCGTGTACACACATACACTCAGTGGCCAGTTTATTAGGTACACCACCCCGTTCACATAAATGCTTTGCTCTTCCAGTGAGTCAAGTGGATGTGGTTTGCTATATAAAGGAATCAGACAGGCATCGAGACATTCAGTTACTGTTCCATTGACCGTTAGAATGGGGGAAAACTAGTGACCCAAGTGACTGGGCGTGGTATGATCGTTGGTTCCAGTATCTCAGAAACGGCCGGCCTCCTGGGTTTTTCCACTCACGACAGTCAGCGGGAGTCCTGCGGACGAAAACAGCTTGTTGAAGAGAAAGTCGAAGGAGAATGGCAAGAATCGTGCAAGCGAACAGGCGGGCAAATAACGGCGCAGTATAACAGTGGTGTGCTGAACGGCATCTAGGAACGCACAACTCGTCGGACCGGGTTCCGGAATGTTTTCGGACCGGGTTCCGGAATGTTTTCGGACCGGGTTCTGGAATGTTTTCGGACCGGGTTCCACTCCTATCAGCTAAAAACAACAAGAAGAAGAAGCAGCTCCAGCAGGGACGCCATCATCAACACTGGACCACTGAAGAGTGGAAAAACATCACCTGGTCTGACAAATCCCAGTTCCTGTTGCATCATGTTGATGGCAGAGTCAGGATTTAGCGTAAGCAGCATGAGTCCATGGCCCCATCCTGCCTGGTGTCAACGGTACAGGCTGGTGGTGGTGATGTCGGGAATGTTTTTCTGGCACATGTTAGGTCCCTTGATACCAATTTGAGCAAGGTTTCCATGTCCTGAATAATTCAGGCTGTTCTGAACGCAAAGGGGAGTCCAACCTGGTACTAGATGGGTGTACCTAATAAACTGGAAACTGAGTGTATATAAAGTATATTATATTCAGAAGAGTAGCTGTATCTTTCAGAAATGTGGTTGCTTTTGAATCTATAAAGGCATATGGATGGGGCTTCTGTGTTAGGCTGGTATTCAATCAAACACCAGTACAGGAAAATCTGCACTGTGGCAAAACATTACCACTTTGCGGTAACATGAAAGTCGTGATTTGATAAACAATGTTTACTGGTTGAAAAATAATCAAAAAACAAACTCTCACTCGTTTGAATGATTCAAAGAAAGGGTGATTTTTTGTTGTTGTTGTTGCATTGGAGAGAGAGAAAAAAATCCATCTTGTGTCTTTTGATTGGTTTGAATCCAAACCTTCATCTGTTCTGATTAGCAGAGAGAGATACTTCCAGAAACGTTTACTAAAGCACGGTCTGAAACACTTCCTTATTTGAGGTTTTTACCTATTTATTTCCTCCAGATACATTTTTATGCTTCCTGGTTTCTTTCTCATGTTGAAGTAACTGCTCTCTTCTGTGGATTTGTGGAACTAGTTCTGTACTGTAGAATTGTGGTGTCACTTCTAAAGCCCTCCCCATTGGCCAAATGGCTTCTCTCTCTATTGGTTCCTGCTTGGGATTAGATTTTTATAGATTGTTTCTGATTGGAAGTTTTAACTGTCCACTCGCTTATTAAAACACATGAACAGATGCACATGGATGATAGAAATCAAGAGTTCTTGGTTTGGCCCCATACGAGAAACCTCTTCTTTATGCTTCTAGGTAGAACCCTTTTGGTGGTGCGAAAGGTACAACCACGTAGAACATTGCATTAGTGAAAGGAAAGTGTTATCTTTTGGAGGGTTCTCCTTATGGTGGAACAATTTCAGGAACCCTTTTATGGTTCTAGGTAGCGCAGCCTTTTAAGAGGGTACAGCATGTGGTGTTCAACACAACCCAGTCTGACCAAAAGTGGCGCTGTCCAAAGTAAAGATGTGGTCGAGGCGTATGAGACTTAAGGTGTGAAATGGCTGCAGTTCAAATGAGGTTTAAGTTGGTGTGGTTTTAGTTATTTTGTGATAATATATAAGCCTATATACTGTTGGCAACACGGTAGTATTACAATGAACACGACCTAAAGTGCAAGTCCGAAAACCTAAATACCAGGTATTATGCAAAAGTTTTGGGGTCTCATGTCTTTTTATCTTTTGACTCTTTTTCGTTTGTTTTGATTGCTTATGCAGAATTGGTTTTCTAATAAATCTCTAGCTTTTTGAAGTGGGGTAAGATTGAAAAGTTGACATTGTATTGTGAAATAGAGAGTTAAGATAATATATACACATATTAACATTTGATTTGACACACACACACAGTTCTGTCTAAAAGCATAGTGTGAATATGATTAGTTACATTGTGATTCTGTATGGAGGTGAATAAATCCTTTTTATTTTTCCCCTTTAAAAAAAATATACATCTCCTGGTTTTGTTTGTTTCTTCTCTTGAGAATCTGAATTCATGAAGATATATTTTCACCACAAGGTTCTCACCTGTTAAACCCTTTCAAGGAAGCACTTTTTTTTTCTCCTAAACTGATTTTGTGCCGGAGCCTGTATTCTAAGAGAGGACGAGTGCTGATCCTGGATCAGTTCTCTTGACGGCGCTATGGATGCAAGATCGGTATGTTACATTTAAAAAAAAAAAAATTAAAGACAGATTGTTCCTTTTTTTTTTAAAGCAGTTTATTTTTTTTAAAAGGACTTGCAGTGTTAACAGTGATTGACATAGCACTTGTATAGCTTAATCTCTTGGGATCTACGTAAACACAACTGGTACTGTAGAATTTTGTCGGGAAGGAATGGGGGAAAACGAGCAGCAGTAGCTTGCAAAGAGGGGGGGTGGAGCTTCTCGTTCCGGTTCAGCTCCTCATTTTAAACAACGCATCGACCCAGAACTTCAATCAGCTGACCAATTATGCAAGACATTAGTTCTGGATTAAGAACATTTTGATTCCTTATTTGAGCTCTAAAAGCAGATAACACTGAAGCATTCTGAATTTAAAGTGCTTTTTCAACATCAAACACAAAACAGTATTGCAGCAATAACTGACCTTTTTTTATCGGGAAAGAAACGTCACATCCAGAATATTGCAAAGAAAAAACGTGTTTTGCACATCTATATTAAATAAATCACTGTCTTGTCTTTCCATGACTGTCCATGTCTTTCATTTCATTGTATGGTTTGATTTTAAATGGCCCAGTAATGTAAAATAATTTCTGAAACGAATCTACTCTGAGTACAACATATTGTCTGGACAGATGAGAATGGCTATTCATATTTCTTTTATTTACTTAATTTAAAAATGTAAATCAAATAAATGTAACCTAGCCTGAGAAGAAAGAATGCTACAAAATGGGACTTTTTCAGCTAATGCCAGGCATATGCTACACATTTTCATGATCGGGCTGAAATCCTATGAACTTGGGCTAGGTTGTTTTTTGAGAGGTCAAGGACACAACGGCTGTCCCGATACATTTTCTTAAAATGTTGGTCGTGCATCTTGTAGTATGAGCAGTGCTCTAGGACGCGATTGGGCAAGGGGTCTGATGCCAATGAGAACGCCGCATGTGAGACCTAAAAGAGACGGTGAAGAGGGACGCAACAACAAGCCCGGTGTGGACCGAGGTGATGGGAGCCTGATTGGTGGAGCTGTGGAGAAAACACAACTGCCTTTTTTAAATGGGTGAGTTGGTGTTAAGTGGCCCGATGAACAGCGTTTCATAATTATTTTTCCATTGGTCCTTAACGTGAATTCTCCACGCACCGGGGCTATGCAAAATTAACTCCAATATTACGTCCTTATTCTGCGCCTCCCATCGGTTTCTGCACATAATGTGCACTCCAATAAATCAGCTGTTTTTGTTACGACACTTTCCCCCCCCCCTATGACAATGGAAAAAACACTAGGGAATAACAGTGTAACGTGAGCACCCACATCCTGGGGTTGAACATGGACGGAATTAAAGATTTGTGAAAAGGGAATTTTAAAAATAAAATCAGGAAATGTGAGCAATTCCAAGTTACGATTTTAGAAGTATTGTAGCGTATGCCCAACATTGGGATTTGTATTGTGCAATATTATGAGCTGACCCAACACATTGGGAGTACATTCCTGTGGACGGTTATTATTATATTCTGAACTGAAAAAAGTGAAGTTACCCTGTTGGTCAGATTCATGCTGCTCACTCACTCTTTCATGTTATAGAAGAAAGAAAAAAAACAATTTATAGAATTTATACTGCGTGATTAAACTCGGTCAATATGAGCAGTGAGTGAATGTTGGACGGGCGGTACATATGAGGACTTCCATTTTATCTGCTATTTGTATGTTGGGAAGTGGACATGAATATTCAGAATGAATGAAACCCCAAAATTAACTAGCCTGAAATTCAGTCGGTGCTAACATTTCACTCCTTTGCCTCAGGGGGTCACGTTAAATGCAGATTTTTGCGTTGTTCACCACGCCCCCCCCCCCAAAAAAAAATGTTTTTTTTTTAAACGCATGAGTAAATAAGAATTAGTTCTAAACTGACTTAAAAAAAAATATAATTTTTAATGAGAGATATCTTGTTGCGTTTTGGAAACGCAGTTCTAAAATGCTTCTTATTGTAATTTCTGCTCGGCATCAGACCGAACCATTTTGTCCTTCAATTGCACTTCTCCGCTTGGATGAGAATTCACCAACGGGCATTTTATCAGCAGACATCGCTCTGACTGCGTAGCTACTTTCCTCCGGTACAACGATTAACCCGAAGAAAAACATTAGGAGCTGGCTACATTCTTTCTACGATAAACTGAAATCTGATGACCATGCGTCGTTTTAGCAAAAACAAATACCTTCCTTTTTCATTGTAAGCTCATTTACTTGAGTGGCTGCTACGCCAAATAGCATTTACACTTCTGTTGTCATCTGATGAAAATGAAGCTATTTTGTGAATGTGTTGCACTAATGTATTTTCTGTGAAGGAAATCTATAGCTGCACGTTCCTGATCACTCTATTGAAGCAGACAACAAATAAACTCGACTTTCAATATTAAAACGCAGCTGAAATGGTTTAAAAATGCAGATTTCTGAACTCTTAAACACGACCCCCTGTGCCTCCTCACGCCATAAATGTTTGGAGTGCAAATGTTGGCACAAACAGACTAGATTCTCAACGGTAAATAATAAACCATTATTCAGGAAGTCAGATAAAAAATGGGAGGGCTGTCAATTACATTGGTTGTACTCTCCACTTCTCTGGCCCAGTGTCATTTCCTTTTAACGACCACTTGACTTAACGCAACCAATTTGAAAAGAAAATGACTCATCAATACAAAACTGAATGTGCAGTTCAAATGGAATCGACCTCAAACTCTCCCTTCAGAGGTCAAGACGAGCTGTAGCTACTGTACATCTGTCCGACAGACCACGTCCCCAGTCCCAGAGCCTGTATTCACAAAGCTGATCTAGGATCAGGAACCCACTTGTCCATATAATCTTATTCATTATATACACATTATGATATAACCGTCAAAACTGAGCCTAGCTCAGCACTCCTACTCTGCAACATTTGTGAATACAGACCCGGAGCAAACTGACCATCGAGCTAAATGACAACCACTAAGTGATCATGGTATTGAAGGGCATCCTAGCCTCCTCTTCCTCCTCCTCCAGAGCACTCCTCGTCTCCGGCCCATCCGGGCAGAATATGAGCCGGAGCAGCGTCAACCCGCCTCTGACCAGCAGCCTCAGCAACAGGAAAGCAAACGGCACCGTAATCTCCATCAGGTGGAAAATAGACGCGCTGAATTGACTGAGAATACAGGTGAGGAAGAAGGTCCCCAGGGCCACGCACGGGTACAGCGCCAGCTTGGCCAACATGAAGGCGTGCTCACGGCCGCCGTAACGCACATAAGGGTGTAGCGTCTCGCGTTCGCTGAACAGCGCCGCCACCCAGATGGCGAGCTGGAAGACGCCGGCGAAGAAGATGATGACGCAGCTGATCTGGATGGCCTCCAGCTCGTTGCGGGAGTTCCGGGGGAACTCGTGGGTCAGCTGGTAGGCCAAGGGCAGGCCCCCTACGAAGGCCAGAGAGAAGGTGTTGAGGAGGCCCATGAAACGAGTGGTCCTGGATGACGAATCAGAGAGAGGTAGGTAAAAAAAAACACATCAGTCATTGTGAGTAAAACTTTCCCAAATACACAACAGTACAATTCTAATGTACAATACACTCATTTTCTTTACCTTTAACCTGACAACTGCAGATGTTAAAAATATATATTTTAAAAATGTACATTTATTTGATGAATTGAATTTGTTCTATATTACCTGGTGACGTGAAGGAAGAGAGAGTGATGGACAAACCAGAGGAGAGCCACGGTAGCGAAGGAGCCGAAGTAGGCCAGGTACTCTGGGCCATAGTTCTGCAGGGCAGCCACCAGACTGCCACCATACTGTTTCTGGACCATCACTGGGTCGGGGACATTGTCCTCACTGGAAAAATACATCTTTACCATCATTATTTTACAGGGCCTCCTCCCTGCTTAAATAAACATTTACAAATTAGCATCATTTAAATTACAACAATATTCATCTTCCTGCCCCGTCCCTCGCCCGCCTGCCCGCCCGCCAGCCCAAACAAAAACACTAACCATATGTCTAAGATGAGTAGAGTAGCTACGATGGCAAACACGCCGTCGCTGAAGGCCTCCACCCTCTCCTTGCTGAGGGGTTCGTTTGGATGGTAAGTATAAAACATCATGGAATCAGGTGTCTCCTCCACCTGGCCTGAGGGGTAACCAGCACAGCAACATACTTTTGGTCAAGTAGTGTATGTGGACACCTGCTCGTCAAACATCTCATTCTAAAATCACCGGTATTAATATGGTGATGTAACAGCCTCAACTCTTCTGGGGAGGCTTTTCCACTAGATGTTGGAACATTGCTGCTATAACAGCCTCAAATCTTCTGGCAAGGCATTCCACTAGATGTTGGGTCATTGCTGCTATATAACAGCCTCCACTCTTCTGGGAAGGCTTTCCACTAGATGTTGGAACATTGCTGCTATAACAGCCTCCACTCTTCTGGGAAGGCTTTCCACTAGATGTTGGGACATTGCTGCTATGACAGCCTCAAATCTTCTGGGAAGGCTTTCCACTAGATGTTGGGACAATGCTGCAGGGACTTGCTTCCATTCAGACACAAGAGCATTAGTGATGTTGGGCGATTTGGCCTGGCACGCAGTCGGCGTTCCAATTCATCCCAATGGTGTTTGATGGGGTTTAGGTCAGGGTCTGTGCAGGCCAGTCAAGTTCCTCCAGACCGATCTCGACAAACCATTTCTGTATGGATCTAGCTTTGTGCACGGGGGCATAGTCATGCTGAAACTGGTTGACTGAAACCTCAAACTGTTGCTAAAATGTTGGAAGCACAGAATAGTCTATATTGTATGCTGTAGCGTAAAGACTTCCCTTCACTGGAACTAAGGGGCCCGAACCATGAAAAACAGCCCCAGACCATTATTCCTCATCCACCAAACATTACAGTTGGCACTATGCATTGGGGCAGGTAGCGTTCTCCTGGCATCCGCTAAACCCAGATTTATTCGTCAGACTACCAGATGGTGAAGCGTGATTCATCACTCCAGAGAACTCGTTTCCGCTGCTCCAGAGTCCAATGGCGGCGAGCTTTTACACCACTCCAGTCGACACTTGGCATTGTGCATAGTGATCTTAGGCTTGTGTGGCTGCTCGGCCATGGAAACCCATTTCAGTTGACTGGGGGGCAGCTTTAGAAGGGCAGAAATTTGACGAACTGACTTGTTTGAAAGGTGGTATCCTATGACGGTGCCACGTTGAAAGTCACAGAGCTCTTCAGTGAAGCCATTCTACTGCCAATGTTTGTCTATGGAGATTGCATGGGTGTGGCTAAAATAGCCGAAACAACTCATTTGAAGGGGTTTCCACATACATACACTATACCCTATATATACAAAAGTAAAGTCAGCATAACACACAGGTGTAGAACAGCAGTCTGGGGCCTTCTATATTTGGCCTGAACACAACAGATCCAGCAGTCTGGGGGCCTTCTATATTTGGCCTGAACACAACAGATCCAGCAGTCTGGGGGCCTTCTATATTTGGCCTGAACACAACAGATCTCTTCAACTTACAAATGAAATATATTATGATTTAACGGTAGTTAAAGTCCGTCTGTCTTCAACCTCAATGTACTGTTAGGTTATTTGTTTATACCCAACATTTGACAATCTAAATAATACATAAAGACTTTCAACCTAAACGTAGCAATTGGCATCCATGTATAACATACTCACCGATAGCTTTGCTGCGGCACCATTTTAGAGACTGGGAGATGTAAGGCAGGAAGATTACGATGGCTAGGATCACATAGGACTGAAAGACAACGGGAGAACGTTAGGACTGAAAGACAACGTTAGGACTGAAAGACAACGTTAGGACTGAAAGACAACGTTAGGATCACACAGGACTGAAAGACAACGGGACAACGTTAGGACTGAAAGACAATGTTAGGACTGAAAGACAACGTTAGGATCGCACGGGACTGAAAGACAACGGGACAACGTTAGGACTGAAAGACAATGTTAGGACTGAAAGACAACGGGACAACGTTAGGACTGAAAGACAACGTTAGGATCACACGGGACTGAAAGACAACGGGACAACGTTAGGACTGAAAGACACGTTAGGATCACACAGGACTGAAAGACAACGTTAGGATCGCACGGGACTGAAAGACAACGGGACAACGTTAGGACTGAAAGACAACGGGACAACGTTAGGACTGAAAGACAACGTTAGGACTGAAAGACAACGGGACAACGTTAGGACTGAAAGACAATGTTAGGACTGAAAGACAACGGGACAACGTTAGGACTGAAAGACAACGTTAGGATCACACGGGACTGAAAGACAACGGGACAACGTTAGGACTGAAAGACAACGGGACAACGTTAGGACTGAAAGACAACGTTAGGACTGAAAGACAACGTTAGGACTAAAAGACAACGTTAGGACTAAAAGACAACGTTAGGACTAAAAGACAACGTTAGGACTGAAAGACAACGTTAGGACTGAAAGACAACGTTATGACTGAAAGACAATGTTAGGACTGAAAGACAACGGGACAACGTTAGGACTGAAAGACAACGTTAGGATCACACGGGACTGAAAGACAACGGGACAACGTTAGGACTGAAAGACAACGTTAGGACTGAAAGACACGTTAGGATCACACAGGACTGAAAGACACGTTAGGATCAGACAGGACTGAAAGACACGTTAGGATCAGACAGGACTGAAAGACAACGTTAGGACTAAAAGACAACGTTAGGACTGAAAGACAACGTTATGACTGAAAGACAACGTTATGACTGAAAGACAACGTTAGGACTGAAAGACAACGTTAGGACTGAAAAGGACTGAAAGACAACGTTAGGACTGAAAGACAACGTTAGGACTGAAAGACAACGTTAGGACTGAAAGACAACGTTAGTTAGGACTGAAAGACAACGTTAGTTAGGACTGAAAGACAACGTTAGTTAGGACTGAAAGACAACGTTAGGACTGAAAGACAACGTTAGGACTGAAAGACAACGTTAGGACTGAAAGACAACGTTAGGATCACACAGGACTGAAAGACAACGTTAGGACTGAAAGACAACGTTAGGACTGAAAGACAACGTTAGGACTGAAAGACAACGTTAGGACTGAAAGACAACGTTAGGACTGAAAGACAACGTTAGGACTGAAAGACAACGTTAGGATCACACAGGCCTGAAAGACAACGTTAGGACTGAAAGACAACGTTAGGACTGAAAGACAACGTTAGGACTGAAAGACAACGTTAGGACTGAAAGACAACGTTAGGATCACATGGGACTGAAAGACAACGGGAGAACGTTAGGACTAAAAGACAATGCTAGGATCGCACGGGACTGAAAGACAACGTTAGGACTGAAAGACAACGGGACAACGTTAGGACTGAAAGACACGTTAGGACTGAAAGACAACGTTAGGACTGACAATACTGCCCTGGGGCAATAGTTCTAACAATACTGCCCTGGGGCAATAGTTCTAACAATACTGCCCTGGGGCAATAGTTCTAACAATACTGCCCTGGGGCAATAGTTCTAACAATACACACACCTCACTGGGGCAATAGTTCTAACAATACACACACCTCACTGGGGCAATCGTTCTAACAATACACACACCTCACTGGGGCAATAGTTCTAACAATACACACACCTCACTGGGGCAATAGTTCTAACAATACACACACCTCACTGGGGCAATAGTTCTAACAATAGACACACCTCACTGGGGCAATAGTTCTAACAATACACACACCTCACTTTTTTAGTCCCAGAGGAGAGAAGAGGAAAAGGGAGAAGCAGAGAAAACAAAAAGAGAAGACGAGAGAAGAGAAGACGACTGACTTACCATCTGAAAGAAGATGAATGAGAAGATACTGGCGAAGAAGCACATGATGGGGACCCTCATGATGACCTTCAGGATGTGATGTTTATAGAACACCTGGTTCTCCGACACCTGGATCTGGTCGTTGAGCAGGAACGGACGGCTGAAGCCATACACCACTATAACAGCCTGGGGGAGGGAGGGAGGGGGAGGGAGTAGAGGGGACAGAGGGAAGTAGGGAGGGGGGAGTAGAGGGTAGGGAAGTAGAAGGGAAGGAGGGGAGTAGAGAGGGGGAGGGAGTAGAGGGATGTAGAGGAGAGGGAAGGGAGGGATGTAGAGGAGAGGGAAGGAGGGATGTAGAGGGGAGGGAGGTAAGGAGGGATGTAGAGGGGAGGGAGGTAAGGAGGGAAGGTGGGAAGTAGAGAGGGGAGGGAAGGAGGGATGTAGAGGGGAGGGAGGTAAGGAGGGAAGGTGGGAAGTAGAGGGAAGGAGGGAAGTAGAGAGGAGGGAAGTAGAGAGGGAGGGAGGTAAGGAGGGATGTAGAGGGGAGGGGTAAGGGATTCAACCATAGTTTTACTGTGTAATTACACCAAGAAAAACAACATGTAATGATGCGGAAGGTTGCGAGTTAAGAAATGACACAAACACACCGTATCCTCACCTGAATGAAGCCTAACACCATGACGCAGGCACAGAACAGGAGGATTCCCAAGATGTTCTCAGGAAACGTCGCCATGAGGGAGAACTGCAGAGGAAAACAAATGATGTGGAAAAAGGGACTGTTCTTATTGAACAAGTTCAGACAGCAACTCCCCATTTAATATGATGACATTTACCTACCAGTCAGCCAGTCAGTCAGGTAGTCAGTCAGTAGAGCCGGGACCATACCAGCCAGTCAGTAGAGCCGGCACCATACCAGCCAGTCAGTAGAGCCGGGACCATACCAGCCAGTCAGTAGAGCCGGCACCATACCAGCCAGTCAGTCAGTAGAGCCGGGACCATACCAGCCAGTCAGTAGAGCCGGGACCATACCAGCCAGTCAGTAGAGCCGGGACCATACCAGCCAGTCAGTAGAGCCGGGACCATACCAGCCAGTCAGTCAGTAGAGCCGGGACCATACCAGCCAGTCAGTCAGTAGAGCCGGGACCATACCAGCCAGTCAGTCAGTAGAGCCGGGACCATACCAGCCAGTCAGTCAGTAGAGCCGGGACCATACCAGCCAGTCAGTCAGTAGAGCCGGGACCATACCAGTCAGTCAGTCGAGCCGGGACCATACCAGTCAGTCGAGCCGGGACCATACCAGCCAGTCAATAGAGCCGGGACCATACCAACCAGTCAGTCAGTAGGGCCGGGACCATACCAGCCAGTCAGTAGAGCCGGGACCATAACAGCCAGTCAGTCAGTAGAGCCGGGACCATACCAGCCAGTCAGTAGAGTCGGGACCATACCAGCCAGTCAGTAGAGTCGGGACCATACCAGCCAGTCAGTAGAGTCGGGACCATACCAGCCAGTCAGTAGAGCCGGGACCATACCAGCCAGTCAGTAGAGCCGGGACCATACCAGCCAGTCAGTCAGTAGAGCCGGGACCATACCAGCCAGTCAGATACAAAGCAGATTTAACTTTGTTTAGGAAAAACGACCTTAATGTTGGTAACAAACACGTTGTCATCCACAGTTATATGTATTTATTATCCAGGCTACACACAATATATTACATACTAAAAGGACCAACGAATTGTCTGTTTCATGTTTTTTTGCCATGGACAAAATATGACGATACGGGTATGGTCTCGGCCCTATCGGTCAGTCAGTGTGAAGTTCACATCCACCCCTGACTGATCTAACCCGATTCAGACTCACTGTGTACGGCAGAAAGGTGATCAACATCATACAAGCCTAGAAGAGAAAAAGGGAAGGTTTAAGACCACAGTAAAACACATGGCTTCACTACATGGTGAATCATACCACCGTTACAATGACAGAAGTGAAACTGTTTTAGTGAGTTAATGAAAGGACATGTCCTATATCCTGACCAACTGGCCCGGTGCTTTGATGCTGTATCCTGACCAACTGGCCCAGTGCTTTGATGCTGTATCCTGACCAACTGGCCCGGTGCTTTGATGCTATACCCTGACCAACTGGCCCAGTGCTTTGATGCTACATCATGACCAACTGGCCCAGTGCTTTGATGCTGTATCATGACCAACTGGCCCGGTGCTTTGATGCTGTATCCTGACCAACTGGCCCAGTGCTTTGATGCTACATCATGACCAACTGGCCCAGTGCTTTGATGCTATACCCTGACCAACTGGCCCGGTGCTTTGATGCTGTATCCTGACCAACTGGCCCAGTGCTTTGATGCTACATCATGACCAACTGGCCCAGTGCTTTGATGCTATACCCTGACCAACTGGCCCAGTGCTTTGATGCTGTATCCTGACCAACTGGCCCGGTGCTTTGATGCTGTATCCTGACCAACTGGCCCAGTGCTTTGATGCTGTATCCTGACCAACTGGCCCAGTGCTTTGATGCTGTATCCTGACCAACTGGCCCGGTGCTTTGATGCTGTATCCTGACCAACTGGCCCAGTGCTTTGATGCTACATCATGACCAACTGGCCCAGTGCTTTGATGCTACATCATGACCAATTGGCCCAGTGCTTTGACGCTACATCATGACCAACTGGCCCGGTGCTCTGATGCTGTATCCTGACCAACTGGCCCAGTGCTTTGATGCTGTATCCTGACCAACTGGCCCAGTGCTCTGATGTGTATCCTGACCAACTGGCTTGATGCTATACCCTGACCAACTGGCCCAGTGCTTTGATGCTGTATCCTGACCAACTGGCCCAGTGCTTTGATGCTGTATCCTGACCAACTGGCCCAGTGCTTTGATGCTACATCATGACCAACTGGCCCAGTGCTTTGATGCTACATCATGACCAACTGGCCCAGTGCTTTGATGCTACATCCTGACCAACTGGCCCAGTGCTTTGATGCTACATCCTGACCAACTGGCCCAGTGCTTTGATGCTGTATCCTGACTAACTGGCCCAGTGCTTTGATGCTACATCCTGACCAACTGGCCCAGTGCTTTGATGCTGTATCCTGACCAACTGGCCCAGTGCTCTGATGCTATATCCTGACCAACTGGCTTGATGCTATACCCTGACCAACTGGCCCAGTGCTTTGATGCTGTATCCTGACCAACTGGCCCAGTGCTTTGATGCTGTATCCTGACCAACTGGCCCAGTGCTTTGATGCTGTATCCTGACCAACTGGCCCAGTGCTTTGATGCTGTATCCTGACCAACTGGCCCAGTGCTTTGGTGTTGTATTCTGAAGGTTCATGTCCCAAAGTGGGCACACAATATTAGAGGTATATTGAGCCATTTTGTGTTGTGATGTACTGTGATCCAGTGTTGTGTGGTGTGCTGCAGGGTGGTGTGGTGTAGTGCAGGGTGGTGTGGTGTAGTGCAGGGTGGTGTGGTGTGCTGCAGGGTGATGTGGTGTGGTGTGCTGCAGGGTGATGTGGTGTGGTGCAGGGTGGTGTGGTGTGCTGCAGGGTGATGTGGTGTGGTGCAGGGTGGTGTGGTGTGCTGCAGGGTGGTGTGGTGTGGTGTGCTGCAGGGTGATGTGGTGTAGTGCAGGGTGATGTGGTGTACAGGGTGCAGGGTGGTGTGGTGTGATGTGCTGCAGGGTGATGTGGTGTGGTGCAGGGTGGTGTGGTGTGCTGCAGGGTGGTGTGGTGTGCTGCAGGGTGGTGTGGTGTGCTGCAGGGTGATGTGGTGTGCTGCAGGGTGATGTGGTGTGGTGTGCTGCAGGGTGGTGCGGTGTGCTGCAGGGTGGTGCGGTGTGATGCAGGGTGGTGTGGTGTGCTGCAGGGTGGTGCGGTGTGATGCAGGGTGGTGTGGTGTGCTGCAGGGTGGTGTGGTGTGCTGCAGGGTGGTGTGGTGTGGTGTGCTGCAGGGTGATGTGGTGTGGTGTGCTGCAGGGTGATGTGGTGTGCTGCAGGGTGGTGTGGTGTGCTGCAGGATGGTGCGGTGTGATGCAGGGTGGTGTGGTGTGCTGCAGGGTGGTGTGGTGTGCTGCAGGGTGGTGCGGTGTGATGCAGGGTGGTGTGGCGTGCTGCAGGGTGGTGCGGTGTGATGCAGGGTGGTGTGGTGTGATGCAGGGTGGTGCGGTGTGATGCATGGTGCTGCAGTTTGAGAACCAGTAGTTCTTACTAGGTTGAGAAGTGCAAGGCAGTCATCAATACGTTCAATGACTTGAAATAACCTGTAAAAACACAGAGAGAGAAAGACGTGACCATCAGTGCATGTCTGAATGGTCAAACATGATACTGTTTAACGCGGCAGTCAGTGCTTCCTTCCTTCCTACCTACCTTCCTTCCTTCCTTTAAGTTATCACAGATCTCAAATAAAATAACATTTTAATAGTGTTAAATGCTGAATACAACAGGTGTAGTAGACCTCACAGTGAAATGCTGAATACAACAGGTGTAGTAGACCTCACAGTGAAATGCTGAATACAACAGGTGTAGTAGACCTCACAGTGAAATGCTGAATACAACAGGTGTAGTAGACCTCACAGTGAAATGCCGAATACAACAGGTGTAGTAGACCTCACAGTGAAATGCCGAATACAACAGGTGTAGTAGACCTCACAGTGAAATGCCGAATACATCAGGTGTAGTAGACCTCACAGTGAAATGCCGAATACAACAGGTGTAGTAGACCTCACAGTGAAATGCTGAATACAACAGGTGTAGTAGACCTCACAGTGAAATGCTGAATACAACAGGTGTAGTAGACCTCACAGTGAAATGCCGAATACAACAGGTGTAGTAGACCTCACAGTGAAATGCTGAATACAACAGGTGTAGTTGACCTTACAGTGAAATGCTGAATACAACAGGTGTAGTTTGGCCCAGGTCAGGAAGCTCTCGATGGTGCAGCTGTAGAACCTTTTGAAGATCTGAGGAGAACCCATGCCAAATATTTTCAGTCTTCTGAGGGGGAATAGGTTTAGTCATGCCCTCTTCACAACTCTCTTGGTGTGCTTGGACCATGTTAGTTTGTTGGTGATGTGGACACCAAGGAACTTGAAGCTCTCAACCTGCTCCACTGCAGCCTCGCCAATGAGAATGGGGGGGTGCTCGGTCCTCCTTTTCCTGTAGTCCACAATCATTTCCTTTGTCTTGATCACATGGAGGGAGAGGTTGTTGTCCTGGCACCACACGGCCAGGTCTCTGGTCTCCTGCCTATAGGCTGTCTTGTCGTTGTCTGTGATCTGGCCTAACACTTGTGTCATCGGCAAATTGAATGATATTGTTGGAGTCGTGCCTGGCCGTGCTGTCATGAGTGAATAGGGAATACAGGAAGGGGCTGAGCACACACCCTTGAGGGGCCCCTGTGTTGAAATTCAGCATGGCGGATGTGTTGTTGCCTACCCTTACCACCTGGGGGCGGCCCGTCAGGAAGTACAGGATCCAGTTGCAGAGGGAGGTGTTTAATCCCAGGGTCCTTATTGATGTAGCTTATTGATGAGCTTTAAGGGCACTATGGTGTTTAACGCTGAGCTGTAGTCAATGAACAGCATTCTCACATAGGTGTTCCTTTTGTCCAGGTGTGAAAGGGTAGTGTGGAGTGCAATAGAGATTGCATCATTTGTGGATCTGTTGGGGCGGTATGCAAATTGGAGTGGGTCTAGGGTTTCTGGGATAATGGTGTTGATGTGAGCCATTACCAGCCTTTCAAAGCACTTCATGACTACAGACGTGAGTGCTACAGGTTGGTAGTCATTTAGGCAGGTTACCTTAGTGTTCTTGGGCACAGGCACTATGGTGGTCTGCTTAAAACATGTTGGTATTACAAACTCGGACAGGGAGAGGTTGAAAATATCAGAGAAGACACTTGATAGTTGGTCAGCGCATGCTCACAGTACATGCTCACTGGTAATCCGTCTGGCCCTGCGGCCTTGTGAATGTTGACCTGTCTAAAGGTCTTACTCACATCGGTTGCGGAGAGCGTGATCACACAATCGTCCGGTACAGCTGGTGCTCTCATGCATGTTTCAGTGTTATTTGCCTCGAAGCGAGCATAGAAGTAGTTTAGCTCATCTGGTAGGCTCTTGTCACTGGGCAGCTCTCGGCTGTGCTTCCCTTTGTAGTCTGTAATAGTTTACAAGCCCTGCCACATCCGACGAGTGTCGGAGCTAGTATGATTTGATCTTAGTCCTGTACTGACGATTGCCTGTATGATGGTTTGTCGGAGGGCATAGCGGGATTTCTTGTAAGCTTCCGGGTTAGAGTCCCGCTCCTTGAAAACGGCAGCTCTAGCCTTTAGCAGTGCAAATGTTGCCTGTAATCCATGGCTTCTGGTTGGGATATGTACGTACAGTCACTGTGGGGACGACGTCATCGATGCATTATTGATGAAGCCAATAGTGGCAGGGTAGCCTAGTGGTTAGAGCGTTGGACTAGTAACCAGCAGGTAGCCTAGTGGTTAGAGCGTTGGACTAGTAACCAGCAGGTAGCCTAGTGGTTAGAGTGTTGGACTAGTAACCAGCAGGTAGCCTAGTGGTTAGAGTGTTGGACTAGTAACCAGCAGGTAGCCTAGTGGTTAGAGTGTTGGACTAGTAACCAGCAGGTAGCCTAGTGGTTAGAGCGTTGGACTAGTATCCAGCAGGTAGCCTAGTGGTTAGAGCGTTGGACTAGTATCCAGCAGGTAGCCTAGTGGTTAGAGCGTTGGACTAGTAACCAGCAGGTAGCCTAGTGGTTAGAGCGTTGGACTAGTAACCAGCAGGTAGCCTAGTGGTTAGAGCGTTGGACTAGTAACCAGCAGGTAGCCTAGTGGTTAAGAGTGTTGGACTAGTATCCAGCAGGTAGCCTAGTGGTTAGAGCGTTGGACTAGTAACCAGCAGGTAGCCTAGTGGTTAGAGTGTTGGACTAGTAACCAGCAGGTAGCCTAGTGGTTAGAGCGTTGGACTAGTGACCAGCAGGTAGCCTAGTGGTTAGAGTGTTGGACTAGTAACCAGCAGGTAGTCTAGTGGTTAGAGTGTTGGACTAGTAACCAGCAGGTAGCCTAGTGGTTAGAGTGTTGGACTAGTAACCAGCAGGTAGCCTAGTGGTTAGAGTGTTGGACTAGTAACCAGCAGGTAGCCTAGTGGTTAGAGTGTTGGACTAGTAACCAGCAGGTAGCCTAGTGGTTAGAGCGTTGGACTAGTAACCAGCAGGGTAGCCTAGTGGTTAGAGTGTTGGACTAGTAACCAGCAGGTAGCCTAGTGGTTAGAGCGTTGGACTAGTAACCAGCAGGTAGCCTAGTGGTTAGAGCGTTGGACTAGTAACCAGCAGGTAGCCTAGTGGTTAGAGCGTTGGACTAGTGACCAGCAGGTAGCCTAGTGGTTAGAGTGTTGGACTAGTAACCAGCAGGTAGCCTAGTGGTTAGAGTGTTGGACTAGTAACCGGAAGGTAGCCTAGTGGTTAGAGCGTTGGACTAGTAACCAGCAGGTAGTCTAGTGGTTAGAGTGTTGGACTAGTAACCAGCAGGTAGCCTAGTGGTTAGAGTGTTGGACTAGTAACCAGCAGGTAGCCTAGTGGTTAGAGTGTTGGACTAGTAACCAGCAGGTAGCCTAGTGGTTAGAGTGTTGGACTAGTAACCAGCAGGTAGCCTAGTGGTTAGAGCGTTGGACTAGTAACCAGCAGGGTAGCCTAGTGGTTAGAGTGTTGGACTAGTAACCAGCAGGTAGCCTAGTGGTTAGAGCGTTGGACTAGTAACCAGCAGGTAGCCTAGTGGTTAGAGCGTTGGACTAGTAACCAGCAGGTAGCCTAGTGGTTAGAGCGTTGGACTAGTAACCGGAAGGTTGCCTAGTGGTTAGAGCGTTGGACTAGTAACCAGCAGGTAGCCTAGTGGTTAGAGTGTTGGACTAGTAACCGGAAGGTAGCCTAGTGGTTAGAGCGTTGGACTAGTAACCAGCAGGTAGCCTAGTGGTTAGAGCGTTGGACTAGTAACCAGCAGGTAGCCTAGTGGTTAGAGCGTTGGACTAGTAACCGGAAGGTTGCAAGTTCAAACCCCTGAGCTGACAACGTACAACGTACTGTCGTTCTGCCCCTGAACAGGCAGTTAACCCACTGTTCCTAGGCCGTCATTGAAAATAAGAAATTGTTCTTAACTGACTTGCCTAGTTAAATAAAGGTTAAAAAAAAAAAAAAATAAAAAATTTTTTTTTTAAATGACTGATGTGGTGTACTCCTCAATGCCATTGGAGGAATCCCAGAACATGTTCCAGTCTGTGCTACAAAAACAGTCCTGTAGCTTAGCATCTGCTTCATCTGACCGCTTTTTTATTGATCTGGTTACCGGTGTTTCCTGCTTTCATTTTTGCTGTCAACAGGAATCAGGAGGATAGAATTGTGGTCAGATTTGCGAAATGGAAGGCGAGGTAGAGCGTTGTATGCGTCTCTGTGTGTGGAGTAGAGGTGGTCCATACACATTTAACATGCTGATAGAAATTTGGTAAAACGGATTTAAGTTTCCCTGGATTAAAGTCCCCGGCTACTAGGAGTGCCGCCTCTGGGTGGGCGTTTTCTTGTTTGCTTATGCTCATTCAATGCTGTCTTAATGCCAACCTCTGACTGTGGGGGTATGTACAACTACAAAGAATACAGATGAAAAGTCTCTCGGTAGGTAGTGTGGTTTACAGCCTATCATGAGATACTCTACCTCAGGCGAGCAATAGCTCAAGACTTCTCTAGATATCGTGCATCAGCTGTTTAAAAAAATACAAAGACCGCCGCCCCTTGTCTTACCAGATGCTGCTGTTCTATCCTGCCGGTACAGCGTATAACCAGGCAGATGTTTGTTGGTAAATACCTGTATGATGTTAAATACATAGTATAACCAGCCAGCTGTATGTTGATATTGTCGTCATTCAGCCACGACTCCGTGAAGAATAAGATGTTACCGTTTTTAATGTCCCGGTGGTAGTTTAATCTTCCACGTAACTTGTCGATTTTATTGTCCAAAGATTGCACGTTTGCTAGCAGAATTGAGGGAAGTGGGGTTTTATTCGCCCGCCTTCGAATTCTCAGGAGGCAGCCCGCTCTCCGGCCCCTCTTTACGCAGATCATGAGGGTCGTGGCCTGTTCCCGAAGGAGCCGTATCTCCTCCTCCGCCTCGTCAGAGTCGTGAAAGAAGAAAAATTATTCTGCTAGTCCGTGGTGAGTAATCGCATTCCTGATGTCTAGAAGTTATTTTCAGTCATATGAGATGGTAGCGGCAACATTATGCACAAAATATATTTTAAAAAAAACTAAGTTACAAACAACGCAGATAAACAAACAAAAAAAACAGTTGGGGGGGACATAAAACCAGCGCCATCTTACTTTATCCAATCTAAAAGTTTGATTAGTGAAACTCGTTATGTGGTAACCTTGTGTAACAGTATAACTTCATACTGTCCCCTCGCCCATACCCGGGCGCGAACCAGGGACCCTCTGCACACATCAACAACAGTCAGCCTCGAAGCATCGTTACCCATCGCTCCACAAAAGCCGCGGCCCTTGCAGAGCAAAGGGGAACCACTACTTCAAGGTCTCAGAGCGAGTGACGTCACCGATTGAAACGCTATTTAGCGCGAACACCGCTAACTAAGCTAGCCGTTTCACATCCGTTACACTTGCTTACACCTATCCAATCAATATAGGCTAACTTTGTGCTTACCTCAGGAAAACAAGAAACAAAAGGTTTATTTGAACAGGGCATATGATAATCATGACCTATGACCTTACCTGATATGAGCAGCCCATGCTACGGTCACTATGAGGAAGGTCATCAGGTACACAGCTATCTTAGTGGTGAGCAGAACCTGCAGACTCTCCTTCAATTCCTACCAGACAGACAGAGATACTTTTTATTCAAGAGTTTCATCAGATGTTTCTGTATCAATTTTCAGAATATATTATTGGTCATATTCTATATATGTTATCACGTTATTAGCCTACATATATATTATAGCGTAACTAACCAGGTTTACCTACCTCGTTATCTTGGACCTTTGTATGTGCAACAGGTAATATCTGCAAATACATAGATACCATCAAATCTAATTGTATTTGTCACATGCTTCGTACACAACAGTGAAATGCGTACATACGGGTAATTTTCCAACAATGCAGAGTTAAAGATAAAACTTTTTTTTTTTTTTTTAAATGTTTTTAAATAGTCCAACGGTGATTAGCTTGTTGCTCCATTTCAATAAATATCGAGGGTCTTATTCAGGTGACATGATCGACGCTTGGCTGCCGCTTGACAAATAATAACAATCAAATCAAGCTAGCTAGACTATTACCCGCAAGTACCAAGATCAGAGTGGGCACATTCTCTATATAACGCAACATGTCGTGACAAAACCATCAGTAGAGTTGAAAATGCGATAGAAACACATTTCATTGATATATTTTTTTAAATTCCGTACATGGGAATCGAAACGCAAAAAGTTATGTGCAATACGTCATCACGCACACGCTTTTAATTCACAACAGGTAAATTTGATGGAAACATCTTTGGTGGGAAAATGTTCATTGTTTTTATGCGTATTTTTGAATATTCGCATGAAAATCTGTCACCAATTGGATGGAAACATGGCTAATGGCTGCCATGTTCACCCTATTCTGGAAATTTGAGGGTTTAGGAGTTGACATAACCCCTCTTGTAATTTGATTTAATATCGATAGTTAATAGACTGCTACCAAGCTAGAAATGCACATTATGTCCACAGAGTTTATTAAAATGTCCCTGCTTCTCCCTACCTACCATAACAGTGGCTATGATTGAGATGAGCGCGTCACTGTATGCCAGCAGCCGGTGGGAAGACTGCGTACTACTGTGTCCATCCCTCTCCGACGGTGTAACACTCTCCATGAACGAAGAGCCATGACTTCTTAATATCCTCTTCTTCTCCATCTCCTCATCAACGTGATGCTCTATGATCTCGGTGTCGCCGTTTTCTCCCATTTTATCCGGTAACAGCACGATTCAAGTGACAAACGGGGTGGACGGGCGGCGGAGCTGCAAACATCCGAGCACGGGATCTTTGTTTGCAAATAAGAATGACAGCTGAGCTGAGTGAGATCGTGAAGATACCGGAAGAGCCCGTTTAATGGCAAGGCAGCCTTGGGAAGTACTGCGCAGATGCATGATTTGAGATAAACGAATCCTCAAATCAGAGCTCTTCAAGGAAGTGATTAACCTAACGTAGCTGGCAGGAAGTGACAAAAACACTCCGCATGTGCGTTGGCCAAAAGGCTACTACATAATTTAAAGATAAAAAATTGTATGAAATAAATAATATGCTTATGCGTACGTTATAGACGTGCTTCAAACCGCCAGATATGTAGTCTATTCATCCATTTGAGCCCATAATTTTGGGTGCGTTCCAGGTGATCTTTATTACAGTCAAACTGCAGAAGACCAGATCACACAAAAACGTCTAAGGAACCAAACACCACATTAGCTTATGACAGAGCATTTTTCTTCTGAGATATGACCAATGACTTAGTGATGAATGGTCAGTGATGACTTCACTAGTCCAGGTGTGTGTGTGTGTGTCAAATGGCGCTCTATTCCTTAGTGCTGTACACGTGTTTAGCAGTTGTTATTGCGGTGGTAGCAAAATGCTTTCGTGCAATCCTTTTGACTAGAGCCTCGTGGGCCCTAGTTGACCCTTAGTAATTAAATATCTAGTTTTCACTCGCATCTCCTTAGTTTTTCTCCTGTCTGATATGACAGTTTCCTGTCTTTAAGAGGTTAAAAGAAAACTCTCACAGAGAGCTGTATGTCAGTGTAGAGAAACACACTGTAACATATACACAACCAAGATAACAGAGATGACAGTGTTTGTCAGGGGATTCTGAAGTCCAAGAGGTTGAAACAAACCTTTCTGACGATTCAGCAACAATACGAAGACCAACGAGCAGAAAACCGACAAGTGGCCCAAAAATCAATTTCTTTATATATCCGATATGTTAGTGTTGTGTTTTCACATTGCTACAGGTAATAATAAAAAAATGTATTGAGATAATTCATTTTACCTTATTATTCAATATATTCTGACTTGTACCAAGTTTTTAAGAAGAAAAAAATAAATACATGTAAAACATATATACCAAATCAAAATCAAATGTATTTATAGAGCCCTTCGTACATCAGCTGATATCTCAAAGTGTTGTACAGAAACCCAGCCTAAAACCCCAAACAGCAAGCAATGCAGGTGTAGAAGCACCAGTGGGTTAAGAATCAGTGGTGTGTATTTGTGGATGCCAAGCTTCTCCAAATATTTGACCAATGAATTTAAAAATATATATATATTTATCTTAAGTCTCTTGTGTTTTCATATTTTTTAGTCAATTAAGCAAGTGGCTGAATCTCACTGGAGAAGTCATCCGAGCAAGGGAAACAGCGCCCCCTCTGTCTCGGTATGTGTAGCTCATGTATCTGATGCCGTCTGGACAGTGAAACAGCGCCCCCTCTGTCTCGGTATGTGTAGCTCATGTATCTGATGCTGTCTGGACAGCGAAACAGCGCCCCCTCTGTCTCGGTATGTGTAGCTCATGTATCTGATGCCGTCTGGACAGTGAAACAGCGCCCCCTCTGTCTCGGTATGTGTAGCTCATGTATCTGATGCTGTCTGGACAGGGAAACAGCGCCCCCTCTGTCTCGGTATGTGTAGCTCATGTATCTGATGCTGTCTGGACCAAAAGAGTAGGACATGTTGCCGCAGTAGCATTTGATTGATTGATGCCAGCAAACATTTGGCTTCACTTGATTAAAAAATATATATTAAATTAGCCAATCAGCATTGGGTTGTCCTGGTGCAGCAAAACGCCTCCCAGGGGAAGCCAGTTTGGATTTGGCTTCACACCAATCACTTCCTAAGTAAAATGTAATTTAAAAAAAAGCGTGTCTGTTTCTGTTGATGTCCTGCTAGCTTGCTAAATTGTCCCTTTCCTAATCCATGGATGGAGATGTGGATTTGACTTAATTCTCCAATGATTATAACGGCGATGCATAAATTGATAATGTTGTGCCACTGGCCTGAGACGATTGAAGTTCAATATGTAACCTAGTAGTCGCACGTTAAACTAGCTAGCTAACTTAGCTGGTTCATTGTTGCCCATGCCAGGAAATTAGGCTACTACTAGCATTTTAGCTACGACAACAATATGACAGAGCCATATTTCTTTAACTAGGCAAGTCAGTTAAGAACAAATGATGTCTAGGAACAGTGGGTTAACTGACTGTTCAGGGGCAGAACGACAGATTTGTACCTTGTCAGCTCAGGGGTTTGAACTTGCAACCTTCCGGTTACTAGTCCAACGCTCTAACCACTAGGCTACCCTGCCATTTTGATTACATGAAATACAGGATGGCATTGGCATGAGGTAATATTTTTAGCACACACATGATATTTAGCAATGTTGATTAAAATGTTTGTTTTTTTGTATCTTTAAGTTTGTTTTCAGTGTGTTAAACTAAGCCTATATAGCCTTGTTGATTTGATGATGTTTAAGTTGAAATGGTGCTGGTTAAACCCAAGTCAAACAAGTAAATGCATTTTTTCTGGAGGGGGGTTAAGTGAAATCACTTCATTATCTCAATACAATATTAAAATGTTAGGTAAGATTGACATTTCTTGCAGCGTAGTAAAGCTTAATCTGTGTTTTTGGAAACTGGCCTTGTGTCTTGTTGAAGTCAGTAGCTCCACTCCAACCATGTAACAGTATAACTTTAGACCGTCCCCTCGCCCATACCCGGGCGCGAACCAGGGACCCTCTGCACACATCAACAACAGTCACCCTCGAAGCATCGTTACCCATCGCTCCACAAAACCCGGGACCCTTGCAGAGCAAAGGAGAACCACTACTTCAAGGTCTCAGAGCAAGTGACGTCACCGATTGAAACGCTATTTAGCGCGAACCAACGCTAACTAAACTAGCCGTTTCACATCCGTTACACATGTTCAGTGATGCAGGGTCTGTGTCCCAAACGGCACCCTATTCCCTATACACTCCATTTGACTAGAACACTATGGGACCCGGGTCAGAAGTAATGCGCTCCATAGGAAATAGGGTGCCATTTGGGTTGAATACAGGGTCATAAATTTAAAGGCATTGTTCAGGCGTTCGGCGGATTCTGCATTCACGGTAAACACTGAATACGTCAGCTCAATCGGAAATTGTATTTAAATGGCAATTACGGATTGAATAGAGCTGAACATCCACAATACGGACTGAATAGAGCTGAACATCCACAATACGGACTGAATAGAGCTGAACATCCACAATACGGACTGAATAGAGCTGAACATCCACAATACGGACTGAATAGAGCTGAACATCCACAATACGGACTGAATAGAGCACTTACTCTTTGTTTGAACTCATAGAAAAACATTGAAAACATCCAGGGATGGCAGTCAAACATAGTGATGAAGAGGATCGAGGAGCAGTTTAAAATGGAGATGCAGGTCTACACACAGGATGATATCTTCTTTGAAACATTGAATCCAGAGGAGGAAACCCCCAGACTGCTCCGGTTACGATTAACTATGAGTTAGAATGCACTACCAACTGGGCACAGACGTCAATTCAAACGTCTATTCCACATTGGTTCGACATCATTTCCTCGAAATGAGGTGGAAACGTAGATTCAACCAGTGTGTGAGTTTCAACTTGAAGATATAAAGTACACTAGGTACGTGCAGAAGGATATATACCAGGATGAAAATCATGCAGCATCTAACAGTTATTGCGCCAACTCCAGTTAATCTGACTGGATAAATAGAAAAACGGCTTAATGTCCAGAATTTCACAGTATCCCTTTAACTTTAGTGGTTAAAATACCCATAGTCACAAATGAACCCCTAACATCCCCAACAACTGATTGCTAGCTCTGAAGTTAACACGCTAGTTCTGACAATCTTGGTTAACCCAGAACTAAAAGTCTCACGTAATTGGTCAACTGCTCAATGACGTTCTGAGTCCAAACGCGTTAAGAGAAGCGATGCAGTGATCGAGACGCTCCATCATCTCTCTCTTTACAAACTACGGGACGTTTACGGGCCGAATGACCCCTGCCCCTTCCCGAAATGCAAAAACAAATGCTAACATCTGTGAAATCGTGATTTGTCTAAATAACCAGTGATGAAAAAAAAACAAGCCCTGGAACTATTGCTGCTCGTTGTCCAATAGTATAAAGACAAACCTATGGTACCATTCATGTTTACGTCGTCTGGCCACGAGAGATTAGCCCCGAAAAAACAGAGAATTGTCAGGCGTCACTCCAGGTCTCACTTAAAGTTTATTTTCCTCTCCCCTCCCGCCTACCTCTCTCTCAGATCGTGGTGCAGCGACTGGCGGACCAGGTGCCCATGCTGATCCGTTACTTCATCCTGAAGGAGTCAGCCAGGATCCTTTGCAGTGAGATGTTGGACCTGCTGAACAGCGATGACTTGGACGCGATGCTGACGGAGGAATCAGAGATTGACCGAAGAAGATCAGCTTTACGGTCCCGTGTGGAGCGTCTTGGACTGGCCAATGACAAGATCAGTAGCCTATGAGAACAGAGTGGGTTTTTGACAATGACAAAAATCTGAGATTTTGTCACAAAATATTAGTTTAAGTATAATCTGATTCAATTTTACACAAAAATATTTTGATGTCATTCCTATTTTACAAATGGTCTACAGACAGGCCAAATACACTGTTTTATTTGAAGAGGCAGTAATGGCCAAATGCAATGTCTTTAAATAATAATAATGATGATGATGATGATGATGATGACGAAGCTATATCTTGTCTATTCCTATTCAACAGAAATGTGAGTAATATGATTCCCTAGTCTCAAAATGTTTCCGGATCAAAAGCTCATGAATTGTGAATAATAACCTCATAAAAAAAAAATGTAGGGACAGCTTCAGTATATTCTCTACCAGTAGTCCATTGTCAGTGATTATAGGGTTAATATAGCACCTAACCACCAAAACAGATAGAGATTCCTCTGTCAACTCAGGTTGATACAAGGTCAAGCAATAAAATGTCAATTCACATGGAAATTGAATTAGTCTGATAGGCAATAATCATGAACAGATTCCTCCATTAACTTAAGCATTTTTTAAATTAACTTTGTCACTTTCTCTTCTAACAACTAACTCAGTAATAAAACAGGTGATCTATTCCAGCTTAACAGTTCAAATACAAAAACACAGATAAACACAGGAAAAACAGAAGTATTTACACAGTCAAACCATATTATCATGTAGAGAGGAGAAACTGCAAAAGACAAGACAACGCTATACGTCAGTCAATGGCCGCGTTCCAGAACGACTACATTGCAGACGCCTGCCAGATATCAGCTTTGCCACGCCTACAATGTAGTGGGCCTGGAACGTGACCAATATGTTTAACTTCAAAGTGTATACTAGAATAAAAAATGAAGTGTTCTCATACAAACCTGAACAAAAAATAATCAGTTTAGGGCAAAATCTAATAACAATGAAATGTACCTAGTACAAAATGATATAACAAATACAATAAAATATTTGTAAATATCCATAATATTAAATAATGACGACTACAGAGAGGATCAAATATGATGAAAACAATAATATGAAGAAAGTACAACCTATTAGGAAGAACGTTTGATCCAGCATTAACTGAGGAAAAAAAATGTCCAACTCCTCAGCTCACACACAACCTCCACTAATTACATAAATCAACTCATTCACTGGCTCAACTCTGCTCCGCCACAGCACTTACTTAACTCAACCACAAGGGGGCGATACAACCGCATTGCATTTCTATACTCATGGGAGGGGCATAGTGATTAGCTACGCCACTATCACAGGATGGATAATCTTGAGTGCTCAGCGCAGGACAGTCCTCCAAAGCTATATTTATTCCATCAAAGTGGCTGGTTAGTGGCAGAACACCATAACGCTGATTATCAGGAACTGCTCGCGTCCCAAATAGCACACTATTCTCTATATCAGTGTTTCCCAAACTCGGTCCCGGGGACTTCATGGGGTGGACGTTAATACCATCTTAACATCCCCACCCACCCCTCTGTTTCTGCCCATGGCTGAGTGTCCCATTGATAAAAGATGAGAAGAGAAGGAAGGTGTTGCTTCCTGTTGTAGAGCATCACAAAGCTTTTATACAAACAAAAGAATGGACATCATGTTTCCAATCCAATGCACTCAGTGCTTTGTAAACATACTGAGCAGTACAGTTCTCAGCGCTTGGCCGACCACACCAACATGAGCAAGAGAATCACGTATAACGGTACATGTGACACACATACACACACAAATAAACATTAGCTTCATATTTTCTATACCAACCCCGCTGTAGGTTAGCTTTGACACCATTATACAGTATACTGATTCCCAGTAAACACAATGCTGGCTTTTTAAAGAGAGAGGGAGAGAGAGAGACAGAGAGAGAGAGAGAGACAAAGAGAGAGAGAGAGAGACAGAGAGAGACAAAGAGAGAGACAGAGAGACACAAAGAGAGAGAGACACAAAGAGAGAGAGAGAGAGAGAGCGAGAGAGAGAGAGAGAGGGAGCAGCCTGTTCGTTGTACACGTTAGAACTGAATCAGTTGGCCATCCAGCAGCCAACTCTCAACTCCTGTAGAAAGTCAAATACATCTTCAAAATGTCCGGAGATTTTTATCAACAGTGTCACCCGGTGTAAATACACGGTGTGTTTTGTTACGTTTTCGACAGACGTAGCCAAAAGGACAACAAAAAAAGTTTCCCTGGACTTTCCTCTCCTCCTCACGATGGTCGTAACTTATTATTTATTTGTTTCCCCAAAAAATTAAAGTATAGAAATTCATTGAAAAGACATGAAAAAAGTTTTCCTGGAAACATACAACATGAAGAAGACCAAACTCTCCTTGACCGGAGAACAGAAAAGTTCCTGATCTGCTAAACAGAACAGGCCAGATTGTCGTTTCCCATCCAAACAGGAATTCTGTTATTTGGACATCCTCCACAGGGCACGGCTTGGTTGTCAGACTGGGTTGACTTGGTTCCTCCTTCAGAAACTCTAGACTCTACTTAGCAGAGTAGATCTGTAGAACGAGAGAGAAGAGAACATCTATTAGCAAGACATGTAACAGGCATCTGATTAGGGTGATAATGTCTGAGAAGCTGCTGATTGGAGGATAGATATATTGGCGTGGATGTTAGGCCTGAGACAAAGTCGAGGGCTGGCAAACCCTGCCATTATATCCCCCCAACACCGGCTTCGAGGGCATTATCAGTTTTATACAACAGGGTTACCAACATATTCAAACAATGATTGACCTACAGTACCAGTAAAAAGATTGGATACAGCTACTCATTCAAAGGGTTTCTCTTTCTTTGTATTATTTTTATACATTGTAGAATAATAGTGAAGACATCAAATCTATGAAATAACACATATGGAATCACGTAGTAACCAAAAAAGTAACAAATCAAAATGTATTTTATATTTGAGATTCTTCAAAGTACACCTGTGGCATTCTCTCAACCAGCTTCACGAGGTAGTCACCTGGAATGCATTTCAATTAACAGGTGTGCCTAGTTAAAAGTTCATTTGTGACATTTCTTTCCTTCTTAATGCGTTTGAGACAATCAGTTGTGTTGTGACAAGGTAGGGGTTGTATACAGAAAACAGCCCTATTTGGTAAAAGACCAAGTCCATATTATAGCATGAACAGCTCAAATAAGAAAAGAGAAACGACAGTCCATCATTACTTTTAAGACATGAAGGTCAGTCAATACAGAACATTTCAAGAACTTTGAAAGTTTCTTCAAGTGCAGTCACAAAAACCATCAAGCGCTATGATGAAACTGGCTCTCATGAGGACCGCCACAGGAAAGGAAGACCCAGAGTTACCTCTGCTACAGAGGATAAGTTCATTAGAGTTACCAGCCACATAAATTGCAGCACAAATAAATACTTCACAGAGTTCAAGAAACAGACACATCTCAACATCAACTGTTCAGAGGAGTGTGTGAATCAGGCCTTCATGGTCAAATTGCTGTAAAGAAACCAATACTAAAGGACACCAATAAGAAGAAGAGACTTGCTTGGGCCAAGAAACACGAGTAATGGACATTAGAGTAGGTGAACAGGTGATCTCTGCATGTGTGGTTCTCACTGTGAAGCATGGAGGAGGAGGTGTGATGGTGCTTTACTGGTGACACTGTCTGTGATTTATTTAGAATTCAAGGCACACTTAACCAGCATGGCTACCACCGCATTCTGCATTGAAACGCCATCCCATCTGGTTTGTGCTTAGTGGGACTATCATTTGTTTTTCAACAGGACAATGACCCAATACACCTACAGGCCGTGTAAGGGCTATTTGACCAAGAAAGAGAGTGATCAAGTGCTGCATCAGATGACCTGGCCTCCACAATCACCCAACCTCAACCCAATTGAGATGGTTTGGGATGAGTTGGACGGCAGAGTGAGGGAAAAGCAGCCAACAAGTGCTCAGCATATGTGGGAACTCCTTCCAAGACTGTTGGAAAAGCATTCCAGGTGAAGCTGGTTGAGAGAATGCCAAGAGTGTGCAAAGTTGTCATCAAGGCAAAGGGTGACTAATTTGAACAATCTAAAATATAGTTTTATGTGTTTAACACTTTTTTTGGTTACTACATGATTCCATATGTGTTATTTCATAGTTTTCTACGATGTAGAAAATAGTAACAAATAAAGAAAACCCCTTGAATGAGTAGCTGTGTCCAAACTTTTGACTGGTACTGTATATTCATTAAAAAAGTTATTTTGATGAATTTATTCATCCTATTTCATCCTTCCACAAGATAAAGTCTCGACGCTAATTTAGGGTTGCTACCCAAGCCGGCTGGTCGTTCGTTCAATTGGTTCGGTTGCCAGACACGCAACCCAGTCGTTCATTATAACTGTACCGTTGCCCTCGCTTACTAGCTAGTCAACTTTGGCTAACACAGTCAGGTCAAACAGTGCAGCCAGAATAACAGCAAAGTAGCTGCATTTCTGTTTGTTTAACTTGTTTTCTAGTTATTTTGGGGGGGGGGAATACATCCATAACAATGAGCTAATGACGTGCGATTTCGCCTGTCATGGTACATTTGCTTTCTTGCCAGGTCACTGTTCAGAAGAGATAGCCAACTACATAGCTAACACAATCACTTCAACCTGAAGCTGGAATGACAGCAAACTAGCTGCATTTAATGTTTTCCTATTGACATTTATTAATATATATCCATAACAAATAATACAGAGTCATGATTGGCTGAGAAAAGCTGCCTGTCTGTCTCGTCCCGACCTCTACACATTCATTACTATGGGACAGCAGATCGAATTACAATATTGAAACAATGTTGCAAACGTCAGAGAGACAGACAGCAAGGTTTATACAAATCTCCGCTGTTGAAAACCAATTGCTCGGAGATAATGGCTAGAAGCTTTTTATAGTGGAGATCAAGTTTATAAATTGCCTGGCTGGGCCGTTGAGACATTGGATTGCACAGTCAGATGGATCAGAGTAAATAGGCATTTTAACGTCATAGATTTAGCTGGTGGTAACTTGTGAATAGACACCAGCTGGAATGCGGTATTAACCAATCAGCATCCAGGATTAGACCCAGTCTGGAGTCTCAGTGGGGGGAGAGACAGAAACTACACCAGTCTGGAGTCTCAGTGGGGAGAGAGACAGAAACTACACCAGTCTGTAGTCTCAGTGGGGGGAGAGAGAAACTACACCAGTCTGGAGTCTCAGTGGGGAGAGAGACAGAAACTACACCAGTCTGGAGTCTCAGTGGAGAGAGAGACAGAAACTACACCAGTCTGGAGTCTCAGTGGGGGGAGAGAGACAGAAACTACACCAGTCTGGAGTCTCAGTGGGGAGAGAGACAGAAACTACACCAGTCTGGAGTCTCAGTGGGGAGAGAGACAGAAACTACACCAGTCTGGAGTCTCAGTGGGGGGAGAGAGAGAAACTACACCAGTCTGGAGTCTCAGTGGGGGGAGAGACAGAAACTACACCAGTCTGGAGTCTCAGTGGGGGGAGAAAGAGAAACTACACCAGTCTGGAGTCTCAGTGGGGAGAGACAGAAACTACACCAGTCTGGAGTCTCAGTGGGGAGAGACAGAAACTACACCAGTCTGGAGTCTCAGTGGGGGGAGAGACAGAAATTACACCAGTCTGGAGTCTCAGTGGGGAGAGACAGAAACTACACCAGTCGCGAGTCTCAGTGGGGGGAGAGACAGAAATTACACCAGTCTGGAGTCTCAGTGGGGGGAGAGAGAGATAAACTACACCAGTCTGGAGTAATGGGACAGATTCTGTCGCATTGGGGCTGACCCTAGGGATACACACGTACACACATCACCCCGGGGAGGGTACATACCTCAAAGACTTCCATCTGTCCTTCTCCATATTATTCTCAGGGCCTTCACTGTCATAGGAGGCCAGACACAGAGCTGAAAGGAGAGAGAACAGAGAACCATCAGCATCACTGTCATAGGAGGCCAGACACAGAGCTGAGAGGAGAGAGAACAGAGAACCATCAGCATCACTGTCATAGGAGGCCAGACACAGAGCTGAGAGGAGAGAGAACAGAGAGAACCATCAGCATCACTGTCATAGGAGGCCAGACACAGAGCTGAGAGAGAACAGAGAGAACCATCAGCATCACTGTCATAGGAGGCCAGACACAGAGCTGAAAGGAGAGAGAACAGAGAGAACCATCAGCATCACTGTCATAGGAGGCCAGACACAGAGCTGAGAGGAGAGAGAACAGAGAGAACCATCAGCATCACTGTCATAGGAGGCCAGACACAGAGCTGAGAGGAGAGAGAACAGAGAGAACCATCAGCATCACTGTCATAGGAGGCCAGACACAGAGCTGAGAGGAGAGAGAACAGAGAGAACCATCAGCATCACTGTCATAGGAGGCCAGACACAGAGCTGAGAGGAGAGAGAACAGAGAGAACCATCAGCATCACTGTCATAGGAGGCCAGACACAGAGCTGAGAGGAGAGAGAACAGAGAGAACCATCAGCATCACTGTCATAGGAGGCCAGACACAGAGCTGAGAGGAGAGAGAACAGAGAGAACCATCAGCATCACTGTCATAGGAGGCCAGACACAGAGCTGAGAGGAGAGAGAACAGAGAGAACCATCAGCATCACTGTCATAGGAGGCCAGACACAGAGCTGAGAGGAGAGAGAACAGAGAGAACCATCAGCATCACTGTCATAGGAGGCCAGACACAGAGCTGAGAGGAGAGAGAACAGAGAGAACCATCAGCATCACTGTCATAGGAGGCCAGACACAGAGCTGAGAGGAGAGAGAACAGAGAGAACCATCAGCATCACTGTCATAGGAGGCCAGACACAGAGCTGAGAGGAGAGAGAACGTCATATCCACATTATCATACAGCACATACAACCTGGAGAACACTGAACGTTAAAGTATAGCGGACATATCTAGCGTACTCTTTCCTGAGTTGATTTAGTTTAAAATGATATAATCATTTTGGTACATTGACCTTATACAATGTGGGAGCAGCATTGTGGAGTTAAGGGGTGTACATACTGTCCTCGCTGAAGACCGGTGCGGTGAGCAGATACTGGAGAATCTTACGGTCCTTCTCAAACGGACACTCC